>NC_141038.1:9422500-10022500 GCF_052040795.2 Danio rerio | reverse complement strand
ATAAACGGAATAACTGACTACATGCTGTTGAATTATTAGAAAGCAATGCACACCAGATATGCTTCTATCTATCTATCTATCTATCTATCTATCTATCTATCTATCTATCTATCTATCTATCTATCTATCTGTCTGTCTGTCTGTCTGTCTGTCTGTCTGTCTGTCTGTCTGTCTGTCTGTCTGTCTGTCTGTCTGTCTGTCTGTCTGTCTGTCTGTCTGTCTATCTATCTATCTATCTATCTATCGTTCTATCTATCTATCGTTCCATCTATCGTTCCATCTATCGTTCTATCTATCTATCTATCTATCTATCTATCTATCTATCTATCTATCTATCTATCTATCTATCTATCTATCTATCTATCTATCTATCTATCTATCTATCTGTCTATCTGTCTGTCTGTCTGTCTGTCTGTCTGTCTGTCTGTCTGTCTGTCTGTCTGTCTGTCTATCTGTCTATCTATCTATCGCTCTATCTATCTATCTATCTATCTATCTATCTATCTATCTATCTATCTATCTATCTATCTATCTATCTATCGTTCTATCGTTCTATCTATCTATCTATCTATCTATCTATCTATCTATCTATCTATCTATCTATCTATCTATCTATCTATCTATCTATCTATCTATCTATCTATCATCTATCATCTATCTATCATCTATCTATCTATCTATCTATCTATCTATCTATCTATCTATCTATCTACTTATCTATCATTCTATTTTGGTCAAGTTCTCATTCTCGCTGTTTCTCATCATTCGGAAATCTTGCCAGGATGGTCAAATGATTCACACATGCTCATTCACACATGCGTTCACATTTGAATCCCATTCCAAATATAGACAGCTTAACATGTTGAGTATTCCTAAGGGCACTTCATCTCCCCTTGTTTTTAGGCAGCGAGATGATTGCATTTCCGTCAGATAACGCATTCATTATAGAGCCTCGGCGGCTGTATGTTTTTGTAACACCAGAGTGCACATTCAAGTACACACTTTATCATGTTAAATCTGTGATAGCATGAAATATTAACATGAGTTTGGATGAATATTAATAATGTATTTGCAGCGAACATTAATATTTCAGTCGGAACGTTAATTAAGACGCTTGACATTTGTTAGAGGCAGCAAACCACAATATAACACAAGCCGAAAAATCCACGGGAAACACTGTGGCTGTGTCATTCTCATTTTCTCTCAGTCTCCAAAGGGACATCTGTGTGTAAATGTCTGCCAACCCTGCTGATGAAGGGCCCTCGTTCCTCTCTCCCTCATTAGTCTTCCAATAAAAGCAGCAAACACTTCATATTTTCATTCATCTCTTGCAATTCTCCGAGATGCTCAGACATGGTTCAGTGTCGCGGTGACATCACAGCACGCATCTTTTTTTTCCTTTGAAGCATAAAAAACCTAGATAGGAAAATAGGATCAAAGTTATCAGTCGATCTGGGGGGACGCAGAAAATTATGCACACAGTATGAGCAGAAAACGGCCTCTTTTTTGCGCTGTTTACGATTTGCATGCATCATGGGACTCAGTAATGCTGGGGTATTCATAAATAAAAAAGATGGTAAACTGAACATCTTTAGCTGGTTGTGTGAGTCAAACTGATGGGATGTTACCTGTGATCTGAGCAATATTTGTTTAAATAATCTGCATACATCTCAGCTTTTTAGTTGATACACTTATACATACAATATACATCTAAAAACAGTCTATAAACCAACATAGGCTCATTCTGAAAACGTAGCCCCTATATACATTACTGGAGATCACAAATTATGTAGCCAGAAGTACAGTATGTATGGCTGCATATACTTTTTAGAGTTCAAGTCCATTGAAGATCGGTTCCAGAAAGCAGCTTAGACAAAAACTAAAGCCAAAAAATTAAATAAACAAGTAAATAACAGGGTGAGAACTTGGTAAAACCTGAAAACGTGGTAAAAATCAGGCGAGGGCTTTTCTTTTTCTGGATTGGTTTTGAAAACTGCCGTTTAGGTTTAGGGAAGGCGGTGGGTAGGGCAGTCTATCGGTGAGTCTGTCATTTAGTTAGTCGACAGTGGCCTCTGGTGGATTTACGTGAGAACAGCAGGCGTGAATGGCACTCAAGAGAGAAATTTAAGATCTGAAAAAGCAATCACAGCGGCCTCTGGTGGATTTGTGAAAACAAAATCTGCAAAAAAACGTAGCTCCTGGAAAATATTTTGCGCTCTCCAGAAATGTATATAGCGGTACGTTTTCAGAATGAGCCTGGGTTGTCTTATACAAAGCATAAAGCAAAATATCAACATGAATAATAATATTAGTATTTGCATTAATTAATTCAATATTTACAATTAAATATATATTGCAATTTTAAACGTGTCCTTTATATTTAAATGATTTCAATTTTTTTCTGCTAATTCCCTGATTTAACAAGGGTCGCCACAGCGGAATGAACCGGCAATTTTCGGCATCATTAGTCTAATTTTATCCATTCTTCCTCTAGTTCTCCAGTCTTCTCCAGTAAATGATTCTTTATTATATCTTATTAATATCAATGGTAAAATTGATATACAATTGTTACATATTTACAGTGGGGGAGGTATTGAATGTGTCACCATTTTTCTCAGAAAACATTTCTAAATTTGTCGTTGACTTGTAATTTTCACCGGATGTTGGTAACAACCAAAGAAATCCATATATATTCAAAGAAAACAAATCTAATTAGTTTACAAATGAAGTTATGCATAATAAAATGAAATGACGCAGGGAAAAAGTATTGAATACATGAAGAAAAGGAGATGTAGAAAGGCAGTGAAAGCCCAGACTGCAGCTGAAATTAGTAGTTATTTAGCAACCCTCTGCCCGTCATCATTGTAAATGAATATTCGCTGCTTCAGTTCAACATCTACACTATTTGGATGATAAAGATGAAACCAGGGTGAACATTTTAGCAAGACAATGATCCAAAACACAGCCAAAAATAAATAAATAAAATAAATCTCAAATGCTTTCAGAAAAAGAAACTCAAGCTGTGGAATGGCCCAGCCAATCACCTGACTTGAATCCAATAGAGAATCCAAAATAAAGATCGGATTTGATAGACGAGACCACAGAACCATTAAGATTTTTTACACTCTTTTGAAAGTCTATTAAAAAAATCACACCTGAGCAATGCATGAGAGGTGTCTTTAAGCTTCCATTACCAAAAAAGCCTTTTATATAGTTCAATACTTTCTCTTTACTACAATTTTTTCATATTTTTTTTTTTTTACCAAAATCCGGTTCAGTTTCATGTCAACAGCTCTAGAATATTTTTCCCAGAAAAAAAACATGACGTGTTGAATACTTATATTTCCCTTGCTGTATAATTGTTATAGTTAATGTCTTTGTGAACAGTGAAATATTTTTCAATATTCATTGAATGGAAAGGATTGAAGCATACTGTATACAATATATACATACTTACAAAGCACATGTTTTTAGAAATATTTTCTCACATCAGTATCATTGCTTTCACTTTTGATACATTTTTGCTAAATGAAAGTGTCAGTTTAAAGAAAACTTGTTATCTATTAATAGAATACTGCACAATTGCCATTTACAATTGATTATCAATATTAATATCACTTAGCCCTTAACCTGCAGTAGCAGAATATATGGATTTATGACACAATGTCAGCTGATTCCCAGGTGGTGACACTCCCTGCCGCCCCCCCACCACATGCACTTTCTGTGCTCACCCATCTGTTCCATTGCCATTGTTACAATAATGCTACACATCCTCACCTTCAGTATCAGCTGCTCCTTATCCATCTTGCCAATCAGACTAAATTAGTGTATAGAAACTATTTGCCTAAACATGTTTGCTTTTCTTGTCATTTCATTTACAGCACTGTTGTGTTTACACTCTCTTAGAGTGGCTACGACAAATACACATCACACATCTCCATTTACTCTGCATTCTTTTGTAGTATCAGTAGCATGTCATGATTTTGCCAAGATGTGATCCTGAATTAACATCTATGTTGATCCTGGAACATCAATCTGGTGGAAAATGTAATCTATACCTATTCCCTACCCCTAAACCCAACCATAACTGTACTTTATTCCCAAAATCAAAGGGGAATAATTTTTGGATAGCAGCCATGTAGAAGTGCTTAAACCTAGCCGTAAACCTAAACTTAACATAAACAGTAAACATATGCCCTAATTCTGATTGGCTGATTGAAATGTTGTTCCAGGATCCACATAGATGTTAATACTGGAACATGTCCTACTTGGTGAAATCAGGTGGGCGGTATCAATATCCTGCTGTCATATTACCAGCATAGGGTGAATTAACTCAACAGTGCGAGCTTTCATTCTGGGAAACTCTTTTCTTTATGGGGAAGAATGGCATCTGAATGCACTGAATGCTTCATTATGAAGTCGTATCTTTTACTCAGTACTATTTGTGCCTTGATCAATATCCTTATCTGTCTGAGATCCTCTGGGATGTTTAGTGCAGCTCTGCGACCATTAGAATATCGTTACAACAGCAGATTGTGGTACAGATTGTGCATTAAAGGGATAGTTCACCCAAAAAATGATAATCCTGTCATCATTTAATCAGCTTTTACTTGTTCCAAATCTTGACTGTTTTTCTTCTGTTGAACACAAAAGAAGATATTTTGAGAAATGCTGAAAACCTGTAACCGTTAACTTCCATAGTATTCGTTTTTACAACAAAATAACGTTTGTGTTCAACAGAAGAACGAAACTCAAACTTTGAAACAAGTAAAGGATTAGTAAATGATGATTGAATTTTCATTTTGGATGAACTATCCCTTTAGTGTCGCAATGAGACCAAAATTGACACTCTTTATTTTTGTCTATACTGTAAACATTCACCGGCCACTTTATTAGGTACACTTTTCTAGTACCAGGTTGGACCCCATTTTGCCTTCAGAACTCCCTTAATTCTTTGTGGCATAGATTTAACAAGGTACTGTAAATATTCCTCAGAGATTTTGCTCCATATTGACATTATAGCATCAGTTGCTGCAGATTTGTCAGCTGCACATCCATGATGCAAATTTCCCGTTCCACCACATCCCTATTGGATTGAGATCTGGTGACTGTGAAGGCCATTTGAGGACAGTGAACTCATTGTCATGCTCAAGAAACCAGTCTGGGGTTTAGTAGTTCCCAGTAGATCAGCAGTTTCTAAAATACTCAGACCAGCCCATCTAGCACCAACAACCATGCCACATTCAAAGTCACTGAAATCCCCTTTCTTCCCCATTCTGATGCCTGGTTTGAACTGCAGCAGATCGTCTTGACCATTTCTACATGCCTAAATGCATTGAGTTGCTGCCATGTGATTGGCTGATTAGAAATTTGCATTAATGAGCAGGTAGACAGGTGTAGCTAATAAAGTGGCCGGTGAGTGGATAGTATATAGTAGTGCTTGTTTCTCTGCACATAACCTTCTCTTTCCCACCACAACTACTTTTCTTCACTTCTGGTCATGTGAAATGCGTTTATGGCAGGCTATGATGAGGGTGTGTGTCTCATTTCTGCTCTGCCTTTATCCATTTGTCAATCTTTCTTTATTTTGTTAGAAACTTACATCTCCCAACAATCCAATCAGTTCCTAAAAGATGAAATCATGAAATGAAAAAAAAGGACAGTCTTAACTTCTGTTTCATGGCGAGTTTAGATGCATTGTGGTATTTCTGTTTGTGCCTTTCCCAATTAGTAATGCATGGTGGTAGCAGTTTCCAAGGGCATGTGTTTGACGCATGAAATGACGAAAGGCTCGAGCTTGGAGTCGGCTTTGATAAAAGTGTCTACTTGTAGCAGCATGTACATGTGCTTGAATTTTTAAAAGTAGCAGTTAATTAACATAAATGATAAGGGACAGGGGCGACACAGTGGCTCAGTGGTTAGCACTGTCGCCTCACAGCAAGATGGTTGCTGGTTCGAGTCTCGGCTGGGTCAGTTGGCATGTCTGTGTGGAGCTTGCATGTTCTCCCCATGTTGGTGTGGGTTCATTCCGCTGTGGCGACACTGATAAAGAGGCTAAGCTGAAGGAAAATTAATGAATGAATGAAAAGGGACAATAATTATGTTTCCATCCACCTATTTTTCAGTGCATTTTGGATATGCCCATAAAAAATGGTTGATGGAAATGTCAAGATGCGCATACGTTTTGAAAATGCGTATAAAACCTATGTGCATAACTGAGTGAGAAAAACTTTTTATTCGATAAGAAAAGATGTACAAATTCCAGTATGCGTATTAAAAGGTCATGTGACTTTGGTATAAGAGATCATGTGATGATAAAAATGTGTGTGAATGAAAAATGTGCATTCTTAAATGCCTTAACCATCTTAGTATTAGTGTTATAATAATATTAATGGCCTCAAGAATCAAGAGCATCTGTGCTCCGCATCTCACGTCTTCAAACACCACCGCTTCACTGCATGTAAGGATTGCCTTCTGAGGCACAAGTCGTTTATTAAGTAAAGTTTCACAAACTAATTTCGAGAGGAGCCCGTGATATGATTGTGCACGACTGGCTCCTCCTCTGTAATCAGTAATAATCCAATCAGAGTGATCCAAGCTTACTATAGATGGATTGTTTTCTCTCTACTACTCTATCTTCATTTTGGAAGAATCCCTCCTTCCACCCCATCTCCTCCTTTTCCCCCCTTTTCTAAGGGGGAGCTCTCGAGACCTACCTGATCTCGGATCCCCTTATATGCTTATTGTCCGAGCTCAGGGTTCTCTCCCGGGACAGCATGCCAAACCTGCTATAAACGCTAAGCTTATCTAAGTGGGAACTCTTGAAATGAAGAAAAGATTGACGCAGCTTCTCTCATCGCAGCAAACTCGGTTTTCTCTGTGGATATTTGGCGGCAGATAATCAGGAAGAGACGATTTTGTTCTATGACTTGTTGGATGGAAAAACTGCTTTATTCACACGTATTTTATGCTACAATACAGTTTTGCGCATAAAATTAATTCCCATTTTTGGATGGAAACATAAACCATTTTTCTTTCACCTTTTTTTTAAACCTGTTTGAGTTTCTTTATTTTCACTCACTTTCCTTGGCTAAAAGTCACCACAGCGGAATGAACCACCAATTGTTTCTTTATTCTGTTGAACACAAAAGAAGATATTTCTTAAATCAAGAAGCTTTTCTAGAGCTTTTTTCTAAAAATTGTTTTGTTTTTAGAACTAATACTGTATGTCGAAATTAAGTGAATTTATAAGCAAAAAAATTTGCCAAGGTGAAACGGTGGCTCACTGGTTAGCACTGTTGCCCTTACTACAAAAAGGTCGCTGGTTTGAGTCCCAGCTGGGTCAGTTTGCGTTTCTGTGTGAAGTTTGCATGTTCTCTCTGTGTTGGCGTGGGTTTCCCCAAAGTCCAAAGAAATGTGCTATAGGTGAATTGAATAAACTAAATTGTCCGTAGTGTATGTGTGTGCATGTAAGAGTGTATGAGTGTTTCCCAGTACTGGGTTGCAGCTGGAAACAAATAGCATATAAAACAAATGCTGGATAAGTTGGCTGTTCATTCCGCTGTGGCGACCCCTAATTAATAAAGGCATTAAGCTGAAAAGAAAATGAATGAATGAATAATCTTAAAATCTAGTTACTATAGTTATTTAATACTTGACTTGATAAGTTTGATGAACAAAGGGACTAAGACGAAGGAAAATGAATGAATGAGTAATCTGCCAATGGGGTAAACAAGTGAAAACAAGATTATTTGGCTTTGTTTAAAAGAAAAACTCACTTAATTTTTACTTATTATTTCAGAAAACAAGACAAGATTGTTTGCTTATCTAGAAAATGCTTCTTGATGTAATAATCTTAGATGTTTTTTGCAGTGTAAAAAATGTCTGATGCACTTTTGGCAAAAATTAACTTTAAAAAACAAATGATCATTTACTTGGCTTTATTTTGTTTGTGAATTATTTTTAAGTTGACCCTGAATATTGCATACTACAGTGTAGTATTGTTGTAATCATTTCATGGTAAGCAAGCACAGTTGCATATTGCGGTTGTCGTATTGGCTTTGACAGTCTCTGCTGAACAATACACAAAGGCCAAGGAGATTAGAGTCAAACATAGCAGGAAACCTCTCAGAATAAAAAAAAGGTCTCTTTTTGTCATTGCCATTCTTTTGTTTCCTTTCTAGCCTGCTGTCATTGCATACCACAAACACACTGTAGAGTTGGCTGCTGCCAGTGGAGAATGCAGAATATATTTTACCCTTTCAAATAACTTTTTTTTTGCAAGAAACTAGACATTTTCTTGGCCCTGAGTTAAATTTTGCATATTTGGCCCAGAAGTGCCGTGGCAAAGGCGATGACATAAGCAAATTCTGCCAATGAAAAGATTTTATATGCACAGTGAACTGCACTCCCATGTTAAGTAAACATTTTGTTGCTATATTCAGACATTAAAATATCCCACAAGTATCAAGATATACAATTAATAAAAAATAAATAAATAAATAAATATATATACTAATTTGCATGTTTTATTAGGTTAGAAATATTTCTTTTAAAAAGGTATTAACCGTTATTTATTTCTAAAACATTATAAATGAACATTAACTTTTAAAGGAATAGTTCACACAAAAATAAAAAATGCATCTCTTTAAGTGTGTTATGCAAAGTTTTGCATTTCAGAATGTGAATTAATGCTAATGTTGTAAATAATACATAATTTCTTGCAGTTAGCAATTGTTTCACTTTATAAGAACACTACATTTTTTTAATTACACAGCATTTAACTAATGTACTGTATTTTACTGTACTTATGCAGTTTGTTACTGTATTTGAAAGTTGCAGTGTGAAAATTGCTGTATATTTTACTGTAGAGATATACAAGCAATTCTGTAAATACATATACAGCAAGTAAATGGTGCTGTACATGTAAACACAGTTTATGTGATTCAAACAGCAAAAGTAGGATTAAACCATCGTTGACACTTGTAGTGCTACTGTATACATTGCATCCAGAAAGTATTCATAGCGCTTCACATTTTCCATATTTATTTATGCTACAGTCTTTTTCCAAAATAATTAAATTCATTTATTTTCTTAAAATTCTACACACAATACCCCATAATAACAATTTCACTCAATGTCACAATCCTGTCTCAGAGGTCTACAGACTATTTCTTTGTCTTCAGGCTTGGTTTGTGCTTTGACATGCACTGTCAATACCTTTTCAAATCATGTCCAATCAACCGAATTTGCCACAGGCAAACTCCAATTAAGCTGTTAAAACATACTTAATGCAGACTAAAACCTTCTCAGAGTGTTTAATTGTGTACTCTGGTACATATAAAACCACCTTGTTTCTAGGTAGACTAGTCAACCAGTGAGAATGAAATTTGCTGCGCTCCTCCAGCTCTGGCCATTGTTGTGTTGTGTGAACTTGTTGTGGGCGGTCTGTGGGTGTGCTGTCTGAGACTAGCTTTTATATTTTCTGCAAATGCTAAAGTTTGAATGTCCCTGAAGAACCAAGGGCATCCTTTACATTCACAGTTCTGTAAATCCAGTATAAGGAAGTGCTGTGGTACAGAGAGGCTGACACACTTTCCCCCAGTGTATGTGGTTATTATAGAAGTAAAGCTTTTGTTGAAATGTTTCAGTGAAGGCTGGCGTCTCTTCTGCACCACAGTCAAACCGACAAGACAAAAAAATAGGTTATAAAATGATAAACACAGGAGATAAAAGTAAACGCTCACTCATCCTATAAGAGCTCCCCATAGACTATATTATTGCTTCTCTCAAAAGAGTCTTGACAGACAGCACTTCAAATGTTCAAGCAGGCACAGCATGTGTTTTTTTTTACAGCTACACTTACAGACATTTACTCGATTCTGCAAAACAATTATTAATATCAGTTCACGAGTTCACACTTACAGATATTTGACTGAATAGAAAATGCGTATTTGGCGTGCTGTCCGGGGAGAGGGCTCTGAGCTCGGCAAGACACCCCAACTCATGTTATTCCCCTTATCAGGATGAAGAGATAGGGTCCGAGCGCAGTGTGTATCCCGGCTCCAGAATGCTCCCCCCTCAGATTTAAATAGGTATCTGGTTTAATAGTGTGGAGTTGGGGTGGTGGAGGGACGCTGAAGTCGAGAGAAACGGAGGTATGACGTGTTTGACTATTTGTAGGGGTTTGCTCTTGAGCTGATTGGATAATAGAATGATTGTGTGTGTGATGAATTAGCCTCGTGAAAGACTGATCATGCTCCTCCCGAAATTTGTTTATAAAACATCACTTATTTGTATACGCCTAATAAGAAAATTGGACAACTGACTTTTTAAATCACTTCAGAGTTTCTAGTTATGTTAAAAAAAATTAGAGATTTAGGCTTGGACAGTAGTTTCTATGAGGAAAAGAATGTGGTAAATTCCTTTGTGGTAAATTGTGTGTGTGTGTGTGTGTGTGTGTGCGCGTGTGTGTGTGTGTGTGTGTGTGTGTGTGTGTGTGTGTGTGTGTGTGTGTGTGTGTGTGTGTGTGTATTTAAAATCAGCAATAGTCATAAAGTACAGTTTTAAAATATTCCGTAATGCAACAATCACTAAGGCTACACTGTAAAATTTGCTGTTAAATTTACAGTATTACTGGCAATTTTGGTGGTAGTTTAACTGTACAGTTGTAATTGTTTATTTGCAGTGCACTTGTAAATTTTGCCATTAATACAAAAAAACTTGCGAGTAATACTGTAGTACTGTAAAAAAATACTGTAAAAATTGCAAGTAATACTGGTAAAACTTACAGTGTGTTTGTAAATTTTGCCAGTAATAAAGTGAACCTTGCAAATAATACTGTAAAAAAAGTACTGTAAAAATTGCAATACTGTAAAATTTAGTGCGCTTGTACATTTTACCAGTAATACTGTAAAAGAATGCCAGTAATACTGTAAAAAATAATGTAATACTGTAAATATTGCACGTAATGCTGTAAAAAATACTGTAAAATTGTCAGTAATATCATATAAATTGCCAGTAATACTGTAAAAATTGTCAGTAATACTGTAAAAAATAATCTAATACTTTAAAAATTGCATGTAATGCTGTAAAAATACTGAAAAATTGCCAGTAATATCATATAAATTGCCAGTAATACTGTAAAAATTGCTATTAATACTGTGGAAATTTACCAGTGATACTGTAAAAATGGCCAGTTATACTGTAAAATTTACAATGCACTTGTACATTTTGCCTGCAATACTGTAAAAATTAGCCATTATACTGTAATACTGTAAACAAATATTGTAATACTGTAAAAATGCCCAGTTATACTGTAAAAATTGCCAGTAATACTATAGAAATTGCTAGCAATACTGTAAAAATTGCCAATTATTATGTAAAATTTACAGTGCACCTGTCAATTTTGCCAGTAATACTGTAAAAGTGCCAATAATACTGTTATACTGTAAAAGAATTTCGTAATACACTAAAAATTGCCAGTAATTCTGTAAAAATTGCCAGTAATATTGTAAAATTTACAGTGCACTAGTAAATTTTGCCAGTAATATTGTAAAAAAATACTGTAATGCTGTAAAAATACTGGAATACTATAAAAATGGCAGTAATACTGTAGAAATTGCCAGTAATACTGTAAAAATTGCCACTAATACTGAAAAATTTACAGTGTGCTTGTAAATATTTCTGTAATACTGGCCATTTATACAGTATAACTGGCTTTTTTTTTACAGCATTACAGTATTTGTATAGTATTACTGGCATTTTTTTACAGTATTACAGTAGTTTTACAGTACAACTGGCAACCAAAATAACCAGTAATACTGTAAAAGTTACATCACACCATACAATTTGTATTTAGCATTCCCCATACAGGGTTTCAGCATTTTAGAGATAAAACCGCTTGAATATAAAGTCCTTGTATACTTTTTATCCAGTTTCACATCAAAGTACATTTGTTTATAGACCTAAATTGCCTTCCATAATGCACACAATATTTTTACATTTACGCTAACATACTGTCTGTCTGATGATGTCACCTGTATGTTAAGTCGGCTATACATTACAGCAACTACATTAAATATAATCTGCCCTTGATAAAAGCGGCCCAGAGGTCTGCATCTTCATTTTAGCAGTAGGATGTCTGTTCACACACTAAGCTAATGGAGAGGAATGGATCATCTCTCTCTCTCTCTCTTACAGTACAGCCCTTGAATCCGCACTAACCTCATTAAACTGCCTGCATACGGGACATGAATGGGAAAATTAGGTTTGAGATGCACACATGAAGATCAGAGTCTCACACACACACACACACACACACACACACACACACACCAGATGTCTCTGCCACATTCATTTTTAATCATGTTAGAGCTTATTACTGAGCTGGCCTTCCGTTGTTTGGCTTTATCGATGATGTCACCTCTATGTCTGTGTTTGTGTGCTTGTGTGTATATATGTGTGTGTGTGTTCACACAAAACTGATATATTGAGGTCAGTGGAGCGCAACACCTCTTCAACAGCACATCCATCAGTGTTTAGTTCGCCTAGAGAGGAGAGCGAGTTTAGTATGTGCAGTCCTGCTGGTTTAGTCTACACCTCACACTGTTTTGCCTGCTATTATTTTAAGTCTAAAAAAATGTTTAAATCAATAGTTCACACAAAAATTGATGTTCGGGTTGAAACAATTCATGCTGCAATTACCAGTTGTGACAAAAGACAAACATTCAAAATGCACACATTCAAAAAAGGCATTGGTGTTGCTAATGTAAAATGTTCATTAATATATGAAGAGTTCAGATGAAAAAGCCGCTAAACGTGAATGCTTTAGGCACGTAGTACACCAATAACGAATAGATTTGCTTCTAATCATCCAAATCCCAGCGTCAGTGCATTCAGAAATATCAGTTTGTTGGCAAAAGCTGCTAAACGCCACTTGCCTTTGACAGCAAAGCCGCTATATGCTGAGAACCAGTCAGAAGCGCGAATCGAATCATATGTTTTCATTGTAGCAGCACGGTGATACGCTGGCTTTAATAAAGAGACTGTTTTATTCCGCTTTTGATTTTAAAAGACGGAGTTTGAGGAACTGGATGAGCCTGTCAGACTGTCAGTGAATGGCAAATGAAAACGTCCCTTACCTCAAAACTCTGTGCAATATAGGAAAAGGAGAACACACTGTACAGTCGGAAGTGTAGCATGGATTCATAACGTGCTTTTGAGCAGCGACGCTACTTCGAATGAGTCCGATTTACTATACATTAAACAGCAACTGCATTTGACAAGAGACCGAGTTAAGATGCCGTTCTTTTATCCCACGTGAATGCTATGAGGATAAACAGGCAACCAAGATCTTAAGTATGGTGAAAATGAATGAATGACAGCTTTTCTGAACGGCATCTCCTTTTTGCCCTGTAGACCTACCTTGGGTTTTATTTAGTAATTTAAGTTATTTTTTAAAATATAAATATAAGGTATAAAAACTATACGTCATTTATATTACTTTATTATGCCTATACGTCTGATAAGCTTTATAATAATGGACAATGCACAGATATTGATGTTTCACAATGTTTTTACACTACATTATTTGAATCTACCAAGCTTAGGTTACAATGTTTGCAATGTTTTCATTGTTCTACTTACATTAAATTTAAATCAGAACATCAGAAATGACAACACATTGTTAAGATTTAATTAATGTGAGTTTTAAGTTATTGATTAATGCACTTACTTTACAGATTTCATTCATTCATTTTCCTGGCTTATCACAGCGGAATGAACCGCCACTTACTTGACAGATTTATATATTTTAAATTTCAGGTGGTTTGTGTAATGTGTTTTATATTTGGTAAAATAATTTTTAATGGCATCTTCATTGTCAACGAATTACACTGTCTTGTTCCAATAGGAGAATTTAGAGGTTTTTGCATAAAAAACATGAGTGGATTTAGCTGGTTTTGACGCAAAAGAAAATTTACCTGGTTAAAAAAAGAAAGAATTGTCTAAACACAATAATTTTTTTTTTATTTACTAGCTAATAACATTTCATTACGTATAAAATGAAACTTCTTAACCCTATCATATCATCATTATGATATATTGCCTTCAGTGATTTCCTGAAGATAAATACCAAAAAATAACGCAACTAGAAAAACTACAGCAGTCACTGTCGTCGATCTCACATAAAACAAGAGATTGATATGACCATATGATGATGTGTGCAGGTGTTGTAGTGCTGTCCCATTTCTTAGAGGTTATTTTGAAGGGGAATTGGAAGGAGTAGAAGTACAAAAATAGAATTGAGATTGGGCCTAAGTCTAATGATTATCTTTTAGACTAAACATGTTGTATGCCTTTAAAAGACTTAAAGAAGGGTTAACATTAAAGGATTAAAACACAAAAGCTGTCAGATTTGTGAACTAATGCTATTACAGATCATGTCTGGTTATTGAAATAAGGCCAAAATGAAATGTAACTAACCCTTCAATGTTAGTTTGGTAAATAATAGATTTAAATTTAGATTTAAACTGAAATAATGGAATTAATAAAACAAAATAAAGATATCTAAAAATATTTTTTAAAAATTAATATATGCTCAAACAAACAAACATACTAACTAACTAACTAACTAACTAACTAACTAACTAATTAACTAACTAACTAACTAACTAACTAACTAACTAACTAACTAACTAACTAACTAACTAACTAACTAACTAACTAACTAACTAACCAACTGACTACCTAGATTGCTTGCTAACTAACTAGCTAACTAACTATGCTACAGCTATAAGCTATATAAATACCGTTTAAATATTAGTGCATTTCATATTTTTATCTATTCTGTCTTATGTTTACAATTATTAAATATGGGCTACTTTGTATTATCTGTCTTTCTCTTTACACATTCGTTCGTTCCTTCCTTCATTCATTTGTTTGTTCGCATTTTCTAAACATGACCAACACATCCTAAAACCATTAGATTGCACTAATGACATTGTCATTGTTTAAGTAGTTCGCATCTGTAAAGACTTTAATTTTCAAAAATAACCTGACATAGTGAGAACAAAACTTTAATTACTTTATGAAATGATTGCATGTACTAGAGCTGTGCGGTTAATTGTAATCGAATCACAATCATAATTTGAAACGTTGCGATTAGCTAATTGCAAGAGTCTGCAATATGAAATATGTATTATCTAATTTCACCCTCCCACAGCAAATGTGTGACTGCCGTCTGTGTGTGATAGTCTTACTAGCCAATTGAGTGAGCACACTTTCATTCTGCCCCATCTGAACAAACAAGCAGAAAAGTGCGGACAAGTGAAATGATGGCATCTGCCACTTCAGAAGCATTAATAGACAAATTCATAAAAATAAAAAAAAGAACATCAGTAATATGGGAATATTTTAGTCACAGACACAAACAAACAGGTAATTTGTAAGACGTTGCAGAATTGTTGCCACAGTACGAGAAAATACAAAAACCAGCACCTAAAAAAGCACCACAGGCAGCTATAGGAGGATTATCTTGCTAAAAAGTCAACTAAATGAATTGCCAGCAACACTCAATCTAGTAGCAAGCAACAGCAAAGTACAATTTCAGAGTTGTTTCAGCCATGTTAGTTTGCAAAGTGTTCTGTATTTATATAATTATTATTATTTTTTATTTTATTTTCAATATTTTTATTGCATTTTTTTCCAGATAATACACAAACTTACAAATGTATATGAAAAATAGAAGTCCTATCAGCAAAGAGATGACATGAAATATATAGCAACAAAAACAAGAAGACTGTAGAACTCTTAAATCGGTCCCACTTTATTTTGAGTGGCCTTAACTATTATCTTCTTGCATCATAAACTACCTACTATGTACTTACTGTGTTCATTATTGTATTGCAGACAACCTCTGGTGCAATTTTGGGTGAGTTAGGCACAGGTTTGGTGGTATGGGTAGGTCTAAGAGTGGGTAAGGAATGGACAACAGTGTATTTAAATAAGTAATTACAGGAATTTCTTACAGATGATATTACATACAGGTATTTAATCAATCATAAGTACAATGTAAAAAACATGTATTTACACAATAAGTACATTGTAACAAATGATAAATTTCAGTGTAAGTACAACCTAGTTAAGGTCACTTAATATATAAAGTGGGTGGGACCATTAAATCAAACTTACACTTTTCTACCCCCTTCTATGCACCATCCCTCCCATCTCCCACCCCTCCCTATTATCTGAGGCCTTCAATAGGTATGCAAAGATGAATCAAGACACAGATAAATAAATAAACCAACTGAAAAAAATAATACGTAAATTATTAAATAAATAAATTAATTAATACATGGGTAAATCAAAAGAAGAAAATGTTATTATTTATTTATTTTTATTTTTTCATAATAATCTCCCTAATTTGCCTTCAACTTGTTCACAGAAAGTTAAGGTCATTTTATTTGTGTTTACTGTTTGTTCAGTAAACAAAAATGAGTGTTTAATTTCTAAATATTTATAAACAAATTTGAATTAATGTTGAAGTATGTTAATATCTTTTCAGTTCCTTTATTAACTAACACTCACTGCATTTTAGCAGTAAGAAGCTACAATTCAGAATATTGAGCTGAAGCTTGACTACAAAAATGTATTGCAAATTAAAATCGAAATGGCAATATCTGTCAAAATAAAATTGCAATTAGATGTTTTCCCCAAATCACACAGCCCTTGCATGTACAAAAAACTATGAAGTATTTCTTTCAAGGCTCAGATCAAGAAGAAAAAGCCATTTAAGCTGGTGACTGTATATGCTTACGCTGTATTTTGAGAGTCCTGGTCCTGTGTGTGTGTGTGTGTGTGTGTGTGTGTATTACTTGATATTCTGCAGAATGACATCATGCAGAGGGTCTAAGTGGAAGGAGGGAGAGAGAGAGGATGATTTATAACAGTATTGGGATATATAACCCCCTTCACACACACATAGCTAGAGTACTACAGTGACACCCCATATTGCTCTAAACATATAAAGCTACCTCCTTATTAAAAAGTGTGCATACAATTAATGAATTCCCTGCCAGTCTCTCTTTTCACTCGTCAGCTCGTATCCCGCGAGTAAATCCATCCCGGATGCGCTGCTTTCCAATAGGACGGAGGTTATGATATTGCTGCAGGAGGCTGCCGGTGTGTGTGTGTTGATCTCTGAGCAGTGATCAATATCAATCTGTGTGTATGAAGCAGCAGAGACTGTGGATTAAATATCACTGTCCGTAATTGAGGTGATCAATGGGGTGCTGTTTCCTGGGACCCTCTATTTATACACCTTATAGATCTGCTGGCTGCACTGCGGAGCTCAACCTCTCACCTCATGCGGCGGTTTGTCCTGTCCTGCTGGGTTTGTGTGTGTCGGAGGGGAGATATAGTGAGGTAATGTGGCAGAGAAGGGAAGATGAATAGATAGTGTGTTACAAATACTAGACGCTTCCTTTTTTATTTATGAAATGTATAATTATTAAATAATAAATGTGTTTAAATAAACCTATAATTAATAAAACATATTCTTGCATTGTTAATTTGAATAATTTAACATTTAAACATTTTAATTTTAAATTATTATTAAAATGTTTAAATGCCTGACTTAATAGATTAAGTATTAAATAACTATAGTAAATTAGATTTTATGATTTATAAAAATAAATGTAATAATTCTTATTCGAATTAATAAAACTTGGCGACACGGTGGCTCAGTGGTAAACGCTATTGCCGCACAGCAAGACGGTTGCTTTTTTGAGTCCTGGCTGGGTCAGTTGTCGTTTCTGTGTAGAGTTTGCATGTTCTCCCTGTGTTCGCGTAGGTTTCCTTGGGGTGCTCCGGTTTCCCCACAGTCCAAAGATTATTTATTATACCTTTCAGAATATTTTTGGAATTTTCAGACCTGAACATATTGTAGCTATTTTTGTTGCCTGTGCATGAAGCAGATCTCATGTTACGTTTGTGAGAAATATTACAGTAAGATCTTTCCCAATGATTATTTGATGTATTTGTTGTGGAGTTAATTCAAGCCTTTCTGCATTGATTAGTCACACACAATGTCGTTACAAAGTTCACGCACACACATACAGAGCGGACACACACAGCGCGCACGTTTAACTTTGCACTGTTTTTGCAGAGCAAATGTGTCAGTATACACGTTAGTATACACTGCTGTATGGATATCCATTATGTTGATATACAAAATAAACCTGATTTAAGCCCAAACTGGGATCTTCTTTTACAATTGTTCTGACATGCAGCTGTGGTGATGAATTACATAGCGATTTTAACGTTTTTAACTTACTTTATAACAAAAGGTTTTCAAACTTGTAAAACTCATTCTTGATCACATTTGATGATGATTGATGATCACAGAGAACTGAACAGATCTTTTAAACCCGATTGCTTTGCGCACGTCCTGACTTTTTGAAATGATTATATGCGTTACTACGGAGACATGTCAATACATGGCTGTCAATGAATTTGGTGGGGGGTGAAATCACACTCCTGCATCATGTTGCGGTGGGCGTCAAAATAAGAGGGATTTGGATCCTATTTTAACGTCAGGAAATTTTAAAAGAGAGACTTATTGTATTTATATCACCCCAATATGATTTTATTATTCTTTACGTGAACAGTTAATCTGTGCAAGCTAATTCACTGTAATAATGCATGTTTCAGTAATCTTCGATCAAATTCTGACCATTTGCTTTCATGTTTGTAATGGTGGTCCTGTTTAGTTGATTTCAGTTTGATGGCTTCAGTCACAATGTTTTTAGTCACACCCCTTTTACCATTAGTTTGCTACAAGGAAATGATGCAACATCAACATACTAAAATAAAAGTCTCAGCAACTTCAGTTTTAGACTTTATAATAAATTCTGAAGATGTGTTTAGTCCTCTTATTGCTTGTGGGTAACATTTTTTTATATACCTGTAGTTCCAAAGACACGTGATTTCTTCTAATTCATGTGTGTGTGTTGTTTACATATTCACATGTCAGTGTGTGTCTGCATCCATAGGTGTTTGTAAAAATCCTGGACCGCTGAATGTTTGAGCGCCACAGATAATTATAAATCCCATCTGCCGGCGAGCTCTTTGAACGCTTGCACCAACTGTGCAAAAAAAGGAGCAGCACAACAGTGTTTTTGTCTTGCGCTGTGGATCATCTCACTTCATCTTCCCTCATCCGAGCCCTAAACTGGGGCTTTGCTTTTGATTCCGTAGATTAATGTATAGGAACAGACTGTGTGTGTATGCATGTTGGTTTAACAGATTGTGTGTGTCTTTCAAGCCAGATGCATATTTGACACATGGTTAAGCAAGGAGGAACTTCAGATTTAAAGTTTGAAGTTCTGCAATAGGAGCAGACTATTAGATTTTTATCAGTTTATGACTTTTTTTATGCCATGAAAGAGCAAACCAACTCCTACAGAAAACCTGGGTGCTTGCTGTAAATGGGCACAGAAGCATTCAGACTCTTTTCAATACCAAATAGCTCTGAAAAGAAGCAGCAGAAGGAAAAACACCAGTGAAAGAGTGTGTGGCAGTGGTGTCTAGCTTCTGCGGATATTCAGTCCAATGCAAATTCATGTTCCAGTTCTGTTTGATGTTTACACAGTTTCTAGGCCAAATGCTTGCGGAAAAACATTTAATCTACACCATCAACAAGCAAGCGATGCTGTAGTATTTTTGTATGTTTTAAATGACACTTCATCTAATGTTTAATTTGTTTTAATTCATTTTTCAAAAACAAATACTCGTGATACCCGTGTATGCGTGGACATGGTCTAAGACACAACATAGGAACGTTCTCATAAACAGCAGTGAAGAAAAGTTTAGTTTGAGCATGGGTAATGTGGTGTATGTGTATTTTACTGGCCATTTTTACAGTACATAATTGTAAAATTGCAGTAAAAAGTCTTAACAGTGTAGTCTCCTTCTTTCTGATCAGTCTTAAAATTGTCGTGAAACAGCATGGATGGATCTTTATTTTAACCAAACTTAAACCGAGGATGACAATCTCTCACAGATCATGATTTTAAGATTGCTTGTATTCATATGTGACCCGAAGTGTGGCTGGGAGAGCCTTTTAATTAGCCTGTATATTTTCGCTGGTTAACTATTTGCCCATTTAAATTGATTTGTGTTATGGTAATTGCAAACATTATAGACTGAGCGGTGAGTTAAATAGAGGCAAACGAAGTATCGTATGTTGCTTGTTCTTACTGGATGGAAAGAAAAGTCTACATTTTCTTTAGAAATATATACTCTGAGAAAACATTTCTATAGGTGTTTATACAAGAAGGCAAGATAAATAGGGGAGAAAATGTTTGCAGGATAGAAAGGAGGAGAAAGGGTAATGTCCATGACTCGCATCGCTGACCGAGAGAAAAGATCAGATCAGATCAGCTGAACAGAACAGAGTTTATTTATGGGGTTTATTATTATGGAGGAGGTGTTAAGAGGAATAATGCATTCTGATCAGACAGCCTTGAACTTTACCTGTGTGTCTAGAGTCACAATTTCAGCACAGTCAGGAAGAAATAATAGCAAACATATTTTATCCAATGGATGGCTCTGACTTTAGATTCTGTCTTCAAGATAAATTAAAACAAGAACTACTAACACACACACTCACACACACAGACACACACAGACACACACACACACACACACATGCACACACACACACTACACAGATTACACACTACACCGAGTCTATAAGATGTGTACATATGCTGAAGAACCATATTATTTTTGGAAGAAATGGGTACATAGGTACAGTATAGATTGTTATTGACTATTTTAATCAAATGTATGTATATATATATATATATATATGAGCAATATCACACGAGTAGCAATTATATGTGGTTGTATATCAGCACTAGTGGGAGGTGTGCGTTGTGCCTTAGTGTCCCACCAGTGACAATATACAGCCATATCACACTGCTACAAATGTGATATTGCGTTTATACAACAGTTTGACGGCATAATTGCCTATATAAAAAAGAAAATCAAACACGGAGAGTCTCAAAACCCTTTTGTAAGTGGAACTACTTTTCTTCCAGGATTCATTCACGACGTCAGAACAGCAGAAATCGTTGCTCGTTCACCAAGCCACTTCAGAGCTAGTATTTTAATGATTCTCTAACGTTATGTCTAAGGTGATGACAAAACTGGTGATTTTGCTCACATTTTAAGATTATAAGGCTGAACGGCATGAAATGCCCTCCGTCTACAGCGATATCTCCCAGTATTTCTATTATTATAAAAATATACTATTATTTAGAGAAAATATATTTAGACGTATACAGTTGAAGTCAGAATTATTAGCCCCCCTTTGAATAGTTTTTTTTTTATATATTTCCCAAATGATGTTTAAGGAATTAAGGAACTTTTCACAGTTTGTCTGATAATATTTTTTCTTCTGGAGAAAGTCTTATTTGTTTTATTTCGGCTAGAATAAAAGCAATTTGAAATTTTTAAACATCATTTTAAGGACAAAATTATTAGCCCCTTTAAGCAAATATTTTTTTTGATAGCCTACAGAACAAACCATCAATATACAAAACTTGCCTACAGGGCCGTAGCGTCCATAGAGGTGACCTAGGAGGCCGCCTAGGGCGGCAGAATAGAGAGGGCGGCGTCCCCGACTCTACCCTCACCACCTGCGCCCTCAGTTATATCCACGACTAAGAGAGGGCGGAGTCTGCGATACTACCCTCACCACCCGCACCCTCAGTTCACGTCTAGGGCAGCAGGATAAAGATGGCAGTGTCCACGACACTGCCCTCACCACTCACGCCACCAGTTAGGCTATATCCGCGTCTAGTGCGATAGAATAGAGAGGGCGGCGTCCGCGACACTACCCTCACCACCCGCACCCTCTGTTATATCCGTGTCTAGGGCGGCAAAATAGAGAGGGTTGGGGTTGAGGGCGGCGTGACCATCCTTTGCCTAGAGCGGCAGTTCAGCTTGCTCAACTGGGGGGCTGGGATTCAGGGGGGCTAATAATTCAGGTAGGCTAATAATTCTGACTTCAACTGTATATTTAATAATAATTGTCAGTAAATAGATCAGCCAATCTAATTTTTACTAATTAATATTACTTAAATTAGATTAAAATGTATAAAAGAACAATTGATCAAACCAAATTGTGTTACTGTGTGTCTTAAATTCTTACAAACTTCTGCCTGACCAATATGTAAAATGTAGTGTTTGAAAGATTGTGGCAAAGCAAAAAGATTAAAATTAAACATCATATTTATATTACATATATTAACATACACATACACAGGTCATTAAATATTTAAAAACACACAGGACTTTAATATGAATTGTAATGTTTTTTTTATTTATTATCTTTTATTTCATTTTAATATAACCCTTTTTGTTTTTACTTTTTATATTGTGATAAATGGTATTAGATTTAATTAAGAAATAATGTCAAGAGCCAAAAAAATAAATAATTATCATCCTTTTAAACACAAACAGGTCATTAAATCATTTAAGACATACATGGCTTAAAATATGAATTTTATATTAATATTTTATTTTTTATTAACAAAAATGTATTTTATTATAACTTATTTTTAAATTTTTATTAAATTGTTAAATTATATTAAATTTAATTTAAGAAATTAGGGCCAAAAAGATAAATACTAATCATCATTAAAAAAAAAACAAATGTGCAATAATTACATTATATTATATATGTTATATAATTAAATGTATTAAATAGGTGGCATGGTGGCTCAGTGGTTAGCACTTTTACCTCACAGCAAGTAGATCACTGGTTTAAACCCAGCTGGGCCATTTGTCAGTTCTATGTGGAGTTTGCATGTTTTCCCCATGTTTGCTTGGGTTTCCTCCAGGTGCTCCGGTTACCCCCACAGTTCAAAGACATGCGCTAAAGGTGAATTGGGTAAGCAAAAATTGTCCATCGTGTATGAGTGCATGTGTGAAGGAGAGTGTGTATGGGTGTTTCCCAGTACTGAGTTGTGGCTGGAAGATCAATCTGCTGTGTAAAACATATGCTGGAATAGTTGACGGTTCATTGCACTGTGGCGACCTCTAAAATAGAAACTAAACCAACGGAAAATTAATGAATGTATTAATTTATATATTTATTTGTCCAAGTTTTTTGGTCTTTGGGTCTTTGGTTTAAGCTAGCCATTCTTCATTATCCGCATACATCTTTTTGCTTTCACTCTATGGCAAAGAGCAGTGTTTTTTGTTATGTTCACCTCTTTTCCTTTTCATGTCCCATGGATGTAAAAGTCCATAAAGGTTTTGAATGACACCCTGATGAATAAATGATGACAGAATTGCAGATCTTGCCTGAACTGTTCCTTTCGGAGAAGCCATCAGTACAAAGAGGAAGTGATTAGCAGGTTAGTTATTTGCAATAATTGTAGTTTCTGCCAATAAAAGAGGTCTGTTCACCCTACAGATGACATGTGTAAAACAGTCGGACTGTAGTCAGTTAAATCCCGTAAGAGAAATAGCTGATGTTTTAAAGACGACACTGAATGACTGGAGCCTCATGCATTAATGGAGTATTTCTGCTGTTTCCTATACATATTAATATCATTATGGTATCTCTCTGCAGCTCGTTGTGTGTTTTGAGAGCGTGTCATTTCTTTGTGGGCTGTTTCATGCTTGACTAATGGCGGGGCTCAAGGTTATCACTTTAGCTTGGCTCGCGGAGATGGTCTGATCATGAGGGGCCAATTAAAACCTGTATAATGAGATATGATCTACACAAAGACATGTGATACACACACACACACACAGATACACAGATACAATGGCACTCAAGGTCTTTTGGGATTTTTTTTTCCTTCGATGTTTGTCTGGACTCCTTTCCGACACTGACAACCCATAATCAACCCTGACAGAAGAAAATGCGCAGAAAATGGAGAGAAAAATGTGTGTGATAGTAAAGCGTGCGCTATGAAATGCTAATAAGCATTTGTGTGTGACAGACAGAGAAAGGGGAATTCATTTTAATCAGTAAACAGCCTCAATCCATTTCAGACACCCACCAGTCAGCCTACACATTAAAACACACACGTCGCCAAACCTGGAGGGGATTGAAAGTGGGCGATCGAGATGGATATTTTCAGAGACAGACTTTTGAAACACCCACATTGAAATACACACTTTGACCGAGCCCTTCGACATGTGGAGTAATCGATTCAGACCACACACTTTCACGTAGAAATCGTAACATATGTTGCATGTGGTTTGATTTTTTTTTGTTACTTTTTTCTTTGTTACTTGTTTCTTTGTTACTTAATTTATTTGAACTAATTATGAACAATACATCCCCCAGAGATGGGTTGCGGCTGGAAGGGAATCCGCTGGGTAAAAATGTGCTGGATTAGTTGGCGGTTCATTCCGCTGTGGCGACCCCGGATTAATAAAGGAGACTAAGCCGACAAGAAAACTAATGAATGAATGTATGAATGAATGAACAATACAGAATTTATTTGATCATAGTTCAACATTTTCTAATGCTTTATTAACATCCAAGTTCATGCTTGTTGACAGTTATTTTACTGTAGAATTCTAAAAATAGTTCATAAATATATAATGAATTCAGAAGTCAAAATTATCTATTTCTATGAGTCTGCTATTTTATTTAGCATTCACAATGCATTAATTAAATGATCAAAGTGCATTTTTGATATTTAAAAATAGCATTTAATATTTGACAATGTTTTGGTATTTCATGTGATTTTATTGTTTAAAAAATTGTGTATTCTGTTGAAATAAAGTGGTTTTTAAGAGACATTAGCATCTCCGTGGCTCTTCTACTTTCCATAGTGTGCAGTTATGTGGTGAATGTGGCAGCGGAGGATGGTTTTGGAAGGGTCTGCTCCAGCAGCAGGGGAGTTGCATTAGTACAGAGATGGCCGTGCCACTGTGTGTGTGTGTGTATGTGCATGAAACCATCTGCCTCAGCGACCCAACAGATGTCAGTGACTGAAAACCCACACCATGGTGCCGAGGGAAGGCAGACCAAATCATGTTATGATTAAATTGGGTGCCTATATGAAGAGCACGTCTTAATGCCCTACAATTAAATGCTACAAATCGAATTATTCACCTGCATGTCATATTTTAGATTAAATAGTGTTTCTTGTGAGTCTCTGTTCTTTTGCAGCAATCTGGGGAATTGATATATTTGATGCATGAAGTTTCTGCTTGTTAATGTCTCACTACAAATACAATATATTACGTTTGGTATAATATGAATTGTGATGGAGTGGGAGGAATTTAGGGGTTCAGATTTTCTGTTTTATGTCAGTCAAAGTTAGCTCTTTCTGACACTAATATAAAATAAAACAACACTACGTGAATGTAAAAGAGCTTGAACAGCAGGTCTGTCTATGATTCACTCTGAAAATGTGATTGACGGGCTGGTTTCTGACAGTGAATTGATAGTCATAACTTGTCGGGAGAAACGCAGATTTTCTGACAGACTGAAGATTAATTTATAGAACATAAAATCACCGTGGCTCATGTTGTCAGATGTTGCTCTGATAGATTGTGTTGTCTGTTTGACTGAATATTAAGTATGATTTTCTAAATGCACTTGTATTTAAAGCACCCTATCATTAGCCAATAATACATTGGATGAGTCAAAACGATTGACCTTTTGTCTTTTATGGCAAAATCATTTAAAAATGTTCTCCCTAATATAGATACACTCACCGGCCACTTTATTAGGTACACCATATAAGTACCGGGTTGGACCCTGTTTGCCTTTAGAACTTCAAACTTCAAACTTTGCCTTCAATTCCTTGTGGCATAGATTCATCAAGGTACTGAAAATAATCCTGAGATTTTGTTCCATATTGACATTTATTACCACAGAACTGCCACTCACTGGATATTTTTTCTTTTTCGAACCATTCTCTGTAAAGCCTAGAGGTGGGTGTTGCGTGAAAACCCTAGTAGATCAGCAGTTTCTGAAATACTCAGACCAGCTTGTCTGGCACCAACAACCATGCCACATTCAAAGTCACTTAAATGACCTTTCTTCCCCATTCTGCTGCCTATCAGATCCTCTTGACCATGTCTACATGCCTAAATGCATTGAGTTGCTGGCATATGATTGGCTGATTAGAAATTTACACTAGCGGGCAGTTGGACAGGTGTACCTAATAAAGTGTATATATAATTAATTAGCACACAAAAAATGCTGGGTTATTTCAATCGAATTTTGGGTTCAATACGGACTAAACCAACTGCTGGGTTATTTTTTAAATTAAATTATTTAACTAAATACAACCCAACATTTGGGTTAGTCCATACTTTAACCAATTTGGGTTTAAACAATCATTTCTTAGAGCAGGGGTGCCCAAACTGTTTCTTATCAAGGGCCAAAAAGCAAACTTGGTTGAGGGCTGTGGGCTGAAGATGAATACACAAAAATCATATTATGTTGCATTTGCCATGGGTAATTTCATAATATATTTTCTAATGTTTAAAAAAAAACTAGAAAATGTTGCTTTAATTCATATTAACTAATGGATTATCGTTTTTAATATTTTATGAGTTCAATGCTAAATACACAAGCTGAGCTGCCTTTGCTTCTCCCTTTGCTCACAGATGTCTTTTGCATCTGTCACTTGACAGTATTTACATTTTAAACGTCTAATTAATTTACAAATGTTATTTAATTGCTCATGTGGTTTTTAGCTAAAAAAAAACAATGTTCAATTTAAAGGGGGGCGAGGCAGTGGCGCAGTAGGTAGTGCTGTCGCCTCACAGCAAGAAGGTCGCTGGGTCGCTGGTTCGAACCTCGGCTCAGTTGGCGTTTCTTTGTGGAGTTTGCATGTTCTCCCTGCCTTCGCGTGGGTTTCCTCCGGGTGCTCCGGTTTCCCCCACAGTCCAAAGACATGCGGTACAGGTGAATTGGGCAAGCTAAATTGACCGTAGTGTATGACTGTGTGTGTGAATGTGTGTGTGGATGTTTTCCAGAGATGGGTTGCGGCTGGAAGGGCATCCGCTGCGTAAAAACTTGCTGGATAAGTTAGTGGTTTATTCCACTGTGGCGACCCCGGATTAACAAAGGGACTAAGCCGACAAGAAAATGAATGAATGAATGTAAAGTGATGATCTTTGTCAAAGGCATTTATACAATTTGCACCATTATAATTATTATTATTATTACTATTAAACAATTACGCTTTC
Organism: Danio rerio; assembly: GCF_052040795.2. Classification (NCBI taxonomy): domain Eukaryota; kingdom Metazoa; phylum Chordata; class Actinopteri; order Cypriniformes; family Danionidae; genus Danio; species Danio rerio. The sequence goes on along the minus strand of NC_141038.1, from coordinate 9,995,257 downwards.
AGATGTGATGGTGGTCTAAATCAATAATATGCAATGCTAAGAACTTAATTTTGACAACATAATAGCATTTTATTTTCAATATTTAGATTTTATTGAAGTCTCAGACTCTATATAATCAAATTGTTGTATCTCAACTAAATATTTAATCCTATGTCCATACATCAATGAAAATCTTAGTTATTTGGATAGGCTTTGGATAGAATAAAGCTCAATAAAAAAATTGTCCCTTATGACTCGTTTAGTGCTCCAGAGTGAATTTTATATTTAATTTTATTTAGTTTGGAGTCTGCTACAATAGTCATACCCCTCCTAGGCCAAAATAATGTTTGTAATTCTGTAGCATAACCTCTTTTCTGAAGGTCATGCTACAGAAAAGGTGTTTGTCAAATAAAACTGCATTCTTAACATTGATAACAGAAACCAAACTCTTCCAGGCCTCAGATACTGTACAACTGTTTAATACTTTCCGTTTGAGGGTCAAAAGAGACAATTTGTTGTTTTCCATTAATGCAAATATTTGTGTTGGAAGCAGATCTGGGATTACTGATCAACTGATTATTTTCAGGCAGTTCAGAATCACTTTTGAGAGACAGTAACATCATTAACTGTGCACTTTGCAGACCTTTTACTATCACAAACAGATATACTACACAGAATGTAAGCTGGTCATGATTTTGCCAAGTATGATGCGATCCTGGATAAACATCTATGTTGATCCTGGATCATTTTTGTTTTAAAATGTAATCCATACATATTCCCTACCCCTAAACTCAACCATACCTGTAAATTACTCCCAAAATCAGAGGGGAATAGTTGTATAACCTTAAGCCTAAACTAAACATACACTGTAGACATATCCCTCAATACTGATTGGCCGATTGGGATGTTGTTCCATGACTTGGTGAAATCAGATTGATTTTGAGACCTACCTTATTGCTTGCAAATGGCAAGTTCATACATTTATGAGTTTTTAAAAGGGTGATTCAGTCAAAAATAAAAATCTCATCCTTTTCCCATCATGTAATGTTATACCTTTATTAAAAAAAACAAAAGTCTTCACCTTTGTCTTCATAGCAACAGATTTTTATGGCATCTTGTGATCCCAATGGGAATCCAAGCAAGAAAACAGGAAAATAGGGCAGATTATTCTTCTCAAAACTGAAAATACCCTGTCCTTAGAGACAGTCTTAAAGTTCAACAAGCCTGGCTGTAGATTGAGCTGTCAGCTTTATGAGGATATGGTGCAAAATGCTTTTTAAAAGAGCATGTGGTCCACGTATAGTGTTTCTCCACTAGAGGGAGCTGGAGGATAAGACACATCTTATGAGAGCAAGAGAAAGATTGATTCAATGGATAGAATGAACAGAAAGCAATTTACATTATTAGAATGGATCTGGAGTCATAGTTTACTGGAAATATATACAGTATTTATGCACATTAAGATAAAAAATTATATGTTAACAGTTCATAAAGACTCTATTTAAAGATTACAGTGTATGTCCAAAATGCTAATTAAATATTGTTTGACTTTTCTTTTGTTTTATGGTAAAGTTTAATTTTACAATGCAGTTTTAATGCTGTAATATACCTGATAACTGTGAATTATTCAATATTTTATTTTGCAATACATATTTTCTGCGTGCTTTAGATTGAGATAGAGCCTAATTTGATTAGGCTTGCTAGTCACGAGCAAATTAAATCCATTTGCAATTTAGCAAAAAAAAAAAAAAAAACATTAATAGAGCACCAATTACTGATTCAAATGAACCGCATCCAGAAAACCCCACAAAAAAAAAAAAAATGTGCCAGATGAATTCACCGAGTCCCACTAGATGGCTCCCCGATCCTGACAGATGTTTCAATCTCCACTCAGTCTGAGATTCCCTCAATGCAGCATGTCTTTTCCTGCTCGGCTGAAATGAGAAATCGACCTCTGGACTGCGAGACACATCAGGCGTTTGTCCCTCGGTGACTGTAGTGATTGTGTGACCAGATGCTTGTTTGACAGGGTATTTGATCTATGCATCAAAACACAGAACTAAGACAACATTTTTACTCAGCATTATATAATAATGAGTTTAATAAGTAATGTTGTTATTAAATAATATTTTGAAGAACATTTTTATTTTCATATTTTACGTTTTCTTTTTTTAGTTTCTAGGTTCTGCCGGTTGCAATGTTGCAAATTTTGATTGCCAATCTTAAGCCAATTGTAATGGTTTTCCCCAACCAGCGCAGAGTTCAGGGGACCAGAGGGAGTGCTCCGACTTGCCCCCTATTTATTATGCATATATATATATACACACATCATGTATTTATTTAAGAAATGTTTATCTGTTTTTTGAAATAAAATATACATGATGCAAATTATAAGTACATTTAAATATGCAACAATATTGTATCGATACAATGATGTGAGTCGGGTTACAACTGAGTTATGAATCCAGCAGCTTTATTTAAGAAATGTCAGACAGGCAAAGTTAAAACAAGGAGAGACAGTAGCATTTAGGTAATCCAAAGCATAGTCGAAGTCACAGGTGAATGGTCAGGACAGGCAGCAAAACAGCGTTAACAATCAAACAAAGAAAGGTCAAAACTAGGCTAGACAGGGCAGGGAAAATGCTTAGAATTAGAACAAAACTAAGCAAAGGGTGTGTGTGAATGAGGTGTCTTTATAGTCCTAGTAGTCAGTCTATCATGAGCTCCCAGCTGTGTGTGTTAATCAGGGGAAATCAGTAACTGGTGTGTGAGTGCAAAGACTTTTGGCATTTGTGGATCATGTCAGTTGCAAAATTGTAGTTTGGGTGATCTGCTTTGTGCAAATCTACTTTCAAAATCGCATACTTCCATACTATTTAGTACGCTAAAAACAGTATGCGAGCCGAGTTATACGTCCGAATTCATGGAATTCAAAAAACAGCATGTGAGACCTACTACTACCTGCGAGATTCTGAAGTGCACATCGTGCTACACTATCTCATGATGCACCATAAGAGAATTCATGAATAGGAGTGACGCAACAGACGCGGGTGACTTATAGGTCATGTGATAATGACAAAATGTTGGATGTAAGACTTCCAAGTTCCATTCACACTATTGACATTCGTACTATACAGTACATACCTGTCAACCCCTCCCATTTTTTCCAGGATTCTCCTTTATTTTACAGTTCTATCCCACTATTATCCTGTAAAGGTATTTTTCTGTATTTCTCCCATATTTTTAGTAATTCTCTGATGGGTGGCAAACATTAAGGAGCCAATCCTCCCTATACACAACCCATACCGCCGACTCACCAAGGGACGCCCCTTGCTCTTAAATGTGGGTCTGTTCTGTGCTTTCATTTTATTTAGGCATGAAAACAGTTTGAAATAAATATAAAAACGGCAGGATTCCCTTCCTTTTCATTACAGGTGACGTCTCCCCTCCTATGCAATCCTCAAAACTGTCATATAGCAGTGCGTGACTGTCAGCTGACGCGCTCCATAGTGATCAATAGACTCCTAAACGGATTCTGTACACGCCATTTGAAGCAGAGCGAAAATCTGGGTTTTGGGTGTGTGTTTGAACAGACATACACACATAATAATAATAATAACATCTAAAGATGTCGATCTTGGTGTTTTTTATTATTTTTTTCAAACACAACTAATTTTGTACTAAATGAGCATGAAAAATTAGGAAAGCAAGCAAACGCTTTCATTATAACTTTAGATCTGTGAGTCTTCAAAGTGACACTTCTGTTATTAATGTAATCAAACGAAAATATAAGGTATAAGGGATATCCCTTATTATGGTGGGCATATTCCTTATTTTCACATCCCAATTTTGACAGGTATGATATTACAATGTACTTTTCTAATGGCCGAGTAGTATGATTAAATTTAAATGCAGTACCTACTAGGCGATTTTGGAAGCTGCCCATATTTTCCAGAGATCTGATTGTGACAAAGATTGTTTTGTATCATTTTGGTTTTACGTGTGTTTGTGTGTGTGTGTGTGTGTGTGTGTGTGTGTGTGTGTGTGTGTGTGTGTGTGTGTGTGTGTGTGTGCGCGCGCGTGTGTGTGTGTGTGTGTGTGTGTGTGTGTGTGTGTGTGTGTGTGTGTGTGTGTGTGTGTGTGTGTGTGTGTGTTTATCATATCTACATAATGAATATATAATACACACACATTTATTATGCCAAAACAAACTTTTATTTTGGATGATTTTTTTTTATATTTCTAATTTCCTTTATTTTTAAATATATTTTTAAATTAGTTTAGTACATCTGCTTTAACTTATTTCAGATTTTTTCATTATCAAGCTTTTTGGTTTTTTATTTTCCCCAAATATTCACATTTTATGATTTCAGGTTTTGTTCATTTAACGAAACCTAATTTCCTGTCTTTTTTGTTCAGGTAAAAGCAGAAGCTGTTACATTTAAAGATTTAATCTCTAACAAATTTAACTTTTGAACATTTTTGTCCATACTGTATGATATCTTCCTGAATTAGCTTGTTTGACAGGGTATTTGGTCTATCTGTAGGAGTATGTATGTAAACTGCTGCACACACGTGCTAAATGAAATCATGGCTGTGTTGCTAATTATGTTTATTTGCTTGACGCCACATCTCCAAGTGACTTCATGCACAGCCTTTATCATTTTGCTCAGTGATGAGTATACTTTTAGATTTAGTGTGTGCATTTTTGTTGCTTTAACACTCTCTGCTGACGTGCTAAATTTCTTATGTGTTACCGTCACAAATAATTTTTATTTTAGAGGTGTACGTTTCCATCTGTCTGCTTGATTTAAGTCATTTCAAATCCCTCTGCCCAAGCTCAAAGGTGAAAGGTCGAAAAGGCCAAACGAATTGTTTTTTTTGCTCGTGTTTTAAGGTCACTTCATCTCTAAACGCACCCTGGGGGAGAGGTGCAAAAGAACACAGGAACAAGAAGAATTTTTCACTCAACACTGGTTATATTTTTCAGTCCAGCATACACACCTTCCTTTTAATTTACGTTTAAAAAGTATAATGTTGTTTTGGTAATAATGTATAAAAATACATGTATTTAAGTGAAACTAAGGTGATGAATAATTAACTTGCTGACCGAATTTCTCATTAAAGAATTATAATTAATGTTTGGTGGTTGCTTTTTCATTTTTTTTTTTAAAGTTCATGTTTCTGGCATCAAATTTGTCTCATTTGCATAATGTTTGTAGCTACCTTTGGCACAAATTAAGAGTATAGTGCAATGATGAACTGTTTTATACTATTAATTATGAGGGCTGGGGTTTTTTTTTATTTTTTTTATTAAACAACAGCAAAGATACAATTTAAACATGACATCAAAAATGCAAATGTAACTAATAACATAAATAAACAAAAAAAAATAAATTACATAAATTAAATAAATAACAAGACAATTCAACATAGAGATCTTTACAATGATATTATTTTAAACTTTCCAGTTGACAGCAAATTTACTAGTCAGTTAACTTTAGCTCCTTTGCCACTATAATTGTATTTTTACGTTTTTCGCTATTATTATATTGGAGCGATTCCATATACAAATGAAAATCTATAATAGCAACCTTTAAACAAGGTTTAGAGTTATTTAATCTGCATTTATGAACATGAAATTTTACCAAATAAAATCAAAAGATTTATTATAAATTCCACGGATAAATTGTTTGAAACAAAATAAAAAAATAACATCTTTGATGGTCAAATTAAAACTAAAACCTGATTTATTTATTTTTTTGGACATACAAGGATAGATCTTCTCAAAATGTATTTGAATGTTCACATTCATAAAAAAAGATGAATCAAAGACTCTGGGTGATGTAAACAGAATGAACAGTTTCCATCAGTCTGCTTAAATTTAGTTAATGTGTAATTGTTTTAAATTTACATTTACATTTGCTAACAAATGTTGTGTACAATTTTTAGTTCCCTGTATTTATTACCTATGCAGAAAAGAAAACTCTTTAACTCTTTCTTTAAAAGTGAGATTATTAAGATTTTTAGGTTGGAAAACACAATCTGAGGAGTAGGAGACAAAAAAAATCTCAATTTAATTTCTGTTCAATTTAGTTTCAAATAGGGGATGAAAACAACTTTATCTATAGCTTAAAATATATATAGCCAGACAGTTTTCACTTTATTTACTTACATCTCTTGCAAAAGAGACTTGATCGCTTTTACAGTATTTATATCTTTTTGCAGACATTTGAATCCAGCATCAGTATTCAGCAGTCTTATTCCCAGCGTTTAGTGTGTGTGACACCGTCTGCTGCATTTCTCTGGAGAAATCCCCCTCTGTCAGAAACAATACATCACTACATACCTTCACACACGTGTAGGGGCTCAAGGGAGTTTTCTAAGTGCCTGTGTGTGTGTATAAATTACATGTGAGTAGTGTGTAAAGTGCGTGTGTAATGCCATCTCTCGGCCTGGGACGCTGGTGTGGCCGTGCAGTGCTAAATGACATCGTAATGCTGGACTGACTTATGATGGCAGGGCACATGTGAAGGAAAGTGTTACTGCTTCAAATTATGGCAACAGATCTCTTTTCCAAAGGACAAGAAATGGCTTCATAAAAATGATGAGTTTGGTCAGGCTTTTGAGCTCAGTCTGGGATACATATTTCATACATAGTGGCGAAGTTGGGAGAATTTTTTTTTTATTCAGAGCACAGACTAGGTTCACCTAGTACTAAAACCCTCTAGTTTTACTTATTTATAGAGGATCTATCTATCTATCTATCTATCTATCTATCTATCTATCTATCTATCTATCTATCTATCTATCTATCTATCTATCTATCTATCTATCTATCTATCTATCTATCTATCTATCTATCTATCTATCTATCTATCTATCTGTCTGTCTGTCTGTCTGTCTATCTTTCTGTCTGTCTGTCTGTCTGTCTGTCTGTCTGTCTGTCTGTCTGTCTGTCTGTCTATCTATCTATCTGTGTATCTAGTCTTTCTGATTGTCATTCATTTGTCTGTTTATTCATTCATTCATCGTTTACCTATAAATCAATATATTGTTTTATTAATTAATTAATCCATCAGACAGTCAATCCGTCTATCCATCCATCAGTCTCTCTTTCAACTCATCTATCCATACATTTTTCTATTTCTGGCTCTGTCTGTTTGTGTTTCTCTCCATCCAACCATCCAATTATTATTCCATTGAAATGCTTATCAATCTGCACCCATATATCTGTTTTTCATCCATCTATCATATCCACCCATCAATCCATCCATCCATCATCCATCATCCATCCATTCACAATGTCTATTGTTCCATCTGTTTCTCAGTCTATATACACACCTATTTTTCCATCCAATCGTCCATCTATCCATTCCTTCATTCGTCCATCTATATGTCTATCATTACATTCACGCATCCATACATCTGTTGTTCCATCCATCCATTCATCCATCCATCTATTCATCCATCCATCCATCCATCCATCCATCCATCCACCCATCTAGTCTCATTCTATCCATCCAACCATCCATCCACCCATCCATATGGCTATTGTCCCACGTGTCTCTGTCTTTCCATATATATATTGTTCCATCCATCCATCCATCCATCCACCAATCCATCCATCCATCCATCCATCCATCCCGCCATCCATCCATTTAACCAGTCTCAGTCTATCCATCCATCTATGTATATTATTCCATGTTTTTCAGTATATGTATACGCTCAATATTCCATCCATTATCCATCCACCCATTCATCCACCCGTCTATCCATCCATCCTCTCATTCTATCTATTCATCCCTCCATCCATCCATTTAAACTGTCTCAGTCTATCCATCCATCTGTCTATTAATCTGTTTTTCTGGTGTATCTAAAGGCTCATTGTTTCATCCATTCCTCCATCTATCCAATCTCATTCTATTCATCCATCCATCTTGTCTCATTCCATCCACCATCCATCTTGTCTCATTCTATCATACATCCCTCCTTCCATCCATACATCCATCCATCTATCCAGTCTCATTCTGTCCATCTATTCATCCATCCATCCATCCATCCATCCATCCATTCATCCATCCTCTGTAACACCTATAAATCCTACAAATGAAAGTCTTTTTAAATGTCTGCCAACACTTTTAAAAATGTGAAACATGAAACCACCTATTTAGATATCTTTATCAGATATCAGGATCGGTATTCTACTACAAAAGTAGTTAAATTTACAATCTTTACTGATTAATTTTAGGTCATGAAATTTAGGTTCAGATATAAACCTAAGCGTTTGCAAAAAAGACTTAAGAAAACAAGCTCAGTTAGCCTGTAAACATGTTTTAACAGGTTAAGCAGCATCATGTGACTTGCTTTTTTAAATAATGTCATTATCTTAAAATAGCAATGCATTTTGAGTCTGTCTACTGTATGACAATGGATGAAATCCTTTGCCAGTATGGGAAGTAATGCCAGACTCTCAGGGGAGTTTTATTTCATTATTTCCTCTTTTATCTCCTTAAATGCATTGCAATACTCACTCTGTGGGATAACAGTAATCTCTCCATTATGGGAGGGGATGGTTTTCTATTAATTGAATCCTGTGGTACTCGGAGAGAGGAGCAGATGACGCAACATGTTGAAGTTCTGTCTTCTCACTTGTACATTCATGCAGAGACTCACCATGTGTCGGTTCTACAGGGGACAGAAATCAAGTCTTGAGCCCAATAAGTCACAGTTTGAGTTTTGTTCTCATGGTTTAACAGTGATTTTTTTTTATAATAGTCTTGCTTTAAGACCCAGATTTCCATTACATTCTGTGCAGTACCGAAGTGTCACTTTATTTTAGTGTCAAAAAGGAAACCAGTGTTCTTAAAAAATAGGTGAATAAAAATATATTTACTTTTTAGATCTCAAAGGTTTAAGTGCAAATACTTTTCTAGATTATTCATTTGACTAAGACTGGAAATTTATTTAAATAATTAAAATTTAATTGATTTTGATTGATTTTGTGAATTAGAATTTTATTTATTTCAATCACATTTTAGATTATTTGCTATGTTGTTTGATCATATTTTGTATTAAATGCTTTATTCTTATACTTTTGTTTCAAATTATATTTGCATTTTTAAAATGTGACTTCTACTCCAAAAATCCCATAGACCTTTTAGCACTCCCTAAATCCCAGATAGAAAACCTTCTCTATAATCCATCGTTCATCTAGATCAATGGTTCTCAAACTGTGGTACGTGTAAGAGTGGTACGCGGGCTTCCTTTTAGTTGTACGTGGAGGAATATGTCATATATCCATGCAAAATATATTTTAAAAACTTTTATTACAAATTATTTATATATGAATATGATTACTATATTTATGAGGTCCAAGCAACGTATCCAGGTTTTGATGAATAGTCGACTATATGTTAACACATTACATTTAAGTCCAAGAGTGTTTTTTTTTTTTTCAAACTATAGACTTCCATTTTAATTTAACTTTTAAATTAATGTTGACATTTTATTTTGTTAGTTTTTTACCTGTAAGCACAGGGCAGTGTTAATGTTCAAACTATTTATAATGTTTAAAGTGGCTGACAATAATAAATATTCTTAATAATAGGAATTAATCTGCCTGTTTTTTGAACTGTGCAGAGCTGTAGCTGCTTAATTAGGCCTACTACGCTACTGTATTTCAATACTGTTTATTATGGTGGTACTTGGAGAGACAATTTTTTTCTGAGGTCGTACTTGATGACAAAAGTTTGAGAACCGCTGATCTAGATTAATACATGTAAGTGTAATTGGCCATCAAAGGTAAAATTTAACACCTAATTTTACCTTCCTAATCAGATATTTATTTGCATTCAGCCTTTGCATGCCCTCTATTTGGGCATCGCAACCCACTACTTTATTCACAGTGCGTAAGAAATGACTGCATCTGATGATGTTATTGAATACAGTGATGACGTAAATGGTGGATGCAGCACAGATAGATTTCGAGCCTTGGAAATGGGCAGAATAGCCTGAAAAATCATGTTTTGCCATTAGCTGTATGAATGGACGTCACACAGAGCAGAAACTGGCTGGCTGTCCTTCTTTTTGTTTGTGCTTATGTGTGTGTGTGTGTGTGTTTGCATGTTTGCCCTGGCACTGGAGGCGGGAGAGAGACGGAGATCAGAGATGACGGACAGACCGCACTGTCCCGCTTCCCGCTTGTTTCCTGCTGTCTCCCACCCCCACTGAACCAAAAAAACAACAACAGCAACAACAACAACAAAAAAAAAACGCAGTGAGGAGCGAAGAAGAAACACAGATGCAGCCATCACTGCTTGCCGTCTGGAAAGCCAGGCAGGGGTTGCCCTTGACGACAGTTGCTAGGCGACTGCAGAGCGAGTGACTTCATACTTTAGTGTTTGCAGGGTCTCCTTCACACAAATGCAAGTCCTGCTTTACTGGGGCTTTTCATCACCTATAATGATATATGAAAGCAAGACCTGCAGGAACACAATGCGATTGTAAAAGTGCAGTGAGATTGTAAAAAAGCAATGAAAGAACTTAAGTGAGTCACACTCCATAACAATGAGGTGACGCCTTTTTCTTTTATGATATGTTGGAAACTTGAAAGTTTGTGTCTTCCGATTTGAACATAGAACTGCAATATTGGCTGGTTTTAGCTGGTTGACCAGGCTGGTTTTAGAGGGGTTTTGGCCATTTCCAGGCTGGTTTCCAGCCATTTCCAGCCTGGTCTTTGCTGGTCAGGCTGGAAAATGACCAGCTAAATCCAGCTAAAACCAGCTTGACCAGCCTGGTTTAAGCTGGATATAGCTGGTTTTGGCTGGACTCCCAGCTTGGCTAGGCTGGTCAAGCTGGTTTTAGCTGGTCATCTCCCAGCCTGACCAGCTAAGACCAGGCTGTAAATGGCTGGAAACCAGCCTGGAAGTGGCCAAAACCCCTCTAAAACCAGCCTGGTCGACCAGCTAAAACCAGCCAACCAGCCTAGGCTGGTTTAAGCTGAATTTTTCAGCAGGGATAATTATATATATTTATATTTTCACATATTATCAAAATATATCTATACTGTATATATCATCAATGAATAGTTGTTTCACTGTTGACCCACCTAAAACTATTGTATAAAATTATCATCATCAAAATAAGTTCTCTATCACCAATCCACCTAAAAATGATTGCTTAAAAATTATTACAGAAAATGTGCAGCTGCCAACCAGAAAATCCTATAATTGTCCCTGTGCTTTAGTTAAAATGATGAGAGATTGAGACTGGTAGAAGCTGAGAGCAAAGCAAACAGCATCTCCATTGTGCATTTACTCAGAGCCATCAGGGATATGAATGAATGACCAAAGTTGTGCAGGGATTTCATCATGAACTTCCAATCGATTTGCTAGTTCATACATGTGTGCTCCACATATTCCACACGTGTTTGTTTGTGTTTGTATGTATGTATGTGTGTGTGTGTGTGTTTGTGTGTGTGTGTGTGTGTGTGTGTGGGGAGCAAGAGCAGACATGTTAATGCTCTTCAAACAAGCCCAATGCCGTGCAGTTATCAATAACACACACACACACACACACACGCACACACAAACACACACGTGCAGCCCTGAGGGTGTGAATCTGCTCAGAGATAATATGACAGGTCTGCTGTGCTCGTCATTGATCCTCACTTTAACGCATCGATTCTGCCACAGCCTATTGTTGTCAATGGTTGCTATGGCGACTGAGCTGCTCATGCACGTTTTCTTTGTAGATTTAAAGGTGCCATATAGTGAAAATCTGGATATACCTAGACATAGTTGACCATTCAGTACATGGAAATGGCATACCATGAGCAGGGCTGGGGGATTTTACTATTCAAATAGTTTTAATAGTCAAAACAAAAATATTTAAACAACACATCTGATCTCTTTATAATTAAATAAACATAAGTGTTTAAGAGATTCTTAAACTTGATCAATAAAATGTTTCAAAGTGTGTCCAATGGTAAAGGTAGATCAACATCTGTCAGGTGTCAATAATAATTATACAGTAAACCTCAAACTTTGTAAACAAAACAAATTATGATAACCAAATCTGAGCTTTCGAGTAAAATAACTTACCATCATTATTCAAATACACTATGCAACATTACAAATTGGGAAGTTGAATGACTACATTACCCCCTATGCTGAGAAATCTTTCAGATGGGGAGCTAGTGGATGGTACGCACAAGAAAAGAAACCAAAAAGCCACTCTGGCGACATCTTTACATTCTTTTTTATCTACAATCGCTTCACTGCTGCCATACGGCACTCATATTCATGTGTATTGTTATTCTGACCTGAAGTGACAAGCACGAGAGCGTGGTTTGGAAAAGTTCCGATGTTTTTCAACTAGGCACTCTTGGAAAATGCGTGCGCGTCACGTGTGCGCCACTTGCACACCACTCCAAGCTGTGCGCTCATTTCATAATAGCGATTCATAACGAAACTTCATACCAAACTTTTTTTTATTGTTATTGACAATAGTGTTCTGTCAATAAATGCCGATACCAATTTTATCGCCCAGCCCTAACCAGTAGTATCAAACACCATTGTTTCCTCATTCTCATTAAATCTATTACGATTTTTAAAGTTAGTTTCAGTCTGTTAGTTTTAAGGTTATCTATAAGCTAGTGTGTTCCCAATCAGTGACAACAATCGCCATTAGAAAACATAAAACTAATATAAACATGTAATGCTTGCAGTTTGTCACTTCCGCCTACATAGATCAACGATTTTTTTTTTTATCTCACCTCATACTTCAATTTCTCATTGAATCTTGACCAATCAAATGCTCTCTAGAATCTGGCATGCCCCGCTCCCTTCAAGAAGCTTCTCATTTGATGTGCTTGATCTCTGCTGCTCTCACTGGCAGAGCTGTGGTAAAAAAAATAATCTCTAGTTGGCTGTTTTTGTAAAGGGGAGGAGCTACTCTATGTCCCACCTTCTCTACATTTTTCTGTTTCATTACATCAAACATCGAATAACAATTGCACATTTCAAAGCACCTCACAAGACCTTTAAGTGTAAATTCCCAATGAAAAACAGGCAGATCGAAACAAAACATAGACTGTTACATCACACATGGGAGCATTAATATACACGTCCCAGCCTGCGTTTGATTGGCCAAAAGTTTGCTAGTGAGACTACAACAATGATCCTTTTCTTTGCTTATTTGTAAGTTTATTCATTCATTCATTTTTTTTAGCTTAGTCCCTTTATTAATCAGGGGTCACCACAACAGAATGAACTTATCCAGCATATGTTTTACACAGTGGATGTCCTTTAAGCTGCAACCCAGTCCTGGAAAACATCCATGCACACTCATTCACACACATACTCTAAACTCCAATTTAGTTTATTCAATTCACCTATAGTGCATGGACTGTAGGGTAAACCAGAGCACCCGGAGGAAACCCACCCTAACACGGGAAGGAAATGCAAACTCCACACAGAAATGCCAACTGACCCAGCTGGGACTGATGACCTTCATGGCCAATCAATTCTGTTGAGCATGTGAACACAATGGCAAATCAGCGCTGTTTAAGAACACACTCAACAGCGCTCAAATGTTAGCAGGAAATGGACGTTTTTAACATTCCAATGTCGATTGGTACCGAATTTCTGTATCGTGACAACCCTGCTTCTTACGTCTTTATTTTATGCCACCCCGACGATGCTTTAGGCCGAAGTTTGAAGTTACTTTCTTCTGTTGAACACAAAAGAAAATGTTTTGAAGAATGTTGAATCATTGGTTTTATTTGATTTTTTTAATAGAAGTCAATGGTTACCGGTTTCCAGCATTCTTCAAAATATCTTCTTTTGTCTTCAACAGAAAAAAGAAACTTATAAAGTTCTGTAACCACTTGAGGATGAGTAAATTGTGAGTCATTTATTTATTACTTTATTTATTGGGGTGAACTATCGCTTTAATAGGAATTCTCTATCAGTGGAAGCAAAATTAATTACGCTCTTTCCAGTCGTACAAACACACCTAAACCGTCATCCACAATGAATTAATAAAAAAGTATAATTCCTGTTGAGAGCTTCAGCCCGGATGGAAACAGTCTTTAAAATGATTGGCCTGATGAATTCTTAATTGCTTCATTTTAGCTTATGTTAATGGCGACTAATTGATGATTACAGCCATTAGTCCAAAGCCGTCCCACTGTGAAGCCTGTTTCTCTGTTGTTTCCAGGGGGCGAAGAGCCATTAGCGGGATCCTAGCGCTCTATAGATCCTAATGAAAGCCTTTAGCAGACACACTTAGAGAAAATTATACTCCAGCCTGGATCTGCTTTGATATTAGAGTCAATATTTACACAGAGTCACAATGTTCAGCCCTCTATTGCCATGTCATGAGGTAATGGTTCATCTTTTGTGTCTTTCATATAGGGCTCGGGGTGTAGTGCTTTAAGCAAATATGTGTGATATGTCAACACTGATGGACTATGTGTACTGATTTGTCTTTATAGATGGGGTAAACACTTGCCTGGCACAAGTAAAAAATAAATAAATAAATTATCTCTGCCCAATAGCTTCATTATATATTTTTGTAATCCTAATTTGGAAGGTGAATATTTGACCATTATGCCCCATTCACATGGGGCGTCAGCGTCAATGCCTCCCATTCACTTTGAATGGGTCACGTCAAGCATGCCGAACTGAACTGTGTGTCAGTCTGCACCGCTTTAGTGGCGTTGCTTGCTGCAGAAGGTGGACATTTCTCAACATTTCAAGCACCAATTAAAGTGTCAGCCAATCGATCGTTTTATGCAAATTCCACAGCTCAGACAGTAGCCGATTGAGCACTTGTTTCATCAGCCCCAACTTTAGACACGCCCTCCGTCAAGAGTTGACTCTGAAGCCCTGTGTGAATCGGGCAATAACCCTCTCGAGGCAGGCGTTGCAGATTTGCAACAGTTAAAAATTAACTACATTATTACTCCAGATACATATTTTATGAGTTTTTTTACTCAGAAGTACCACTGCAGGGCTTGGTTGTCCATTAGCAACAAACAGTTTCCCCACTTACTCACCAGATGACACAAAAGTTTCTTGGAGTACCACATGACAAAGTGACTTGGAAACATGACCTACTCAGTGAGGATTTGAGATATTGGATTTGGATCCCATATTGCCACTGAAAAACTATTTGTTACATTGTTTGTATATAAAAAGTTATTGTTCATATCATATTCAGTCATCAGTGTCTAATTACCACACTGGGCCAATGTTGCAAATCTGCAACATCCCAGAATGCCTTGCATGTGAAGGTCTCTCTAAAAAAAAGTCAGGATTCTATTGTACTACCCCTATACTACTATATATGTAAATTTTCTCCAAATATTAGAATTTTCCTGTTTCTAAAACTTAATTTGAGCCTGAGAGGGATAATAATTTTAATCAAGTGAAACTGGGCATATATCGTGCATATTTTAGTAGATAACAAATAGATTAAATTAAATACAAATGTTTACTTCTATTTTACTCTGTTCTGCTCCGTTTATTATTTTGTGTTTCTAATTATTTATTTTCTTCCATTATTTAACTGCTTTTTATAAACCGGCACACTATTCTGCCACAGACCACAAAATAAAAATAAAATAAAACTCTACTAAAAAAATATATTTTTTCCAACTAAGTTTGTATTTTTGCTTAAATTACAAATGCATATTTTACAATTCCGATCTACAAACTCAAAATCATTAGTTTGTCTTACAATTATACAAATAAGTTCTGAGAATACAAAGCCAGATTTATAAAATTTAGATTTAAACTCTAAATAAATTGTCCCCTCTTAATTCTGAGTTTATATCTTTAAGTTATTTTTTCCTCTAAATTGTAGAACAAATGTCAGAATTGGCTTTAATATTCTGTGCTAGAGACAAACCTTAATATAAGTTGAGTAAACAAAAAAATGAGAAGAAACTAAATAATTACGGATACCAAACAATAAATAGAATAGAATAAGTTCATATGCATGAAGGAGCATTTCAAAACAAAACACATTCAGTATTTTATACTAATAATAAGAATATTTATGTTTGGTAACATAATACCAACAAGTAGAAATATGTGAAAGAAAGCCTGTGTTGGTGTGTTTGTTGTTGTTGTGAGTGTGATATGCCTTAAGCAGTTTCACACTTGCCATCAGCACCTGCTTTTAGTTTCCCAACCTGCTTTGACAACTCCAAAAACTTGTAGTAAACCTATTTTTGAATATCTTTTTGGCTCAGTCAATCAGGTTTCCTTTGCTTATTGAATTGCTAAATTGATTTCCAGTAATCACTTCAGGTGGATTTTTATTTATAGCCCTCATTAGACATTTTGACACATTTTTAATATATATATTCATTGATCTGATCTGTTCCATATAATGCACGTTTTTTATTTGGATGCAAGTTAAAATAAAGTAATTTTTTCAGGGTAATATTGATGTTGTATTATTAGAAATGAATGAATATTTTTTAGAAAAGTGAACAGTTTTTGAGTGAAGATGAGTTGACAAATGAATTCAATATAATCCCATTAATTCCTATAGGATTAAAACAGGCAATTCTCAGATTGTAAAGTTTGTTAAAAATTTTATTAATATTAATAATAAACATAGATTGTAAAAAGTCTTATGAAATAATGTTTATTTGATTCCAAATGGCAAACACATTGCAAATAACAAAAATAAATAGTTATCACATGTGAGTGTATTATTAGCTGGGTTTCCATCACCCTATATGTTAATGATAGCATGTCAAAGGGACTAAGCCGAAAAGAAAAAGAATGAATGAAGATATTCATATAAACTTACACTTAAACTTCTTCTGAGCTCTGGCACATTTTCGTCTGGCAAATTTGTGGGGTCTCGCCTCTCGTTAGCATTACTGTCATCGCGAGACAATCCTTTCTGAAAAATTATTGAGAAGAACACACGCATCTTCAAATTTGAGCAATCAATGTTTGCACAGAAACAAAAACAAAGATATTTTAAAGTAGGTTGAAAATCTTTTTCCCCCTAATTTGCTTGCCAATGGCTACCAGGGCTTGTAACATGTTAAAACAACACATATTATTCTTTTGTGAGTGACGTAAAGCATATGCTTCGTGTAACAAGTGATGGATAAGTTGGCGGTTCATTCCACGGTGGCAACACCAGATTATTAATGATAGTATCGTATGAGAAACGGTAATGGAAATGCAAAATTTTGAATAAAAATCCCTTAATTTGCACAAACGCTTTTTTTAAAATGCTGTCGACTCACAGCAAGAAGGTCGCTGGGTCGCTGGTTCGAGCCTCGGCTCAGTTGCCGTTTCTGTGTGGAGTTTGCATGTTCTCCCTGCATTCGCGTGGGTTTCCCCAAAGTCCAAAGACATGCGGTACAGGTGAATTGGGTTGGCTAAATTGTTTGTAGTGTATGAGTGTGTGTGAATGTGTGTGTGGATGTTTCCCAGAGATGGGTTGTGGCTGTAAGGGCATCCAGTGCGTAAAAACTTGTTGGATAAGTTGGCAGTTCATTCCGCTGTGGCGACCCTGGATTAATAAAGGGACTAAGCCGACAAGAAAATGAATGAATGAATGTTTATGCGAAAAATGGGCGGTTTTGCTGAATAAACTCTAACATACTGTAGCGAACATTACACCCGCATTTCTAGCCATCAGTCTCTATTATGCTTGCCTTGTTTACTGTTGGTTGCTAGGTTACCAATACTACAGTCAGCTGCCCTAACAAGTTGACGCAATTTCACCTAATTTCCATTTGGGAATTTTTTGTCTGTGAAATAATTAATTTTTTAGAAACTTTAAAATATTTACTTCACATTAGGATGGAAATGCAGTTATTAAACGGAAAGTTTACCCAAAAAACATCATTTACTTACCTCTGAGTGATTCTATATTGAGTTTTTGTGTTCAGGACGAAAAAATATATGTATTATGAGAAATGTTTGAAACTGTTAACTATTGAAGAATGAATATAAAACATATTTGGAACAAGTGAAGGGGATGTAATTCAATTCAGGTTTATTTGTATAGCGCTTTTCACAATAATTATTTCAAAGCAGCTTTACAAAAGGCTATTGCTATTCTATGGTTATTCCAGAGTCTAGGAGCCATATATGAAAAGGCTCGACCTCCTTTAGTGGACTTTGCTATTCTAGGTACTACCAGAAGCCCCGAGTTTTGAGATCTTAAAGAGTGGGTTGGATTGTAGCGAGACAGAAGGTTGGTTAGATAAAAGGGAGCCAGACTATTTAAAGCTTTATAGCTATTGATTTTCATAGCAGAAAAACAAAAGAATAAAAGTCAATAGCTACAAGTTTTTAGCTAAATATATTTTTTGGTGTGTTCAAGAGAATCTAAAACATATTTGGAACAAGTGCAGGGGGTGTAATTCAATTCAATTCAGCTTTATTTGTATAGTGCTATATGTGTATATAGAAGAGAAGACCTTCTTTAGTGGACTTTGTTATTCTGGGTACTGGGCTTTAAGTTTTGAGATCTTAAAGAGTGTGTTGGATTGTAGCGAGACAGAAGGGGGGTTAGATAAACAAGAACTAGACTATTTAAAGCTTTATAGGTAAGAAGCAATATTTAATAATTATTAAGGAACTTGATGTGATGTAAATGACAAAAGTTACGTCAATGACATAATTTTCGTTTTTTGGTGAAAACATGAAGCCAATTATATGAAAAGTGTATAATTTAGGCATGCTGTTTGCTAGTTATCTGCATTTTCTGGGTTGTTGGCATTGCTGTGTTTGTATTGCTGACCCAAACCAGTTAAAAACCTCAAATACTGAATTTGAAAATAAGTTTTGTTGGCATGTACCCTATAATAAGCAGTGATTCTCATTTGAACAGTTTCATAAACTGCTCATAAAACACATTAAAGCTGCATTGAGTGGTCCTGAGGTCATATGTCATGCAAACAGGGTGATGACAGGTAGTGGAGAACAGAGATTAGTTTGATCTCTGGAGATCTCATTGATTTCCGCGTCACCGTTTGAAAGGTCAGTGTGGAGAAAAGCCACTAAATTGACAGAAAACATCACGGGACAGATTAAACTCCAGTTCCAGAACCACAAGTGGCTTTTTATTGTTTCTTTATAGAGTAAAAATCTTAGCTGTTTATTGCAGCAAGAGATGAAGTTGAGTTTGTGCTAATGCAAGGTGGAGATGGAGTTGCTATGGTGACCATGATGCATGAATCTTAAGACACAGCATGCGAATAGGGTATAAAAAACACAGTAACATTTATGACTATACTCCTTCAGCAGTGCTGCCAGATTGGGCAGTTTTAAATTTGATTGTGCGGGTAAAAACTGGCATTGGCAGGGTGGCAAAATTTGAGCAGTCTTGAAACGTAACTTCAAACCAGTGCATAGTGCAAACCAAGGAGGAGATGAAGGAAAGTTGAATCAAAATCAAAATCTAACTCCAAGACAAATCTGACTCCCCATCACGCAGCGCCTGCAGTTAAACTCACATCGGTTTATTTTTGACACTATAATTTTATCCACAATTGACAGCAAGAACAAGCGTTGTCTGATTGACAAGCAGCACCTAATTATGTTTAAATCAATTTATAACACCACATAGGACAAATTTTTACCCCATTTCAAAAGTAAAACATACTTGAATGGGTAACACTTTACAATAAGGTTCATTAGTTAATGCATTTACTAACATGAACTAATCATGAACAACACATGTACAGCATTTATTAATCATAATTTAACATTTACTTAAGCATTATTAACATCCAAGTCCATGCATTAGTTAATGCACCATGAGTTAACATGAACTAACAATGAACTATTGTATTTTCATTAACTAACGTTAACTAACATGAACAAATACAGTAGTAGATGTATTGTTCCTCTTTTGTTCTTGTTAGTAAATGCAATAATTAACATTAACAAATGAACCTTATTGTTAAGTGTGACCCTTTAAAGAGTAGTGTAAGTGTGTGGGTGAGAAGGGGCAGTGTTTCATTATGATTATGTTGTGGTTATGTGACTGCTGGGGTTGGTTACTGTATGTTTAAAATACAATTAAATTAAATATTCGTCTAATATTTTGTGCGTTTTGGTGGTTTTGGACGTTTTTTGTGCTGGAAAAAGTCAGCTATATCTGGCAACACTGTCCCCGGTTGATTGCTTTATTTGTTTTATTTAATATGCAACGATTTGCATACATTTAAAACACTGGATGAAGTCAGGTTAAAAAACAAATCTTGTTTCTTTTTTGATATATATCTAAGGGTTTTACAAAGGGGGTTTTGGACATCTTTTTATCACAACTTATTACAACATTACAACTTTTTGTAGAATAAAATGTAATGTCAAAAAACTCTGTGAGCAAATCCCTTTATTAAATTTGTCAGTATATAGATATGAATAAAACTTGCTGTTTGTAAGTGTTGCTGAAGTGGAAATTCTTGGCTTAGTGCCGAAGAAATAAAACAATTTTTATAAAATTTACAAAGAAATTTTATTTTAACTGAACTCTATGGAAATACAACAAATTTGCACACACAGACAAAGAAATGAATGAAGTTTCATATGTAAAGCACTTAAAATAATATGTGGGATGTTTTCTTTATATTAGACTGAAATGGAAACTGCAAATTTAAATTAACAGACATGAAAAAATATTTTTTGCCCACTGTGTCTTATATTAAAATAAAAGAGATAAAGCTTTGAGAGATGCGTGTTTGTGTACATTGGACCAAATGTCCCCACAAGTATAGCAATGCCAGTATATTTTGACCTTGTGGGGACATTCGTTGGTCCCCATGAGGGAAAAAAAGCGAACAAATCATTCATTCATTCATTTTTCTTTGGCTCAGTCTCTATTTCAGAGGTGCCCACAGCAGAATGAACCACCAACTATTCCAGCAAATGTTTTACACAGCGAATGTCCTTCCAGCTGTAACCCAATATTGATAAACACCCATGCACAATCGTCAACGACCTATTTAGCTCCTCAAATTCCCCTTTAGCGCATGTCTTTGGACTGTGAAAGCACCCCTGAAGGAAACCTACACTAAGACCGGGAGAACATGCAAACTCCACACTGAATTGCCAACTGTGCCAGCCGGGACTCGAACCAGCAACATTCATGCTGTGAGGCGACAGTGCAAACCACTGAGCCTCTGTGCCACCCTGCTAATAAATCACACACTCAAAAATGATTTGCTGCTCGTTCAAACTACTGATTGGAAATTAGATAAATCAACTCTTGAGTTATTTTGGGATCAACTTAATTGATTTATGTTGTAAGAATGGGTTTTAAACCACAGCGGTTCGAACTGTAGTTCTGCCGAGTGACTAAAACGTTATCAGTATTGATGGTAAAAAACTGTACATTTTTCTGTACATCATTCTTCTGCAATCTCATACCAAAAACGGAAGTAAGGGCAGTATTAATAGCTATAAATGGGGGAGAGCGTTGATATTATGTGATTGTATTGTATTGCAATATGAAACAATTAAGTGTTGATGTTAAATCAAAAGTAATTCACAAATTCTTGAAAATGAGATGATTTAATGACAGTAATTCTCTACGGTTACAACTGAATTAATTACAAAATAACTGTATAAAATTATAAAATATGAAATGATAAAACATATGATAGAAATTGTACCCAGCTTAAACGTAAAAATAAAGTTACCAGAGGTAGAAGGAGAGACACAGGGGGAGGGAGAGAGAGACAAAGAGAGCAGGTCCAGAACTTAGCCTGATTGCAGTGGAGTTAGAGAAGATAGACTTCAGAGCAGGAGATGAGCAGAGCAGGAAAAGACAGGCTAGGAAAAGAGACAGAGCAGAGTTTTACACCTGTTTTGTATCTTTCTTGACCATTTGACTAAAGCATAAATGCTGAAACATTTAAACTGACCGATCAACATGTGACCACATTGTAGAACCCCCAAAGTCCACAAATCAGGACCTGGGGCCTCATATATGAAGACTTGCGTTGAAATCATACTAAAACATTGCTTACGTGCAAAGCTGTAAATGTGCGTACGCAGTAAAAAATTCAGATGTATGAAGCACTGCGTACGCATAATCCCACGCATATTCTCTTTGTACATCTGAATTAACGTGAAACTGAGCGTTGTTTGTCGTTGGAATGAGCTAGTTGAGTGATTTCCATCCGTTTGATCGGCAGAGATAACAAAGTTAAAGAGGGAGGACAGCATCAGTGTGAGTGGCGTAGCCGGTGACACACATGGCATCATGTTTTGACACTGTCATTCAAGAACGCAGTTCGAATCCAGCGTCTGATGAACTCATTCTTCTTTTTCCCCCGCTACATATCAGATTTTGTCTACTCTTCCATCATGAGGAACACAAGTAGGAATTTGAGCATAACATATTATTTGCACATTTATTGAATGGAAATGTTTCTGATCCACATATGCAAATTTGTCTTCAGATGGCGCCTTTATAGCAATGTGTGTGCAGTTCCAATTACAATGGGAAAACCAGCGATCACTGCAAGTTGCGCTTTAATGTTTGGCTGGTCAACTGTATACTATGGAAACCTTACATACCTGCTAGACATGCGGATGATCTCGTCCCATACAGCTGTCAGCTGCCATTGCACGGCTCAAAAATACTTTGTAGTGTGCAATTTAACACAACTGCCTCTAGGAGTCGCCAATGGAAATAAAACAAACACACACAAGAATGTACGTACGTAGTTGGCGTGGAACAACGCACATTCTCACGTTCATTTCATCGTTAGTAAATCCAAACATAAGCGATTTTGAGCATAAAACCTGGCATACGCAAAGTTTTTGTGCATATGCAGCGTTGATACATGAGGCCCCTGATCTTATCAGTATCTGCCTTTGGAGTCAGTATGGACCTTCTTGAGTCAAAAAGACATGTTTTGTCAAATAAACAAATGCATATGATAATTTAGCCTCTTACAATGTTCAATCCACTTAAATTGATAAAAACAGATAACTTAATCGATTTCTGTTGTGACAACATGAATGAACTGAATGAAACCTGGCATTTTTTAAGTGTACACAATTAAGTATTTTAAACAAGGAAAAAATGCAGATTTTTCCTATTAGGTTTGGGAGTAGTGGTAGGGTTGAGGTTGAAAGAATATACGTTCAGTATAAAAATCATTTTGTATGTCTGAGGGAAGTCCCCATAAATATACAGTTGAAGTCAGAATTATTAGCCCCCCTGAATTATTAGCACCCCTGTTTATTTTTTCCCCAATTTCTGTTTAATGGAGGAAGATTGTTTCAGCACATTTCTAAGCATAATAGTTTTAAAAACCTATTTCTAATAACTGATTTATTTTATCTTTGCCATGATGACAGTAAATAATATTTTACTTGATATTTTTCAAGACACTTCTATACAGCTTAAAGTGACGTTTAAAGGCTTAACTAGGTTAATAAGGTGAACTAGGCAGGTTAGGGTAATTAGGCAAGTTATTCTATTTCGATGGTTTGTTCTGTAGACTAGCAAAAAAAAAAAAAATTAGCTTAAAGGAGCTAATAATTTTTTCCCAAAAATGGTTTTTAAAAAATCAAAAACTGCTTTTATTCTAGCTGAAATAAAACAAATAAGACTTTCTCCAGAAGAAAAAATATTATCAGACATACTGTGATAATTTCCTTGCTCTGTTAAACATCATTTGGGAAATATTTCAATTAGAAAAAAAAATCAAAAGGGGGCAAATAATTCTGACTTCAACTTTATATACATGTGTCTGTACGCATTAGATAGATGCTTCAAAAATAAATAAATAAATAAATAAATAAATAAACTGCAGTTGTAAGTTATTTACACATTTGTGACTCTTGAATGAAGTGAAGTGATACGCTAAAGTCCCAGAAGTGTAATTGAGAGAGATGTATCTGTCATGACGGCTACGCATGTTTCTCTTCATATTTTAATTGATTCTGAGAGATCAGACTTGTGACAGTGAGGAAATCTCTCAGATATCTGAGAATCGGGGTTGGGACTCTTGGGACACAAGATGAGAGGAACTGTGTGTGTGTGTGTGTCAGGTTGTGAGAATGATGGCATTAATGAGAGGCAGAAGCTCTGTTCTAAATCCTAGTGATCTGACTTACTGCCCTACATAGTGAACATCTATCTATGTTAGATGGATCCTCTCGTGACTAATTTGGAAACAGCTGCAGCAAGTAATGCTCCACTAGACCTGTGCATAATGAAATTGATATACTGTATGTACATATTGTATGGATGAAATTAAAAGTCTATTTTTTATATTATTCTCTATCAGTCATTTTGTGATGTAGAAACAAAAATTTGGGTGTCGCTTATACCTGTGAACTTATATGGTAACTAGATGTGTAAATAGTTTGTAGCTACAGTGTATGTACATACAGGTACATAGTATTTACTTGTGTAGTAGTGGTGTGACTACACACATGTAACAACACACAATAGTATGTGTATGTTCAAATGTGTAACAGGGCATTAATAACACAATCTTTGGTAAACTACCCCTTTAATGTGAATTACTGATGTGATTCTAGAATTTACCTTAAAAAAACATATAAACGTAAGGCATGTATATATTTCTAAATACACTTGTCTTTTTTTGCCTGAACAGTTAAACAGTTGTAGGTTTTATATATTACAGAGTAATTTGTGACCATTTTACACTTTATATTGAGTGGACAGTTCCTGAGGATTAACCCTGTAATTACACTTATATCACAAGGTGAAACATGATGCAGCGTTAGTTCTGCCATTCTTATTCTAATACAGTGTTCAGAAGTACATGGAAGTACATATTGTTGTTACACAATGCACTTATGTAATGTTTGTTACAGACATGTACTTTTTTAGTGTTGTTACCAATGTCCTGTTACACAATAGTATGTGTAACATTTGTTACACATACTATTCAGTTTGTTACATGTGTGTAGTTACACCAGTAAATACTATGTACCAGTGTGATACATAAACTGTAGTTACATAATACTTACACATCTAGTTACCATGTAAGTTCACAGGTATAAGCGACTATAAAGTGGGACCAAAACTAGTTTGTTTATTGTAATACTTTTATATCATTGGGATGATCACTATCTTTAATGGGAATGCAGGCAGAAACATGAATGACAGCATGACAAGAAAGTTGCACACTGTGAAAAATCAGTAACTTTATGGCTGGGGGTGCCGGAAATAAACCGTAAAATAACGGCCGTTAAATTACAGAAATTTACTGTAAAATAACAGAGGTGGAATTACAAAAATTTAAATTTAAGGAACTTTCTGTAATTTAATGTTCGTTATTTTATGGCAAATTTCTGTAATTTAACAGCCGTTATTTTACGGTTTATTTCCGGCACTCCAGCTGCTAGAAATAAACCGTAAAATTACGGATTTTTTTTACAGTGTAGGCTTAAAAGTACAATGTTTACATTTACATACATATTTTATGTTGGGCCTGTAATCATTAGTTTTTAAAAAGTGTTTTTAATTTGTCATTTATATAAATTTGACAATTTTACGTCCATTAACATTATCCCTGAAGTCCCAAATAAAGTGAGAAAAATAATCACATACAAAAGAGTACAATCCTTTGTATATATTGTTACGTCTGTGATGGGAAATTATAAAATGGAGATCCAAAGGCAGTCCAGTGGGTATGTTGTGAAGTGCAGAAAATCAGGAATGAAGAAATAATAATAATAAAAAAACAAGCTAAAGGATAACAAAACCAAACGTGGGCACACACAGACATCACAGGGGTAACTAAGAAAACTACTGACTATGAAGTACTAACAGAACCGGGTATAAATACACAAAGAAACAATTAACTAAACAAGCTGACAGGGTGGAGACAATTAATTTCTTAGACAACTAATAAGGAACACATGAGAACTAACGTGAAGGGGTGTGACATGAATAAACCAACTGAAACAAAAGTTTTTGTTTTTTTTGAAACACAGCCAGGGTTACATACAGTATATATCAAATTCAGAAAATGTTGTGTATCATGATATAAATCGTTATCAGGACATGAGATGACAAATCTTTTTATTATTAGAGTTTTTTTTTTGTTATATATTGTTTAAGACATATTGTACACAGATATTGGGTAAAATAGTGTATTTGATTTAGATTTTTTTATAAGATAATAGAAGAATATAAATATTTAAGAATGTAAGTATAATTACTTAATATAGTTTTGCTCTTTAGCTTGTTGTTAATGCAGGAAATTGAATTTAAGTATTATATTAATAATGTAGTTGGATTGTGACGCAGTGGCGTAGTAGCTATGGCCCCTACAGTCCAAATGCACGCGGTACAGGTGAATTGGGTAGGCTGAATTGTCCGTAGTGTATGAGTGTGTGAATGTGTGTGTGAATATTTCCCAGATATGGGTTGCAGCTGAAAGGGCATCCACTTCGTAAAACATATGCTAGATGAGTTGGTGGTTCATTCCGCTGTGGCAACCCTAGATTAATAAAGGGACTAAGCTGAAAAGAAAATGAATGAATGAATGAATGAATGTTGGATTGTTTAATACATCCTACATTTTTATAAAATCTGAAAAAAGTCAGAGTGGTACAGTGGCTCAGTGATTAGCTCTGACACCTTACAGCAAGAGAGTCGCTGGTTTGAATACCGGCTGGGTCAGTTGTCATTTCTGTATGGAGTTTGCATGTTCTCCCTGTGTTGGTTCCCTCCTAGTGCTTCGAGTGTGTGTGTGTGAATGTGAGAGTGTATGGGTGTTTCTCAGTACTGGGATGCACCTAGAAGGTGCATAAAACATATGCCAAAATAGTTGGCGGTTCACTGATGAATTAAGTACTAAGCCGATGGAAAATAAATGAATGAATGAAAAAAAAAGTCATTGGACTTTATATTAAAGTAGTATTTCATATGAACGTCACTATTTTTATTAAAGATGACAATTTATGTGTATCCATAAATATATAATGCTGCTAATGTAATTGTATAACATTTTTAATGTATTACTGTTCAATTATTTGTTCAACATCTCTCTGTAGGTCTTGGTACAGAATGTTAAATTTCTATCAGACCAAGTGTCCTTTTCTCAGTTAGCTGTAATTTTAAAGATGAGTGGAAGGAGAATTTATTAAAGCGTCAAGGTGGCGCAGTGGGTTGCAGGATCGCCTCACAGCAAGTAGGTCGCTGGTTTGAGTCCCAGCTGAACTAGCTAAGATTGTGTGTGGAGTTTGCATGTTCTCCCCTTGTTCATTTCCTCTGGGTGCACCGGTTTCCCCCACAGTGCAAAGACATGTTGTACAGGTGAATTGAATAAGCTAAGTGTATGAGTGTGAATGCAAGAGTGTATGGGTGTTTCCTAGTGTTGGGTTGGGGCTGGACATCCGCTCATTCGATGACATCCGCTAAAACAAATGCTGGATAAGTTGGCAGTTCATTCTGCTGTGGCGACTCCTCATGAATAGAGACTAAGCCGAAAAGAAAATGAATAGAGGCTAATAATGCTTGTAGTTGTTTATCACACACTCAAAATGCAGCAACCTTTTCTCAAGTACAAACTCCTACAGTCTATAAACACACACACACACAGAGAGTGAGGCTTTCCTGCAGGGGTGGGGGATGCTCTGACGTTGAGTGTGTGTGTGTGAGTGTGTCCACGGGTGTGCGCCCAGAGCTGCGCTCATTGCTCGGTGAGCGTGCACCGGTTTGGATACGTTACCGGAGCGAGGATGTCTGAGTGAAAGGATTGTGGGTATTCTGAGGAATGAGCAGAAGACATGGAAGGGCTGCTTTCTCCCATGCGCACACGGGTAAGTGCTGTGGTTGCTGGGGGATACAGGAAAAATGCTAGAGAGAGAGAGAGTGCCGGTAAAAACATGCGTTTATAATGTCCCGTTCTGCCTGGAGACAGCAATATAAGGACAGCAAGCAACAGACCCCTGGATAAAAAGGGTCTGGTGGTTTAATTTTAGGATATATTTTTTAAGAGTGGGAGACTTCTTGCATGCGTGAGGGTGTTTTTGGTTGGAAAATTTGGATGAACAGCAAGTTGAGGTGAAGTCTAGGACAGACTTTAGTGTGTGTGTGTGTGGTTGATGCTGAATGCAAATGCAGGGAGAGGATGACAGAAACTGTAGAGTAGAAACACAATGTCAGTCGGTCATCGTTCACACATGCTGGTGTTTTTGGTCGGAAAGAGAGCTCATGTGATGGTGGAAGCAAAAAATTTGAGTTGAAATATCACAAGCTAAAATTTTGAGTTATAATAAGGTGAAGTCAAGTCTTGCTGAATGGAAATGGGAATAAAAACAGCTTTAGAAGATAAACACTGTCAGTCCATCATTGAGATGGAGGATACATTCTGAGGTAATAATTCACAAACAGCAAGTTGAGGTGAAGTCTAGGGCAGATTTCAGTGTGTGTGTGTGTGTGTGTGTGTGTGTGTGTGTGTGTGTGTGTGTGTGTGTGTGTGTGTGTGTGTGTGTGTGTGTGTACAGTATGTGCATTTGATGCTGAATGCAAATGTAGGGAGAAGATGAAAAAATCTTGTAGTGTCAGTCAATTATCTTTATCAAATAGCAGTGTTTTTGGTCAGAAAGTGAGCTGATGTGGTCATGAAAGCAAAATGTAAAGCTATAATCCACAAACAGAGAGTTAAGGTGAGGTCTAGGGCAGATTTCAGTGTGTCTGTGTTTGTGTGTGATAGTGCACTTGATGCTGAATGCAAATGTAGGAAGAGGATGAACAAATCTTGTAGTGTCAGTCAATCATCTTCCACAAATACTGGTGTTTTTGGTCAGAAAGTGAGCTGATGTGGTCATCAAAGCAAAATTTAGAGATATAATTCTGGAACAGAGAGTCGAGGTGAAGTCTAGGACAGATTTTAGTGTGTGTGTTGATGCTGAATGCGAATGTAGGGGGAGGATGAAAGAATCTTGTAGTGTCAGTCAGTCATCTTTAACAAATACTGGGGTTTTTGGTCAGGAAGTGAGCAGATGTGGTCATGAAAGATAAATGTAGAGGTATAATTCACAAACAGAGAGTTGAGGTGAAATCTTGGGCAGATTTCAGTGTGTGCGTGTGTACACTTGATGCTGAATGCAAATGTAAGAAGAGGATGAACAAATCTTGTAGTGTCAGTCAGTCCCACAAATACTGGTGTTTTTGGTCAGAATGTGAGTTCATGTGGTCATGAAAGCCAAATTTAGAGATATAGCTCACAGAGAGTTGAGGTGAAGTCTAGGACAGGCTTCAGTGTTTGTGTGTGTGAGTGTGTGTGTGTGTGTGTGTGTGTGTGTGTGTGTGTGTGTGTGTGTGTGTGTGTGTGTGTGTGTGTGTGTGTGTGTGTGTGTGTGTGTGTGTGTGTGTGTGTGTGTGTGTGTGTGTGTGTGTGTGTATGTATGCAGTTGATGCTGAATACAAATGCAGAGCAAGAATTGATTTTACCCGCTTTTGCACTATATTGACACTGGACTTGCACTATGGACTTGTTGTTAGAACTATAATTAAAATATGCAACACAACAGTTGGGTTTGTCCAGTTTTGACCAAAAATTGGGTTGAAACACCTCAACATTTTTCAAGCTTAGGGGCTGGTACACACGTCATGGTTTTGAAAAGATACCACCCCAGTGACTGCTCTCGCACCATTATTCCTGAGTGTATTGAATAAAACTCGAAGTCAGGTGATCATCGTCCACAGATGCACAAGTATAAACAGTCATTGAATTCATAAAGTTTTTCATTTGTGTCCAGTGATCCGAGTTCACCCTATGACATTTCATCTCATCTCATCTCTGGCTTTCTTTCTCTGTGTTTCTCCATCTCGCTGACGGAATGTGTGTGTGTGTGTGTGTGTGTGTGTGTGTGTGTGTGTGTGTGTGTGTGTGTGTGTGTGTATGTGTGTGTGTGTGTGTGTGTGTGTGTGTGTGTGTGTGTGTGTGTGTGTGTGTGTGTGTGTGAGTGAGTGTAGAGAATTGTTTTGAGAAGAGTGTGTGAGCTCATACTGGTTTTGCAGGCTGGTATAGCAGCGCATTGTGTGGGAGTGAGTTTATGGAAATCATAATCATACAGGTGATGCCACTGCAGTGTTGCACTTTAATGCTTTAATAAATATGTATGGGTGTGTACTGTATGAGAGTTTGTTGTTATAAGATTTTTATTAAAAAGGGTCATATTCTGGTTTTGGGGTCTCCAACAGCAGGCTGATATGCATGCAAGGTCAAAAACACTTGCATTGTCTTATAATCTGCATTTATTTTACCTAATTTTCCTAACGACTTCCAAATGAGTCGTTTGGTGATTCATTTGTTTCCAAACTCCTCCATGGCGCGATGCTAATCTGCGCTGGTTGGTCTGATGACCCAGTCTGTTGTGACTGGTAAATTGCGTTCAACGCGATGCAGAGAGAAATGCCCACAATGGCTTATCAACAATTTTAAAGTAGTCAGAGTGTATGTGTGAGCATACCTGCCAAAACTTTTACCGGGAGTCTCCCGTATTAGACCCATCTCCTCCTACCCTCCCGTTTTGTTATTCTCCCCGGAAAACTATCGTAATTTCAACCCAAGTAATTAGCATTTTGGTATAGTCTGTGAAACCCCCGGGTTGCCAACTTTGGTATTGGATCCGATTGCAGCAGCCACTCAAAACATGCTCCTTAGTACAGTTAGCCACAGTACCCAGTTCTCAATAATGTTATTAAGACACCTCACCTCACCAACAAAAGCCCCATATAGTCTTTTCTGAACCTTTCTTTAACGAACGTCTGGCACATCCCCTGTTGTAAGCATGTAGATTGCTGTAGCACTCGTCAGAAAAATGACAGGAACACAGCACAAGGCTGGGGCTGTAATGCTGAGGTATTTTTGCAAAACTAAACTTCAACCATTGACTCTTCACAGCCTCATATTTGGGTAGAGAAAATAACACTAACTTTCCCCTCACACTTCAGAGCATAACGTCTATGTGACTTTATTCAACCGGGATCTGCTGCAGTGTTTGTGTTCCTCTTTTAATATCTACCGTGTTTGTGGGTGGGGTCGGGGTTTTAAATTTCCTTGGGTCTGCACGTGCAACAAATAGGCAGGGCTTGACTTCTGTATCAATGTCACACCGACTCGGCTAAAGACTCAATACAGCAGCGATTCATTCGAACCCCAATGAGTCGACTCTTTTATAGATGAACCAATAGTTTTGAACACAGTGCACTTTCAGATTTAAGCCTTAGCTGGATATTTCACTTCACTTAGACAATGCATGGAACGTAATTTCAAAATACCATGATAGGGGCTGTTTAAATATTATTATATCTCATTGTTTATACAGTGGTGACCATGTTATTTTACACTTGCTTGTTCAATTTCTGAATATTAATACAGTTAGAGTCCCTAGAAAACCATAAAGCACTGTTTATTTATTTTGCTTGTAACTTATTATGATTTATGCAGATCCACTGGATAGAAAAAAGACTTGATCAACCCAGTCGATCTAAAGGACATCTTTCCAAATAACTGTTTAAATCAACTGTTTGTATTATATTTGTATTGCAATATTTACCGCAGTAAAACAATTCATTGTGTCATATTTATGTCAAAATATGATAAAATATTGGTAAAATTTATTATATATTAGGATAAAAGTTGTCTTCACTCTTCATACAGGACAAGTCAGCATTGGTTGGTTTGTCCTGATGCTGTTGGTTTTTTTGTTATGAGGCTATTAGCTCATGTGTGTGTGTGTGTGTGTGTTTTACACAAGACCAACAGATTGCCAGCACAGCAGGATGTTTGTTCTACTTTCTAATATAAACCATCTCAAACTGTGTGGCTTTAGGAGAATTCCATTTCAATTAATTAACACACATTCATTTCTGTGCTGCTTATGACACTGTTGACTGGTCTTCCTCATCGTGTGTGTGTGTATGTGTAGATCCACCAATGTATTGTAGTGCTGAGGCAGCAATTGTCATCGAGTCAAGTCTAGCCATGCATGAAAAAACCTGAGATGGAGGGAAAGGAAGATAAAGAGATGTCAGCAGTCTTGTTTGATGTGACCAGACAGCAAAAAATGTAATACATTATTTCTATATCTCAGTCCTCGGGGAAACATACTTTGCTGTATTAGAGGATAGCATCAGTTTCTGACAACACAGAACTCTACTAAACATCCCATTGATGCTTCAAGGATTTGTTTTCGGTCCACCTCTCTTTCACTTATATATGCAAACATTAGGGGATATGATTAGGAAGCATGACACCTCATTTTGGTTGTTCATTCATTCATTTTCCTTTTGGCTTAGTATGTATTTCTGAGGTCGCCACTGCGGAATGAACCACCAACTATTCATTCATTTTCTTTACGGCTTAGTCCTTATATTAATCCAGAGTCGCCACAGTGGAATGAACCGCTAACTATTCCAGCATATGCCCTTCCAACAGCAACCCAGTACTGGAAAACACCCATACACTCTCATACACTACCTCCAATTTAGATCATCCATTTCACCTATAGAGCATTTCTTTGGACTGTGGGGGAAACCGGAGCAACCCTCCCCCCATACTATTATGTAATTAACAATTGAAATAAAGTGTTGGAATCCAGTGTCACTGTGACACTGGCATATATATTTGAATGTGTACACGAATGCGGTTTCTAGCTTCCCCTCATTATCATCGCTCCTTCTTCATGTGTGTGAGATTGTGTTTCTCTGGCTCTGTAATGTATGTATGTAGGCCAGTGGATCAAAAACAAGAAGAAAAAAAAACCCATAAGGATCTCTGTGAGCTGACCTACACACACACACACACACACACACACACACACACACACACACACACACACACACACACACAACACACACACACAACACACACACACACACACACACACAACACACACACACACACACACACACACACACACACACACACACACACACACACACACACACACACACGCAGAGTCCATATGCTCTAACTGATGTGAAGGAGTATAGACAAGGTGATTTCTATCAGTTCTATTAGACTCAGAGTAGATCAATGAGCAGATGTTATCCTGGATTACATGTCAGAAGCTATTGAAGGGAGCTTTTGTGTTTGCAAGTAATTAGACTGCCTTTAGTTCCCTGTCATTTTGTAGAATTCTGGATTCTATTTTTCTTTTTTACATCTAAAAATTAATCAAATCAAAGCTCTTATTAAAAGGAAAAGTTCCTGCAAAAATTCCAATTCTGTGAGTGTTTTTGAAAACCTGTGTGACTTACTGTTTTTGAAACATTTAAAAAACTTTGTCAGTAAAGGTTAATAGTAAATAATATATATTTATTCATTCATTCATTTTCTTTTTGGCGTAGTCCCTTTATCAATCTGGGATCGCCACAGCGGAATGAACCGCCAACTTATCCAGCATAGGTTTTTACACAGTGGATGCCCTTTCAGCTCATACACTCTCATTTACATACATACACTACGGACAATTTTAGCTTACCCAATTCACTTATGCCACATTTCTTTGGACTGTTGGGGAAACCAAAGCACCTGGCGTTTCTGTGCAGAGTTTGCATGTTGTTCTCCCAGTGATGGGATGCAGTTGGAAGGGCATTCGCTGCGTAAACCATATGCTGGATAAGTTGGTGGTTCATTCTGCTGTGGTTTCCGCACAATTTTTATTTAAGCCTTATGCAGCTAAAAATAAATACAGCCAAGGAAAGTAAATAAAATATTATTCTAATGCACAGATTGCACTGTTATTCCTGTACGAAATGTTGTCATTCTTATTCCTTATTTTTGTATGATATATTATTTATTTATTTATTTTTTTTTTTTGAGACATATAGTTGAAGTCAAAATTATTAGCCCCCCTGATTTATAACCCAACAACCCCTCCCCCGGGTGTTTATTTATTTAGTTTTTAACACATTTAGAAACAATAGTTTTAATAAGACATTTCTAATAACTGATTTATTTTATATTTGCTATGATGACAGTAAATAATATTTGACTAGATATTTTTCGAAACAATTCTATACAGATTAACATGACATGTAAAGGCTTAACTAAGTTAATTAGGTTAACTAGACAAGTTAGGGTAATTAGGCAAGTTATTGTAAGGATGGTTTGTTCTGTAGACTATCGGAAAAAAAAATGGCTTAAAGGAGCTTATAATTTTGACCTTAAAATGGCTTTTAAAAAATTTAAAACTGCTTTTATTCTAGCCGAAATAAAACAAATAAGACTTTCTCCAGAAGAAAAAATATTATCAGACATACTGTGAAAATTTCCTTGCTCTGTTAAACATCATTTGGGAAATATTAAAAAAAAAAAAAGAAAAAAAAAGAGGGACTAATAATTCTGACTTCAACTGTATATTATATACAGTTTATATTGTGTCTTAATTTCTTCACTTTAAAATATTAGAGTAAACATCAACCTTTTTTTTTACTGATTTTACTTAATGAGAATAATAATAATATTAATAGTAGTAGTTAGGTATGCTCTGATTCCTCGGCCGGAGATTGGTATTGGCCGATAATCACATTTCACGATTTGATTGGTACTCGCTGATCTTTGTTTACAACTTTACAACCCGGGTTATACATCCATAACACTACAACACATGAGCAATGTTTCCAAACTGCATCGTCAGCAATTTTTCTTGCCCTTTTTTCTATCTGTTTTATCTATTTTGTTTTTGTACAGCTGCTTCTGAACATTAAATGCACAGGTGTCAAATCCAGTTCCTGGTGGGCCGCGGCTCTGCACAGTTTAGCTTTAACACTAATTAAACACACCTGATCAGACTAAATAAGTCCTTCAGGCTTGTTTGAAGCCTACAGGTGAGTGTGTTGAAGCGGGGTTGGAACTAAACTGTGCAGACCTGCGGCCCTCCAGGAACTGGATTTGACACCTGTAATTAAATGTATGCAACATCCTTAATTTACTCTCTTAGGTAAGGCGAGATCTCATACATAGAGGGAAAATGTGCTTATGCAATGGACAAATTATATAATGCTTGAAGCATCAGAATTGGGACTTTGTATCGGCAGATCACAACGGCAAGGAATCGGCACAAAAATCGTGATTGGAGCATCCCTAGTAGTAGTAATAATAAAAAATATATAATAATAATAATAAAATATTAATAATAACAATAATAATAAAATAAAAAAATTATAATAAATGTATGTTTGTTTTATTTTATTCCTCAACTGTAAAATTATATATCATGCATGTCTTAATTCTTGTTTTTAAAATATTACAGTAAAACATCAAGCTTTTTGGGGGGGTGGGGCTGAAAACCACAGGTCTGTAAGTAATATTTTAAGTCATTATTAAAACCAACTCAAACCCAGAGCAGAAACACAACAGTAATACAGACAATCAAACCAGTTGCATATGGCTTTACATAATGCTTTGGTCCATTTACTGTATGAGAGATTACTGGCCTATAGCACACATAAACTGTGTGCATTTGTGGCATTATTCATGTGTGTGTCTCAATAGTGAGCGGCATTACAGCTGTCCATGCTAATACTAACAGATGGAGCGATTAAGACAGAGACCCCCAAAGCAAAAAACCAAAGAGAGACACAGACAGAACGAGAGAGAGCCAAAACAGCTCCAGTCCAATCTATCCCACTGGCAAGCTCTCCATCTCTATCCCCTCATCGTTTTCCTTCCCATCTCTGTTAATGAACAGGAAAACAGCTGGTATGATATTCCAGGTCAAAGAGGGGAGGTTAACGGGTGAAACCTGTACATGACTTGGGAAACAGCTGATTGAATTACTCTACCACATAATAACCACAACAAAAAAGGGTCTCTTTCGGATCTTCTGTAAAAGAGCAAACTATTGGAGCGTAACAGGCAGGTGGTGTCCATGTTGGAAGCAAGACTGCCGACTGCATCTCCCAGCTGTCATTGCTGCAGTAACGAATCTGGGATCTGACTGGTCCTAGTGATTGAGGTCAGAGAGCAGCTAGTTTACAGACAGTTAATGAGGAAGTGATTATCAGGGTGAAGTGATGAGAGAAACCATTTGTGATACGGGATTGCTTGACTTAATTGAGAGTTTGTTTGGTTGCATTTATGTGAACTTGAATGGATATTAGGGTTTAATTTAAGTGTGCTAGTTTTAATGAACTCACCGGCCACTTTATTAGGTACACCTGTCCAACTGCTTGTTAATGCAAATTTCTAACCAGCGAACCACTTGACAGCAACTCAATGCATTAAGGCATGTGGACATGGTTTAGACGATATGCTGCAGTTCAAACTGAGCACCAGAATGGGAAGAAAGGTGATTTAAGTGACTTTGAACGTGGCATGGTTGTTAGTGCCAGATATGCTGGTTTGAGTATTTAAGAAACTGCTGATCAACTGGGATTTTCATGCACAACCATCTCTAGGGTTTACAGAGAATGGTCCGATAAAGAGTAAATATCCAGTGAGTGGCAGTTCTATGGGTTCAAATGCCTTGTTGATGCCACAGGTCAGAGGAAAATGGCCAGACTGGTTCAAGCTGATAGAAAGGCAACAGCAACGCAAATAACCACATGTTACAACCGAGGTATGCAGAAGAACATCTCTGAACACACAACACATCCAACCTTGAGGCAAACGGGCTACAGCAGCTGGAGACCACACCGGGTGCTCCTCCTGTCAGTTAAGAACAGGAAACTGAGGCTACAATTCACACAGGCTCACCAAAATTAGACAATAGAAGATTGGAAAAACACTGCCTGGTCTAATGATTGTCGATTTCTACTGCAACATTTGGATGGTAGGGTCATGTCATAAAGCGAATCATCTCAGACTGGTTTCTTGAACATGACAAGAAACACAGTACTCAAATGGCCTCCACAGTCACCAGCCCTCAATCCAATAAAGCACCTTTGGGATGTGGTTGAACTAGAGATCCAACCAGCCCAGCCGGGACTGGAACCAGCGACCTTCTTGCTGTGAGGCGACAGTGCTAACCGTTGAGCCACCTTGCCACTATTATTTTTTTTTTTTTTTTGTCGTGTCAATATTTAAAAAAAAAATTTGATTTAGGAAAAATTTAGAAAGTTTTCGATACATCACTGCAAGCCTGAATATGCTTACAATACGTATGGTTTGTTAGGATAGGACAATATTTTGCAGAGATACAACTAATGTATTTGAATATTTAAAATTTGAGTGCTCCAAAAAATGTATTAATTACTAAGACAGTTTTCTTTAAAGTTGTCCAAATATTTTTTAGCAATATACATGACAAAACTAATTAAAATAGATTTATTTAAAAAATATGTTTACAGTAGAAAATCTACAAAATTACTTCATAGAACAAAGCATGGACTTAATATTCTAATAAGCTTTGGCATAAAAGAAAAATCAATCATATTAAGGTGTACAATGTACAATTGACTTTTGGCAAAAATATTGTGCAACACGTGAGTGATGTTTTTGTGGTCCAAGGTCATAATTTATATTTAGCTGGCAGTGTTTTGTAACAGTCAACTTTATAAAATGAAATGAGTTAACCCAAAATGTAAAAGTTAGTTCTACTCATCTGAAAAGAGTTTTGATGATAGTGTTGAAGGTAATAAGGTAATTAAATACCTCATCACTTCAACTTAAATGGAGTAAGTTCACAGTACTCATATAGATTAGTTTTTGAACTCAAATGGTTTGTAGCAGTCGGGTTCCTTAAATGGTTTGAGTTGCCTTAACTTATTGGGTTTTACAGTACTCAGTTGGTTTGAGTTGTGTAGTTCTGTTTTAGGTGATCATGAAATTAAAATTACAAATAGACGATTGCAAGTTTGTATCCCTGTAATGCATTAATGATTAGAGAAACTCTCACTTTTGTGATATTACTTGGAAAAAAAATCTATAAATAAATAGAGATATTTTTGCCTTCATAAGCCCCTTTCACACAGTAATTACAGTAAATATCCAGAAATTTTCCCGAACGACTTTACCGGTAGATTCAAAAAAGCGCTGTTCACACAGGCGAGGACGATACGGTATTTTTTCCGGAAAATACCATTCACACATCCATTCCAAAATAGCGGTAAAGTCTGACATCATTAACCAGAAATGACCTCTAAACGGCTGCACTTGTATTTGTAAACATCTGACTACATCACAAACTCTGTGGATGGATCAGTATAATCAGTATGAACTACTTCGATGAAAACATACAGAGAAACACTTTCGCATGTCGAGATGTACATGATATATGTGTGTGCTGGTGCTCACGGGCTGCTTCACTGGCACACGCAAAGCATCAAGCAACTAAATGATGCAGAGCCTTAAGGTAAACAAACAACAGATTTTCATAAACATCCTATCGATAATTATTTACACAGTTGGCATTAAGAAGGAACATATAAAGGTTATCTGACTAACATCTAGCAGCTAAATGTGTCTGGAAGAATATTCAAAGGCTTTTATTTTCATAAACCATGTGGACGTGAATGTGTCTGACTGCTCTGATTGGCTAAAGGAGACGTCTCACGTCAGCACGTTCGAGATGTAAATATGCTCTTTCCGGCAATCTTCCTTCTGTGTTCACTCAGCGCAGCATTCCGGCAAATTACCGGTAATGTTATAACTGCTCTTTCTGGAAAATAGCCGGAACGAATTTACCGTTAATTTTTAAAAAGGGCCTGTCCACACATACAGACCTTTTCGGAAAATTGCCAGAGAATTTCCGGAAAGGTCTGTATGTGTAAAAGGGGCTAATGTCTAACTACTACTGACATTTAAAAATAAAGAAATGGTTCCAGGTGTGTTTATATGAATTTTTAGACAACACAATACAGATTTTTTACCTTCAGACAAGTTAATCAAATAAATATTACATCTAGACCAGGGGTCACCAATCCTGGTCCTGGAGGGCCGGTGTCCCTGCAGGGTTTAGCTCCAACTTGCCTCAACACACCTGCCTGGATGTTTCATGTATACCTAATAAGACCTTGATTAGCTTGTTCAGGTGTGTTTGATTAGGGTTGGAGCTAAAATTTGCAGGACAGATGTCTATTAATTTTTAGCCATGTACTGTATAAGACTGGTGTCCTGCAAGTGTTTACATGCTAATTTATTACTATTATTACTGTTTTGCAAGACTTATTTTAGAAGAAATCAGCAGAAGTTACCATACAGTATCTTTGTCCTACAAGTGAACTATAAGAGCATGATGCTTATAATGTAGACTTTATAACAATGGGGTCAGATTGTTTAAGTCAGTGCAGGTGTGTGTGTGTGTGTGTGTGTGTGTGTGTGTGTGTGTGTGTGTGTGTGTGTGTGTGTGTGTGTGTGTGTGTGTGTGTGTGTGTGTGTGTGTGTGTGTGTGGACAGAGGACGGGGAGAGGAGAGGAGAGACTCACTCTAAGGCCGTGACCCCTCTGTCAGACAGTCCCTGTAGAAACGCCTTTGTCCTCATGCTAATGAGTCTCCCGGACATTCATAATTCATTAACTTTACTCTTTTTTTTATTTGCCCCCCTTATTAACTTGGTTACAGTTTTTTTCTTTCAGTTTCTTTCCTTCTCTTTCCTTTCATTTCCTTTCCTCTCCTTTCATTACCTTTCCTCTCCTTTTCTTTCCTTTCCTTTCCTTCCATTTCTTTCTCTTTTGCTTTTCTTTCCTTTTCTTTTTTCCTTTCCCTTTTCCTTTCCTTTTCTTCTAAACTCTTTTCTTTGCTTTCCTTCCTTTATCTTTCTTTTTTTCTTTTCCTTTCTTTGCTTTTGTTTACTTTACTTTCTTTTTCTTTCCTTCCCTTTGTTTTTTTTACTTTTTATTTAGCTTTTTGCTTTCCTTTCATTCTTTTCCTGTCATTTACTCTCTCTTTCCTTTCCCTCCCTTCCATTCCCTTTTCATTACCTTTCTTTCCATTCTCTTTCTTTCTTCCATCATTTCACCATGTTTCCTTTCCATTACTTTTTCATTTCTTTCCTTTCATTTCCTTTTCTTTTCTTAACTTTTCATTTCCTTTCTTTCTATTATGTTTTCTTTTTTCTTTTCTTTCATTTTATCTAATTTCTTTCCTTTCTTTCCATTCTTTTTTATTTCCTTCTTTTCCTTTTCTTACATTTTCAATTTCCTTTCCTTCCCTTTTACTTAATTCCCCTCCCTTCACCTTTTCATTTACTTTCTTTCATTCTCTTCATTCTCTTTCTTTCTTCTTTCATTTCTTTCCATTACGTTTTCTTTCATATTTCTTTCATTTTCTTTCCTTTCATTTCCTCACGTTTACTTATTACTTTACTTATTACTTACTTTACTTTTCTTTCTTTCTCTTCTTTTTTCTTCTTTCCTTTTCTATTATTTCATCTAATCTCATTTCCTTTCATTTCTTTCCATTCCTTTTTATTTCCTTCTTTTCCTTTTTCTTTCAACTTTCTCTTTTTTCCTTTCCTTTCCTTACATTTTCCTTTTCCTTTCCTTCCCTTTTCTTTCTCTTTCCTTACGTTCCCTTATTTTTTCATTTCCTTTTTTCACATTCTCTTTCCTTCTTCTTTCCTTTCATCTCATTTAATTTCCTCTTACTTTCCTTTCCCTTTTCATTTTCTTTCTTTCCATTCTCCTTCTTTCATCTCATTTCCTCTTTCCATTTCTTTTAATTTCTTTTTCTTTCATATTTCTTTCATTTCCTATTTTTCCTTTGTCTTTAATTTTTCTTTCATTTTCTGTCCTTTTCTTTCGTTTCCTTTCTATTTGTTTCCTTTCCTTTCTGTTTTCTTACCTTTTTTACTTTCCTTTTTTCTTTCCTTTCATTTCAGTTGTTCTCTTTTTCCTTTCCTTTCCTTTTTTTCTTCTTTCCTTTCCATTCCCCTGAAAGGAAAGACTTTATTGCTATAAAGTCTATAAATTACAGTCAGGCACACATTCGGACAGTCCCAGTGGCTCCTAGGCTGGGGTCCTGATTGATGCATGAAATCAGAGCAATTTACCCCACATGTCCGTGGTACCTGCAGAGAGGAGAGGGCCAGTGGGAGTTCAGGCCGTGTGTGTGTGTGTGTGTGTGTGTGTGTGTGTGTGTTTGTGTGTGTGTGTGTGTGTTGATTTGGCCGTGCAGTAACAGTCCAGCGGCTCTTTCCTCTGCTCCATTAGGACTCTTGTGATCTTCCTCATCAGCAGCAGTCAGACCTGCAGCACTTTACCAATCTCTCTTACTCGAGCCCCGCGACTCCAGCAGTCGTCATAGAAACAGCAGGCAGGCTGATGGGATGCCATCATCATCTGATCTGCAGTTTCACTCACAGCGGGGGTGATGATTTAAGGGTCCCGTCGCTCTGGATGCCACTCATGTAATCATACATTCAGCACAGTAAACGTGCGTGTGTGATCTGCATGACACCATCATCATCTCTCCAAGTCATAATTCATGTTTTTCCTCCTTTGGATTTTCCAATATGTGCATTTTTTGAGGATGTGTGTCAGTGTGAGAAATGCCCATTAGAGGAAACCTTTCATCATTCAAACTGCTTATCAGTGCTCACACAGCCTCTTTTTTTGTATAGTTTCATTTCAGTATGTGTGTTTCCATACTTATTGTGTTCCACTTGAGTGAAGGGATGATTTATTTACACATTTACCTATCCACGTTGTTTTGGCATAGGACTATTGTGTTTTAAATTATGTGTAGCACATCCTGTTTGGAACTGAAACAAATAACTTGTTACAGTTGAAGTCAGAATTATTATCCCTCTTGAGTTATTAGCCCCCTGTATATTTTTCCCTCAATTTCTGTTTAATAGATAGTTTTAATAGATAATAGTTTTAAGAACTCATTTCGAATAATTATCTTTGCCATGATGACAGTACATAATATTTTACTAGATCGGACCCAGTACCGGGTTCGTGACTTCATCGACTTTTGCTTTAAGATTTAAAGGGCTAGCATTGCACCAGACCCCTGTAAGTGGTTTTGTTTTGTTTTCGTGTAGAAGCTATATTTTATGCACATATGCATCACTTTTTTTTCTACTGTACAAAAGTTATTTACTTTTAAATACACAGTATTTTGGATACTCGAGCTGGGTATTGAACATTGGTTCATTTTCGTATTTTTCATATGGTTCATATATGACATATGTACAAGTTTTAGCTTAAATGAAAGCTCTTGCCGGTGCTCATACGGTTCTAGCATTCTTTACTGAATTATATTAACATATCAAACAGTTGTCGAATGAATCGCGGTGTTTCCATGGCACAGAAGTGAAAACAATACATTTATGATCATTAAGCAGCCCCAGATAGCACAGACAGCTGTCATCTCTTCCCTTATGCTGTGCGCTTCAGGGCCATTCTCTGTTTTTGAGGTGATGTGCATAAGTAATCCTTTTATATGTCTGACATGGTCCAAACACAGTGAATTATGTTTGATCAAACAAAAGAATAGGGAAATATGAAAACAATGATCGGCCCCTGTGGATTGTATAGCACCTCTCATCAGTTGGAATACAATAACTTTTGCATAGATTATGGTGGAGACATTTTTCTTTTTTCCTACAGACATGTGCAGGAACCACCCAAATTAATTACAGCGCGCTAGACCACACAGAACCTAAAAGGTACACTTTCAAATTTTATATAAA
The DNA here is from genome assembly GCF_052040795.2 of Danio rerio. Classification (NCBI taxonomy): domain Eukaryota; kingdom Metazoa; phylum Chordata; class Actinopteri; order Cypriniformes; family Danionidae; genus Danio; species Danio rerio. The sequence continues at coordinate 9,952,685 of NC_141038.1, read as the reverse complement.
AAAAATACAAAAAGCGCCTCTTTTTTAAGTGTTTATTGTAACACAGACAACATATACAGTATTTTAAACACTTCCAATAATGTTTTAGGAAAATTCAAAGGGTTTACCTTAAAATGATAACAACTTTTTGCATTTACACCTTTGCATGTGGATTAGGAAAGCTTTCAAATTTGGGTAGGCAAAATCCAGGTGGAAATCCCAAAATAGCAGCACTAGCAGTTTAACTGGTTAAAGCAATGGTCTTAAACTCAATTCCTGGAGGGCCACAGCTCTGCGTAGTTTAGCTTTAACCACCTCCAACTCGCACCTGTTTAATCGTCTCTAGTAATCTTGAACACCTTGATTAGTTGGATCCGCTGTACTTGATTAAGGTTGGAACAAAACTGTGCAGAGCTGCGGCCCTCCAGGAATCCAGTTTGAGCTGTTCGTTATCTTTCTGCAAATTGGAACAGGTGTCTTCCAACTGCTGCAGCCGCTGGTCGACGAGTGTGGCATTTGTTTCCAGAGAGACAATATGTTGTCCGTGGTCAGCAACAGTGGAATTAATGCTGTCCAACGCTGAAGCAACGGACTCAAACGAGGACTTAATAATAGTAAAATCGCTTGACAGGGCCTCTCTGTGTTCCTCCAGGAGTGCGCTAATGTATATATATAGCTATGCTAGATGTTGACGAAAGTTCCTTGTCTTTTTCCATGTGTTTTCCTTTAGCCTTTGACATGGCAACACGATCAAATTGACTGCAGTAAGTTATGAAAACTGTTGTTAACCCTATAACTGCAAATAACAACGTCTAGTTAGACAATTATAAGTAAAACTGTAGGAGCAAGCCCCATAACTGGAAGTCAGGAATCCAGTTTGAGACCTAAGACTTAAAGGGCCATGACACCTCCCACTTTCGGTTCTGGCCGACCTCAGATTTTTTTTTTAAAAGATGCATCATAATGGGCGTGGGGCTCCGTGAGCAAAGGACAGGAGTGGGCGTGGCCAGCAGAGCAGGGGAGGAGTGAAGCGAACAACTGTTGTCAGTCGGCTCACAAAACCCAAACCATGAGACCCATGATTTTATAGTTTACAAAGTTAAAATGCAAAGAAATAAACAGTAATTTAATTGCCCTGCTACATTTGTCATTTCATATACACATAACCACAATTTATATCATTATAAAGATAATCGTGTTCATATAAACACTATAAATGAGGACTTTTCCCATGTCTGAAGGCAGACTCAGTGCAGCAGTTCTCTTGCCCTGTCTATTTCAACCATTAGCACTGCTGGTAATCTGGAGAATTTAGGCGAACACAGCAGCACGGTGATGTGTTGAAATGTGAACGAACTCCTGATAAATGACAATGTCCTCCATTCTCCAATTCTCTTACTGCTCTCCCGGCAAAAATGCTTGCAGCACACAAACAGCTTTGCTGTATCAGCCCTGACAAGATCGCTGGGAAAAACATGCAACAAACCCCATGGATCATGGAAACAAACACATACGACCCTAAACGGGCTAAACGGACGCGTCTTACCTGGTTATCAACGTAGGATCTCACACTAGCTTGGCACTTTCCGGTCAGCTCTTGAATAATTTAGAAGCTGGCTGTTCTCATAGGATAAGAAAACTCTAATGCTATGAATATTAATGAGAAACCAACACGTCATCTTTGCACTACATCACCGATTTTGATCCTGCCACAAAAATCATTTTAAACCCGGAAGCTGAAAATTAGCTGACAAAAGCTCAAAATTATCCAGTTTTTCCCACAATTAAAGCTGACAGGTGCTAACATTGTCTTAACTGATGCTCAACACTCAAATCTGTTGAAATCTCAAAGTTCTTGAGGGTATCGTGAACCTTTAAAATGACATTTGAAGCCTTAACTAGGTTAATTAGGCAAGTTAGGGTAATTAGGCAAGTCATTATATAATGATGGTTTGTTCTGTAGATAGTCAAAAATAAAAAAAACATTGCTTAAAGGGGCTACTAATATTAACCTTAAAATGGTTTTAAAAAATTAAATATTGCTTTTATTCTAGCCGAAATAAAACAAAATAAGACTTTCTCCAGAAGAAAAATATTTTCAGACATACTGTGAAAAATTCCTTGCTCTGTTAAACCTCATTTGGGAAATAACTGAAAACAAAATTCAAATAATAATTTAGACTTCAACTGTTTGTATATAATGAGCATTGGATTGTGTTTTATTTTTTATGTAACATGAAAGTATTATTACACTTTATGGGATTAATATCCCAAGCAAATCAGTGGCCAAATGCTCTTTTTAGTTTTTTTCTCAATGTACAGTAATATTCATCCCTTATATAAATATTGCTGCATAAAAAACTCATTTAGAGTATTAGGGTTATTCATGATACTGAAACTAATGTATTAATTATTATAAGCTGTTTTTACATGGTGGCTCAGTGGTTAGCAATGTCGCTTCACTGCAAGAAGGGGGCTGATTTGAGTCTCAGCTGGGTCAGTTGACATTCCTGTGTGGAGTTTGCATGTTCTGTGTTGACGTGGGTTTCCTCCAGGTGGAAACCCACGTAGGGGTAGCTCGACTTGTAGTTTGACATGTACATCGGCAGACTTGAGACAAAGAGAGGAGTTGACCGCGATGACAGGGCTCTAGTCTGTTGAAGAACAGTTCCAGAAAGCATTTAAGACAAAAATAGAAGCCCTAAAACAAACAAGTAAATAACAGGGGGGGACTTATTTGGCTCTCTCCAGAAATGTGAATAGAGGTACGTTTTCAGAATGAGCCTGGGTTGCAAGTTTTATGCCACTAAATTGTTTTCCACACATTGTACAATAATCACACATTCAAAACAATAAACATGTGATCTGATCTTCATGACATCATCACCGCCATCATCCTTTGAAGTTTGCATATCCCACATTTTAACATCACAGAGAGTGTGTCACCCTGAGAGAAGCCCATTAGAGGAAGCCTTTCATCAGTCAAACTGCTTATCGGCACGCACACACACTCACACACAGCCCTCATTTCAATATAGCTTCCCCGGGCCTTGATTGTGCCGGCTGGATTTGGGCAGAGTCAGGCCTCCTCATTTATCATGAGGAAAGCTCACGGTGTCACACGCACACACAGCATGCAGTCTAGCGCACAAATATACCCTCTGCAGCTCTCTAGTGTGTCTTCATCTTGCTGATTAGTGTGAAGTGCTTTGATTCATGAATGGAGGGGCTGCAGACGGTCTACCGTGAGGGACGGACAGGTTTGAACTGGGTGTCACTGGTTTGAAGATACCACAATCTCTTTGATATTGACTGGACAAGATATCATGCTCAGTTTGAGTTTGCATGTGCTGGACTGTATATGTAACACAAACTACTAGATTGAGTGTGTATGCTGTAAATGTGCTACAATGCTAGGAGAATGTGGGTGGATGTTGGAGTGGCTATGCAGTTGCTAGGGTGTAGCTACTGGGTCCATTTTTTTTTTTTAAATGCACTTGTCTTGTTGGTTAAGAAACTTGCTATTGTTTGTTGTTGGGTTTTTATTATGCAAAGAGGCAAACAAATGACATGAAATCAAATACAAATGGAAAACAGAGAAAATTCAATAACAGAAAAAAACTGCCAGGTGTGTGTGTGCATGTGCATGTAAAGGTGTGTTAAAGTATATAAACAACAGAACATAAAAATATACAACATGATTCAAAAAATTAAGCAAGAATGATGGAGATATAAATATAACATAGATAGATAGATAGATGATAGATAGATAGATAGATAGATAGATAGATAGATAGATAGATAGATAGATAGATAGATAGATAGATAGATAGATAGATAGATAGATAGATAGATAGAATAACATTAGTAGAACAATAGTAATTGTAGTAATATTGACAGTAAAAATGACAATAATAATAACAACTATACAACCTGGGACAACGGAGCTTTTTTATGCCACAGTACACCACTTCCAGTTCTTCCACTCATGATCATGAGTTTTATCATAATAATTACATTTTAGGCTTCTGTTATCGAGCCACTCTGTTACGTACAACATATTAAAGCGCCTATACACTTACCGGCCACTTTATTAGGTACACCTGTTCGACTGCTCGTTTATGCAAATTTCTAATCAGCCAATCACATGGCAGCAACTCAATGCATTTATGCATGTAGACATAGTCAAGAGGATCTGCTGCAGTTCAAACCGAGCATCAAAATGGGGAAGAAAGATCATTTGGGTGACTTTGAATGTGGCATGGTTGTTGGTGCCAGACAGGCTGGTCTGAGTATTTCAGAAACTGCTAATCTACTAAGCTTTTCATGCACAACCATCTCTATGGTTTTCAGAGAATGGTCAGAAAACGAGAAATGGTCAGACTGGTTTGAGCTGATAGAAAGGCAACTGTAACTCAAATAACCACTCATTACAACCGAGGTATGCAGAAGAACATCTCCGAACGCCAACCTTGAGGCGGTTTAACTTGAGGCGGATGGGCTTCAACAGCAGAACACTACACTGGGTGCCACTGCTGTCAGCTAAGAATAGGAAACTAAGGCTACAGTTTGCACATTTCAACGAGTTCACTGTGCCTCCACAGTCACCAGGTCTCAATCCAATAGAGCACCTTTGGGATGTGGTGGAACGGGAGATTCGCATCATGGATGTGCAACCGACAAATCTGCAGCAACTGCATGATGCAATCATGTCAATATGGTTCAAAATCTCTGAGCAATATTTCCAGTACCTTGCTTAATATATGCCACAAAGGTTTAAGGCAGTTCTGAAGGCAAAAGAGGGTCCAAATTGGTACTAGTAAGGTGTACCTAATAAAGTGGCCGGTGAGTGATATTTTATGACAATTATATTTTTCTGTTTTCTGTAAAAAATATACCAGATATCAAGGGTGTGTGATGTCATTAGCATGGCCACACATTAAATGCTCATTGTCACTAGTTAAAATTGCTTATTTCTCTGAATTTAAACATTATTCAAAATATTTGGGATAATGTAAGTACATAGGTCACCAAAATATATAACACATTTCTGTTACACTTTTTTTGTGTCTTTAGATATTTTAATGAAAAAACTTACATAATGTAATTCCACGTTTTAAATGCATTGATATGTGGTTGCTAGGGTGGTCTGATGTTGTTGCTATGTGATTACATACTGGCAAAAAGCACACTAAGATGAAGTTCTGGTGTCCTTTGCAGACCCTCTACAAGCTGCATGATTTGAGGTATCACCGATGTCTGCAGCAAAAATAGTGCAAAGTGAATCTGTTCTCCTGAAATTGTGCCATTTTCAATTCAAACCCCTAAACTTTCCATCAAAATACATTTTCCAATATGCGACAGTAATACAGCTATAATGTGCTGTGAAATGACTAGTGACAGAAGGCTGTCATGTTTCTTCCCTGTTAATGTGTGTTTAATAGTGTATTTTCATTTAAATTCAGTTTAGCAAAGCTCTTTCTCTCCTGTGTTTGCATGAAAAAATGTATGGAAGCATATGAGTAGCATAATTCAATTCAAAATGTAATATGCAAAATGGCAATGCAATATGTTAAATGGCAATGTATTTCTGTATTTGAATTTGCATTTTCCAAGACATATGAGCAATGTTTGGTGCAGAATGAAAATGTAAATTAAATTACATTGTTTGCATTTCTCATTTCAAACACTGTTTTAATATGTAAATTGTATCCACATTTTAAAGCTTTATAAGTAGCAAAATGAAATTGAAAATGCTATACACAAACTGAATTTGATGTGAATAAAGTACAAGCAGAAACTGTAGCAAAATGATCATTTAAATGTTATTTGTCCTAAATGCCTTTACACTCACGTCTAGGAAACGCAGGATTACATTTTCAGCATAACAGCATGGGATGTGTGTAGCAAAATTAATTTTGAAATGTAATACGCAAAACGATAATGCAGTATGTAAAAGGCAGTGTATTTCTGCATTTCAATTAGCATTTTCCAAGACATATGTGCAATGTTTGCTGCAGAATGAAAATGAAAATGAAAAAAAACATAATGCATTTTCATTTAACACATCGCGACGAATGAAAGCCGATTTGAAATTGAAAATGCATTCTGGCCTGGCCACGCCCACAGACGGCCACCGTTGCTGCAAGGCGGGTTTTAGGTTATGTCGTCACAGCTGCCGCGAGGACTATTAGGGACATTTGGCAGCATAAACATGGCGAAGTCTGTTCCTCAGCAGCTTCGTGAAGCTGCACGAGCCCTCGAGCTTGAACTGGGAAATAGTTTAGAAAACCAATCACCTCCTAGCTCAGTAAACTTGGCTTAAGGTTTGATATTCGCGCACGCAGTTTTAGGGATCATCTGCAAATTACATCGACAGAACCTAAAGGGGCTTTAGCTGATGTGTACTGTATGCTTATGACAAGAGCTATTGCCTATTTCTGCATTGTATGTACCATATAGTTAGAGGTATAGTAGCTTTGCTACCTGTATTAAATCAGTCTGGCCTCTAACCATTTATTGGAATCTCCTCAATTTTTTTCTGCTTTGCGTTACTCTGCGTTTTGGTTCTGTTGATGTAAATCGCAGATGATCCCTAAAACTGCGTGCGCGAATATCAAACCTAAGGCCAACTTTACTGAGCTAGGAGGTGATTGCTTTTTTAAAGTATTTCCCAGTTCAAGCTCGAGGGCTCGTGCAGCTTCACGAAGCCGCTGAGGAACAGACTTCGCCATGTTTATGCTGCCAAATGTCCTTAATAGTCCTCGCGGCAGCTGTGACGACATAACCTAAAACCCGCCTTGCAGCAACGGTGGCCGTCTGTGGGCGTGGCCAGGCCAGAATGCATTTTCAATTTCAAATCGGCTTTCATTCGTCGCGATGTGTTAAATGAAAATGCATTATGTTTTTTTATTTTTCATTTTCATTCTGCAGCAAACATTGCACATATGTCTTGGAAAATGCTAATTGAAATGCAGAAATACACTGCCTTTTACATATTGCATAATCGTTTTGCGTATTACATTTCAAAATTAATTTTGCTACACACATCCCATGCTGTTATGCTGAAAATGTAATCCTGCGTTTCCTAGACGCGAGCGTAAATGCATTTAGAACAAATAACATTTAAATTATCATTTTGCTACAGTTTCTGCTTGTACTTTATTCACATCAAATTAAGTTTGTGTATAGCATTTTCAATTTAATTTTGCTACTTATAAAGCTTTAAAATGTGGATACAATTTACATATTAAAACAGTGTTTGAAATGAGAAATGCAAACAATGTAATTTAATTTACATTTTCATTCTGCACCAAACATTGCTCATATGTCTTGGAAAATGCAAATTCAAATACAGAAATACATTGCCATTTAACATATTGCATTGCCATTTTGCATATTACATTTTGAATTGAATTATGCTACTCATATGCTTCCATAAAAATGTGCTTTTTTTTAATCATTTGTTTCCATGCTTGGCGTGTTCCACTTGACTGTAGACATGAGTAATTTACACATTCACCTAGAGGACACAGAAAAAAACGCTCCCTCATGCTCTGTTTTTTGGTGTGTGTAGTTATGTTCAAATAATGAGACTCATATCTTCCACCTATTATGAATGGACCCACTTTAAATGTTTCAATTAAAAATCCTGTTCTGTGGCCAGTGTTTGCTCTTGGTGAGTGTTGGCCTTTAACCAAATCATTAGTCGCTTTCTTAGATCTGATTATTACCTCTAAATCTAATTTGCATAGTTTATGTCCACAGGCACTATGTAGGGTCTTGCTAGTGTCTAAAAATAATCCTCTGACATTTACTTATTTCGTCTTAATATAGGTGCTGAAATTTATTTTAATAAAGGCACATGCATATTTACTTTCCCATCTGATCTCACTCAAATGCTAACCACAATCTGCTTTCCTACAGTGTAAGTGCGCTAAATCAGTGATTACCTTATCTGCAGCAGGCAAGGAGGGTCTTAGGAGTCCTGAGACCATTATTCTGAATAAAAGGGATGAACTCTTTCTGTTTTTTTCCATCTCTATACCTCAGTGTCTTTCTCCTTTTTAGTTAAATGCAATTTATTGTGTATTAGAACCAGATTTACACTTTAATGTTAGAGCCATTCAAACTGAAGCAGATTTTTTTCATTAACAATTTATCAATACTTTGGGGGTCTTTTGGGGATTTTGTTTCATTACTAATATTAATAAAGCTGGCCATATCCCAGTACTTGGTTGCAGCTGGAAGGGCATCCGCTGTGTAAAACGTTTGCTGGAATAGTTGGAGGTTCCTTCCTCTGTGGCCACCCCTGATAAATAAGGGACTAAGCTGAAGGAAAATGAATGAATCTTAATGTCCTAATGGGTGATTTACAGAATTGATACAGATTTGTTCCTGATGATTTAAACATCTAGAAATTAAGTGACTGGCTGCATGCAAAAATGCTTACTTCCCTATTATATAGTTTGTTAAAAGCCGTATGTGAGCCGCATAGTATATCCAAATTCATAGTAGAATTGAATTGAATTGAAGTACCTGGATGTACTACCTCTGGTGATTCTGAAGTGCACATCCAATGGACGCTATGCTGTTCAATGATGCACCGTAAGAGAATTCATGAATGTTATGAAGCGACACAACTGATGTGGTATAATCACGTGATCATGACAAATGACGGATACTGAACGTTCGTAATCCGTTCGTACTTCTGACATTCATACTATAAAGAAACCAGGTTTCGGGCATTCGCTGTGATAGTATGATAGTATACCAATGTTGGTGATCCGGGGGTGTTATGGACTGCACCAAATAGCTAGAGGGTTGGGGGGGGGGGGGGGGGTGAAATTATGGGAGTTTCCCGAGAGAAATAACAAAACGGGAGGGTGGCGGGTGATGAGTCTGAAATATTGGAGACTCCCGGGAAAAACAGGGGTGTTGGCAGGTATGGATAAAAAGTACTTTTCTAAATGTCGTGTAGTAAAATTAATTGTAGTACCTACTTTAGTAGTTGGGGATTTGATTTTGGACGCAGCCACTGTCTTCATTCAGACATTCAAAAACAGATTCATTCAGGAAGGGAGTACCACAGCGCAGTGTTGCTTTAAGATGCACAAATGTTCTGCTTCGACTTCATTTGGAACTATTAGTGATGATACAAGATGTGCAGCACCTGAAACTACGGATACTGGAAGCCTGTGCTGGCATTTCTCCTGTGGTGTTGCTATCAGTGTGTGAAAAGTGGGATAAGAGGGTTGCATTGACAATCCAACACAATGGGCAGCACATTGAACACATTTTACAAGTGGTCAGAAACTTGTAAATAACTCATGAAAGAATAAAGTTACGTTAAAAAACAAGCACACCATTGTTTTTCTTGTTGAATTCCCTATAAGTTTGATGGGTCAAATGACCCTCTTACTTATGGAAAAAACAAAAGTTGGATCCAAGATGGCCGACTTTAAAATGGCCTCCATGGCCACCACCCATCTTGAAAAGTTTGCCCTCTCACATATACTAATGTGCCATAAACATGACATTAATATCACCAACCATTACCATTTTATTAAGGTGTGTCCATATAAATGACCCACCCTGTATATTATAAAATATATGACACACTGTGACAGGCAAAGTGAGATGTTACTAGAAGGTCCAAGAAAGGATCTGCAAAAGTGGATCCGAATGGATGGTGTAGCTTTTACATCTGTGTCTCAGCTTTTTGTTCTCCTGCAGTCAGTCACAGCAGTCAGTCCTATCTCTGAGATGCTCCTGTAAGTCAGTTTAATGAGACTGACCTAAATTCAGGCACTCTGAAAAACTCCCAAATGCTTCAGACTTAATGAGTAATCAAGAGCATGTCTTGTTGTTTGCCCTGCTGTGTGCCCCTGTTTTCCCTTCGAGCATTTCCACTTTGTTCATCATGAGTTCATCCGACTATTTTAAGGACAGAAAAGAAGAGCAGAGCGTACACAAACACACACACACACACACTGAGGTTTCCTTTGCTCTGTTTAACGGGACTTCAGAAGTCCAAATTCAGGCCCCCCGTGAGGGCCACTTATCTTCTGCGCTGACCTATTTCTCATAAAAGAGCGCTTTTATATTAGACTCTCATTTATAATCAGATCCGCCATGGAAACACATGCCAAGATTCCCGTCACTGCGTTTCAGCATCATTACGAAGATCTGGAAACATGTTTGAAAATCTAATTAAAGGAGATCAAACCCTCAAAAATCTGAATCAGAAAGCCTTTTGAGGTTGTGATGATGCTGTTTCCCCAGTAGACCTGCGTAGTGTCGCTGTTGCTTTTCTTCACAGCTGGATCTGCAGTTTTTGACTGGCAGATGATCAAATTGGTGGGAAAATCATTAAGGTGATGTTAAGAGTGATCAAAGGTGATATTAAAAAACCATGTTGATATAAAATAATAATAGTAGTAAGGATTTATTATAATAAATTAAATTATATTATATTATATTATATTATATTATATTATATTATATTATATTATATTAAATTACATTATATTATATTATATTACATTATATTATATTATATTATATTATATTATATTATATTATATTATATTATATTACATTACATTACATTACATTACATTAAATTATATTATATTATATTATATTATATTATATTATATTATAATATATTAAATTATATTATATTATATTACATTACATTACATTATATTATATTATATTATGTTTTACATATTATATTTTAATTTTTATATAATAATATGTTGTATTACATTATATTATATCATATTATATTATATATTATTTTATATTATATTACATTATATTATATTATATTATACATATATATTATATTATATTATATTATATTATATATCATATCATATTATATTATATTATATTATATTATATTATACTATATTATATTATGTTTTATATATTATATTATAATATTTTATATAATAATATGTTGTATTATATTATATCATATTATCTTATATCATATATTATTTTATATTATATTATATTATATTATATTTTGACATTGTTTTTAATCAGATAAATACTAAATAAATGTCCTGGAGAACATAAGAGAACAAAAAAATCTTTTTAAAACTTAATTAAATGACTACCAACCACAGTATGAAATATGTAAAACCCAAATGTATAATTGCTCCTGTAATTTGGTAATTTAATCATATGAAAGTGGATTTGGTCATACTTTCAGACATTACACCGAGATGTTCAAGCTAACAGAATTATTGAGCTCTTTGTCTCATCTGATACATCTGAGAAGCAAATGTACGCAAATATAATGTCAGTGCTATCTGCTCTCATCTGTGCTGATTATGTGTGTCACTGTGTCTGCCCTGGACATCAGACGCAATTGAGAGCAGTGTGAGGACATGGTCTCTGTCTTTAAAGTGCTTTAATCCCTGCCCATAATCCTCTGCTCCTGATGTGACATGTAGCAGGTGTGTTCTGTCTTGTGTGACCAAAGTCTGGTGCCCCGTGTTCACAGACATGAACTGATGGTTTTTATACAGTGTCCTTCGCTAGTATTGGATCCATTGGATGCAGTTGTTTGTACTAAATCAAAGCAAAGTAGCTTGAGATCAAAAGGTTAAACAATAAAGACATGTTTCAATTTTCTTATAGTTTACCAATATTATTTGAAGATGCTATTATGATGGCGGGGATTGAAGAAACTTTAGAAAAAGGCTCTTTTTTTCTCTCTTTGACAATTTACATGCCTCCAGGGAAAAAATGCTAATCTTGTAACATGTTCACAGCCGCTGACCTGAGTACAGCCCTTCACACACACACACACCACAGGGCACAGCTGGATGACTTTGGGATTCTTGCACAATGTCAGATCTCTCCTGGCGTCTCTTCGGAAGAGGCAGAACTTCGGGTATAAATAGACAAATGAGCTCTGAAAGATGTAGTGACTGATTTTCACTTCATAAACTGTTACTATTACCGAGCGCCAGCTGTAAATATGACCCAGATTCAGTGTGGGTTTTTGAGCAACCAGAAGAGGGAGCTGTGAGATTCACAGACTCTCACACATCTATTGGGAATGACAAATTGTTATTGCTTTTTTTATGTGTGTGTTATGCAGAATATTATGCACTGTGCAATTTATGCATGCTTTATTACCTTGGGATGTTGTATGAAACAATGCAGTGCACTGACTTTTTTGTGGTTATAATATCAGCCATGATTTTTAACATTTTGTTATGTTGAAAATGCTGAGTTCCACACACTCTAAAAAAAACATTGAGTTATTTATTTAAACTAATGGTTGAGTTAAACATATTTGGTGCTTTGTTGGGTTATTTAACCTTAATTAGGTTATTTATTAATAACTCAACTAGTTGAGGTAACTATTTGATGCTTTGTTGGGTTATTTTTAATCTTTATTTTGGTATTTATTCAATAACTCAACTAGTTGGGTTAAAATTTTGAATTTCAACAGTCAACTGATTTAACTGACTCAGAACAGCTGTATTAATATGCGTGTGTGTTGTTTTTGCATTATAAAGTTAATTTAAGCTATAACGCAATAATATTGTTGTTGTTTTTTTGATCAAATTACCTATCTGTGTCATGGTTATTATATCCGATTCACCATCCAAGAACATCTTTAAGATGCGTTGTGATGTGGTTAGAATGTATTGTACATTGTGGACACTGAGTGAAGCCTGCTGCAGCTGCTGGACAGTCTCTACAGCACACAGAGCTCCATATTCTGCTCCATCAACACATGATTTTCTGCCTGCACAGTTTATATCTGTCTGCACTTTGTTCTGTTTCTTCATTGTTGTGATTCTTGATTTATTTAAAAAAAAGTGTGTGGAACTAAAATGTAAAAAGCATTTTTTATATTTTTGAATACTGTATCTGTAACGACCGGGGAGGGAGTGACAGAGACAACTGGAGTTAAGATCCAATATGCAGGTTTATTCAGCGTCAGGCAAGCAGTGATCATACTGGTGCAAACGGGTATTTTAAGACAGTCCAGAATCATAAACGGTAAACAGGCAAAATGTCGAAAGGCAGGCGGCTAAACAGGATAACAGGGCATACAAGGCTAGGGTCTAACATGGAGAAACAAGACAGGGAGAAACGCGTTGTAATGTCACTGGTATTGCTTACAAGACTCGGCGAACAGGATGGGTGAAGGAGTGGCTTATGAATGGTGTGTTATCAGTCACTGACGAGGTTCAGCTGGTGAGTGTAACCAAGCTAGAGGTGAGCATGGGTGTCTGGGCGAAGTGCATGTATGACAATGTAGTCCAGGGGAAGGCGGAAGTGTAGTTCATGATTATAGTGGAAACCAGCGATCTCCGGAGAGCGATCGCTGGTTCTCGTAACAGTATGTCATTTATTTACACAATCATAATTATAAAACTAATACTAAAACTAGTACTAGTAATAGTAGCAGTAGTCATTCCAGAATGGAAAAAAATACATTTAATCAAAATAACCCAGTGCATTGGGTTAAATTATATAACCCAATGCATTGGGTTAAAATACCTCATAGTTGGGAAGGTGCAATAATAACCTAGTTGGGTTATATATTGGGGTATTTTTAACCCAACTATTTTAACAGAGCACAATCGATTTGTGTTGGGACAACATGAAGGAATTAAGGTCATTTATTAGTTTATCATTTTGTAGTTTACTAATTTAAGTGGATAGAGCATAAAACGATTACGTTCCCCCTTAAAAACTCAGAAATTGTGTTTCAACAAAGTTTAAATGAAGTTTGCTTATTCGTTCATTTTCTTTTTAATTCAGGAGGGCTGTTTTAACATTTAAGCACAAGAAAAAAGTCGAAACCTGACACAATTGATGCTTTTTAGGACAACAGACATGACGTTTAGTTTTTATGAAATCCTCGGGTAACTCTCACAATAACTACACACTATGAAACATTTGTTAAGCATTAGCAAATAGCGAAATCATTACTCTGTTAAAATAGTTGGGTTTAAAATATCTCAACATATAACCCAATTATAGGTTATTATAGCACCTTCCCAACTATGGGTAGTTTTAACCCAATGCATTGGGTTATTTTAATTAAATGTAGTTTTTTTCCATTCTGGTACCACTATTGAAGTACTACTATTAATTTTAGAATTATGGCTGTGTAAATAAATTAATGTCTCCGCAGGGTCCTAAAGGTGAGAATGACAGCTGAATATCCCAAACATGTGTATCATTTCCTCCCAAAAAACTGTGGGGATGAACACGGGAGGTAAAGAAAGTGTTTTATCGGCTATGAAGCGTGTGCTTGTATCATCAAAAATAAAGAGTGCTTGTGAAACAACTATAAAAAACACAGTACAGAGGGGTAATCTGATAAAAAAATAATAATAATAACAACAATTTTATTGCGTTACAGCTTAAATAAACTTTACAACGCAAAATCAACATTACATACGCATATTTATACAGCTGTTCTGAGTCACTTAAATCAGTTAACTGTTGAAATTAAAAATTTTAACCCAACTGTTTAAGTTATTAAAAAGATAACCAAATAAAGGTTAAAAATAACTCAACACTGCACCAAATATATAACCCAACTGGTTGAGTTATTATTAAATAATCTAATAAAGGGTAAAAATAACCCAACAAAGCACCAAATATGTTAATATGTCAGTTGCGGGCCGAAGAGAGGAGGAGGGCGGGCCATAAAGTTTGAAACCGCTTGGCTTAGTACCTTTATTTATCAGGGGTCGCCATAGCTGACTGAACCACCAACTGTTCCAGCATATGTTTCATGCAGCGGATGCACTTCCAGCTGCAACCCATCACTGGGAAACACCCATACACTCTCACCACCGCGCCGCCATGAAGTCATTTAAATAATCAGCAAACTTAATTTTTGTGTGTGTTGACTCAATATTTGAAGCACACAGCAGACTGTCACAATAAGTACACACATCAATCCACTCTGTCCAGGTGGATTCCAGGCTGTGCTTAAACTGCTGACAGTGAGCTGGTGCTGGGTCAGTGTCTGGGTCAGGGTTAAAGCCAGAGGTCAGCTGACAGATGACCCTCCTAAGGTTTAGATCTGCTACACAGAGATTATGCAAATGAAACCTCCCTTGTTTTCACTTAAAGCACCCTATGATCACTTACTAGCATGTAAACTTTCAAAAGAACTTTTCTTCTCCATAAAATAACATTCAGGGCGGCACGGTGGCTCAGTGGTTAGCACTCTCTCCTGAAAGCAAGAAGGTCGTTGGTTCGAGTCTCAGCTGGACCAGTTGGCATTTCTCTGTGGAGTTTGCATGGGTTGTTGGCGTGGGTTTCCCTCACAGTCCAAAGACATGCACTATAGGTGAATTGAATAAGCTGAATTGGCCATAGTGTATGTGTGTGAATGAGTGTGTATGGATGTTTCCTTGGTTACAACTTGAAGGGCATCCGCTGTGTAAAACATATGCTGGATAAGTTGGTGGTTCAATCCGCTGTGGTGACCCCTGATGAATAAAGGGACTAAGCCAAAGGAAAACCACTGAATGAATGAGTTATCAATTAAATGGTAACATTTTTATTTGAGTTTAGGAAGAAACGCTATCAGGTCTTTATAGAACAAAACAAATATAAACATTTCCATCAAACCCATTCCTAATAAATCCAGTCAATCCAGACAAACTGAAAATTATAAAGTGGTCTCTACATTTTTTTTTCAAGCTTTAAATCACCACAGGGAAGGAAAAAAATCACAACTTTTATTTTTATTGATATTAATTGCTTATAGATGTCACCACTTCAAAATGTCCCCCTTGTCCGCCGCCGTGGAGGTACCTGCGCTATGTGCGCCAGCAGATTTTGACTGCTGGGTGGCGCTGCAACCATAGATTGTCAGCTTTGCCTCCTCACGATACTAGATAGGACGGTACTGTATGTGTTCCTTATGTGATGTGATGTGTTCAAATAAAATATAATTGTGTTTGTTTGTTTGTTTGTTTGTTTGTTTTAGTTTTCTTAGTAATAAACATGCTTTACACTATACTGTATGTTTTACAAAAGATACAATACATGGTGAGAAGTATAGCCCTAAGCTGCACAAATTAAGCAGATATAAGAATTAAGTTCTTTAGCCTTTATAGTGCCCTATTAAATTACGTTGGGGTGAATAGAATCTTTCGACCAACTTGGCGATGTTATTACCCCAAATCTTAAACCTGCGCACACTGCAAGATATGAAAACCGCGGCACAGTACACACTACTAAATAGTTTTAAGAGTTTAATTATTAATGAAAGAGTTTTAATGCTTTGTTAATCTTTATTTACAAGTAGCTTTTAGGCTATTTCTGTCCGTTCGTATCCCATTACTTTGTACCCCCTGGCGGCATAGTTGCAAACTGCAGTCATACCTAAAGAACACATTCTTACTCTTTTAGAGTGGTGGCGGTACAAGGCACGGCGGTAATGCTGATTTTAAAGTGTCACCTACTGTAAGTATTGATTTACTGAACACCAGTACAAACATGTCCAGGTGTTTATTTAAATATTTGACAAACAAAAATCACTGATAGGCTGACATTGGACTTTTACACATACACACACATACACACACACACTAACTAATAGCTCATCCATCTTTTCAATGCCTGAAATTGAGCGTGTGTGTGTGTATGTTTGAGACGAAGAGAGAGCAAAAGCAGAGGTCTCTCTGACAATGACTTTTGTTTTATTCATTAACCGTTAAAGATGAGTTTTATACAAGGTCCAACCCAGACACACACTCATAAATCACATCAGTCGTGTGTGTGAGGTGGGGGTAAATGTACTAAAAAAGAGGCTAAAAGGGTGTGTGTGTGTGTGTGTGTGTGTGTGTGTGTGTGTGTGTGTGTGTGTGTGTGTGTGTGTGTGTGTGTGTGTGTGTGTGTGTAATTGATGCCCTCTGTCCTGGTGCATCTGTCAGGGTGTAGCATGTGTTTGAGAGATGCACCGTGATTAATAATTACCACAGGCGCTGCTCCAGCTACCACAACTACTCACACACGTACACACTTAGTTCATTGTCAGTTTTGTGCTTTGTGGTTCATTGTCTAGACAAAAGAAATGGCAGGTCATTTTCCCAATATTTTCTCACACCACTGCTATAAACAAACAATAAAACTGAATAAGCACAGCTGTATTTTAGATTTACATGTTGCTGCATGGTTTTACACTCTTACTCTACTGACTTTTCCGAGGTAGCAGAAGATGTCTTAGTTGGTTGAACTTTTATGGTGTGAATGGAAACTACCACAGATGTATTTTTACATTAACAATTGCACATATATACCAAAAGCAACATTATTTACAGTTGAAGGAAAGAGGAAAAAATTAAATGTTCACAGTATTTCCTATAATTTTTTTAATCTGAGAACATCCGTGTTTTTTTTTTTTTTTTTTGGCTGGAAAAGTAGTAGTTTTACTTAAAGTTTTAAAATTTTTAAATAATTTTAAAGTCAATTTTATTAGCTTTATTTATTTATTTATTTTTAAATATCTACCCGCTGTCCAACATCTTAACTTGCCTAATTACCATAATTAACCTAGTTAAGTTTTAAAATTTATCTTTTAGCTGAATACTAGTATCTGGCAAAATAGCTGTTGAAATAGTATGTGCTGTCATCATGGAAAACACAAAATAAATTTGTCGTCAGAATTTAGTTATTAACTATAATGTTTAAAAATGTTGAAAACATCTTTATCTCCGATAAAAAGTACTTCAGAAATAATCTTAAAAGAATCACAATTTCACTGGAGGACTTCAACTGTATCTATGTATTTTGTTTTAAGGCTTTGGCAATTGTATATAGCCAATATTTGTATAGTCAATTGTATATAGGCAATATTTGAATAGCCAGTTGTATTTAGCCAATATTTATATAGCCAATTGCATATATAGCCAATATTTGTATAGCCAATTGTATATAGGCAATATTTATATAGCCAATTTTATACAGCCAGTATTTGTATAGCCAATTGTATATAGGCAATATTTGTATAGCCAATTGCGTATGTAGCCAATATTTGAATAACCAGTTGTATATAGCCAATATTTATATAGCCAGTTGCATTTAGCCAATATTTATAGAGCCAAATGCGTATATAGCCAATATTTGAATAGCCAATTGTATATAGCCAATATTTGAATAGCCAATTGCATATATTGCCAATATTTGAATAGCCAATTGTATTTAGCCAATATTTATATAGCCAATTGCGTATCTAGCCAATATTTGTATAGCTAATTATATATAGCCAATATTTGTATACCTAATTGTATTTAGGCAATATTTGTATAGCCAATTGCGTATATAGCCAATATTTGTATATCCAAATGTATAGAGCCAATATTTGTATAGCCAAATGTATATAGGCAATATTTGTATAGCCAATTTTATATAGCCAATATTTGTATAGCCAATTACATATATAGCCGATATTTGTATAGCCAATTGCGTATATAAGCAATATTTGTGTTGCCAATTGTATATAGCCAATATTTGTATAGCCAGTTGTATATAGGCAATATTTGTGTAGCCAACTGCGTATATAGCCAATATTTGTATTGCCAATTATAAATAGGCAATATTTGTGTAGCCAACTGTGTATATAGCCAATATTTGTGTTGCTAATTGTATATAGGCAATATTTGTATAGCTAATTGTATATAACCAATATTTGTACAGCCAAATGTATATAGCCTGTGGCTCAAACCAGCGACATTCTTGCTGTGAGGTGACAGTGCTAACCACTGAGCCACCATGCTGCCCATAATTGCCCTTAAACAGGTAAAAAAAAACTGTCATTCTGTTTAAGTAGATGAGGTCAAAGCATTGTGTTTTGAAGGCTTGGGGTTAGGCTTTATTATAGGTGATGTTGAGATGGGACGGGTGTATTCAAAACACCCCCTTCTCCAGATCACTCACACCTCTGCTTTTATTCATGACTCCTGCACATTGCTCATTACTCTATAACTTGTGTGTGTGTGTGTGTGTGTGTGTGTGTGTGTGTGTGTGTGTGTGTGTGTGTGTGTGTGTGTGTGTGTGTGTGTGTGTGTGTGTGTGCGTCACCCTGATACGGATCACCTGGTGATTTGATTGGCAGGTCCCTGGAGGTATCATTTTGAGATGGGACACCCCACTGATCTACAGAGTAAGAGTCATTGAAATTGAAATATGGTAATGCAAGACAAGTCCAGGCCGCCCATGTAATGCTGGCTGACATTTTCATGGCTGCTTTTAAATCTCTCTCTCTCTCATACAAAAAAAGCTCTTTATATGAATCCACTGTCCGCTTCAGAAGACAGAGAGAGACTCAGATGTTACTGACATTATTATCGATGTACAAGACATTATTGCTGAAAACTCTGCATCCCCCGCAGGCAGGTACCCCGACATGGAAAAAGCACAAAAGTACAGCAGAAATTTACATATTTATTGCGCCAACAAAGCAACTTTTCGCAGCAGTCGGACATTGTAGGCATGCCAGAGCGAATTCATCACAAATGCAGAAGGCTCCAGGCATAACATTTTTGCATTTCCCCCATTAGGACAGCTCTGCAAGTGAAGGCAGATAGTAATGCAGACCTGACACACACACACACACACACACACACACCTGAAACTGCTCATTAAATATGAGAGAGATGGACAGATGGAGAAGGATGGGTGCTGAGAGATGATAATGAGGGGTTGTGGGAGGAGACAAGCATGTTGGATTTTTTTAACAATCAATACTGGGATGTGTTATGATGATGCATACACTAAAAAATTATTCATTGGATTTTCTAAATGTTTTTTAGTTAAGTGGTTGAGAACAATTTATACATCTGAATTTAAACAAACAAATGAAGTTTAGTAACTTAATTAGTTTGTTTAAATTCAGATGTATAAATTGTTCACAACCACTTACCTTAAAAACATTTAGTAAGTCTAGTGAATCATTTTTTTTTTCAGTTTATATAACAGTTCTGTCTGGTTCTTGAATCTGATTGGCTGATAGCCATGAGATATTAAAGTAATATCAGTACTCGTCCAGCCTCTTCAACCTAGTGTATTTCTCCGCCAGTGTGGTAAGCAAAGGACTACAGTTTGACAAATAATGCAGCTGTTGGACAACCTAGTAAACTTTGAGGCAAGAACATAGTTGTTTAGATAGATTTATAAGGATAGCACCTATTTCTAAATATTCATAATTTCAAAGATTCAGCGCGTTGGTGGCCATCAGCCTGTCATACTGAGCAGAGCAAAGACGGTTGACATTCCGCCACAAGATGGCGACAGAGACCGCATAATAAGCCCTTAGGGGAGAAACAGCATTTTTTCTGTGTATGTTTTAAATTACAGCTGAACGAATAATTACAGAGCAGGTAAGCAACTCCATGTCGATCTCTTTCTTTTGTGTTTTTGTAGTGTTGTATTTATACCATAGTAATCTAGTAGTGTTTGCTTTGCTCCGGCTTTTTTGTGGTTAATTATTGTGATCTCCCAACTAGCCAAATAACCTGTTTTGTCATCATTTTAGATATTGCACAAGAGAAATCATTTAAATACTAGTTCTATAGTGACGTTTATGAAGTAGCAATGGTCAGCTGCAGATGTGTATAAATGGCGGAAGAAAGTAGTTCCTCCTACGAAAGGGTGTTTGAGACTCTCCAAGATTGACTTTATTTTTTAATACACAATTATGCCATCAAAGTGAAGTTTATTTAAAAACTAATTTCGAGAGGATCATGTGCTTATGATTGCTTGCAGCCGGTCTCCTGCATTATTCAATTTATGATTCACCAATCCCACAAATCCTAAGCCATTATAAAGAGTTCCATATAACAGCCATCTTCGTTTTGAAGAATCCCCCTTCCACTCCTACTCCTCCTTCTCTCCTAGATGGGTGGCACGATGGCCCAGTGGTCACTGGTTCAAGCCCTTACCAAGCCAGCCAATGTTCCTGTGTGGAGTTTACAAGTTTTCCCTTTACTCATGTGGGTTTCCCCCGGGTTCCCCGGTTTTCTCCCACCATCCAAAAACATGCAATTTAAGTAATTTGACTTATCCAAATCAGCACTGTAGACATGCTCCCAGTAAGTAGTTATCTCTTAAGAGCAATCACTATCTGTTCATTAGCTATAAACAGCAGGGGAGTTCTCGAGATTTACCTGAGCTCAAACTCCCCTCTCACCTTGCAAACGGGAGGGAGCCCCGGACTCGTGGATCTTTTGAGCTCAGGGCTCTCTCCCAGGACAGCATGCCAAACAAGCTTTATAATCAATCATCAGCTAAGTGTGAACTCTTGAACTGTTGTATAAACACAATATCACACGAGTAGCAGTTTGATATGGCTTTATGTTCTCACTGGTGGGGCAATTAGGCACTCGAGCCTTGAGCCAACACATGCCTCCCACCAGTGCTGATATACAGCGATATCGCATTGCTACTTGTGTGATATTCACTCATTTTTCAATTAACCTATGATGCATTAAATTAAGTTGTATTATTACAAAAGGATATACATTTTTCTGTCCACTTGAACTTTATATTCATTGTAAAGATCACAAAAATATTTTGCTTTTAGCACTGATATTAAGCAGACCAACTGTACTACTGCAACATTGAAATTAATTAGAGAAAATCATCACACACACAAATTAAAATTATATATTTGGATTGACATACAGTATACATATTAGATACATATGCATTGCTAAAATAATGGCATCCTACTGACTTTTGCATGTTGTTAAAGTATTTTCTGTCAGTTATTCATTTTTAAAAGCATTAAAGAAAGTATCGCTACTGTGTTCAGAACATTAGTCAATTGCTCATTGAATTTCCATTTCCAGCCATTTCCTAAAAGAAACCACTCATGAGACTGATTGTATTGTGAATTGGACTATACTGATTGCACTTTGCTTTAAAATCATGAAATAATACTGGCTTATTGTAACCGAAGGATGGTGACAATGGAGTTGGGGATCCACGTGCAGTTTTATTTACAAAGAATAGTTAGGCAGGCAATGGTCAAAACAGGAGCAAAACAAAAGCACAAAGGTAATCCAAAATCATAGTCTAAAACAGGCAAATATTCAGGCTAGGTGGCAAAGATTCAATAGCGGGAAAAACAAGCCAAGGATCGAGAAACAGAAAAACAAGACTGGATTTATGCTTTGTAATGTTACCAAATAACCAAACAACAAGACTCCGCCTAGAGGTGTGTGTGCAAGCTGTGTAAATAGTCCTTGTATGCAGTCCTTAACCAGTTCCCAGCTGTGTGTGTGTGTGTGTGTGTGTGTGTGTGTGTGTGTGTGTGTGTAATCAAAGGAAAACCGGAACAGGTGTGTGTGAGGTGCATGACAGGATTTGTAGTCCATATGATAACGGGATTGTAGTCCTCCAGAGATCTGTATAGAATAGATTGCTGGTGATTGTGACACTCATACACTTAAAAAAAGGACATTTGCTGCTTGTTCAAACTACTTAATTTAAATTCTTAATTATATGAGGGAAAGACAACTTTTTTATGTTCATTCCACTTAAATCTGTAAAAAACAATTAAGTTAACTTAATCGATTTAGGTTGGGACACAAACTGTGTGGAGCCCTGCAGTTTTTACAGTGAGTGAGTGAATCAAATTACATCGGTTACACTGCTAATATTGTTTTTATGAGTACATTCACCCTTGAGAATAGCTGAATCACATTAAATTCAGAATCAGATGAAATGCAGTGTTACTTTTTGAAATGGTGCTGCCAATTCAGCAGTAATATACAAAACACTGTCATGCATACTGTAGTATAAGGGTATGTTTACACAATAACAGTGTAATAAAATAAAGGATTCTAGTCTAGCAGACAATGTTGTCAAAACAATATAATTTCATACATACAGTAAATGTACCCTAAACTTATTTGCGACAAATTCCTGTGTGGACGCATGAAAACACATGTATGTTTTGTACTGTGTGTAGTTTATTATGGCATTATGGCTTTTGCTTTCATTCCATTCCTGTTGTAACATGATGAGACAGAAGCTTTCAAAGGCTTCAGCCAAAACTCTCAATGCACTACACGGCAAATTGCCCATACAATGTCACAATATTTCCATTGGGAGTCTGTATAACCATTATCCAGGAGGGAAAACCACAAAAACAATTTTTTATGTCCTTAGCTATTGGGAACTTTCCAGTGCACTTCTTTATCTTTAATACACAATTATTTGAGGGCACATCTGTAATTACTAGGAGTTATTCAGAAGTGTTTAGAAGTTACGAGCAACTGCAGGTGAATTGGCAGTTAACTGAAGTCAAACCGGACATACAGGTGCCGTATAAAGCCACAGCAGACGATGGGATAAAAACTATAATTAGGTATGTTGTGTAATGTTTCCTTTTGAAGTCAGTGTATTGACATCCAATAAAGGTTTTTACAATCCATCCATCCATCCATCCATCCTTGGTTCCTTCATTTATCTTTTCTTACAATCCATCCATCCATCCATCCATCTATCCATCCATCCATCCATCCATCCATCCATCCATCCATCCATCCATCTTCCTTCCGTCCATTTTTCCTTTCTTCCTTCCTTCCATCCTTCTGTCTGTTTATCCATTCATCCATCCTTTCTTTCTTGGTTTCTTCCTTATTTCCGTCCAACCATCCCTCCATTTATTAACCAGTCCTTTCATTTATCCATCCATCCATCATTCCTTCCTTTATTCCATCCATCCTTTCTTTCTTCCATCCCTCCATTTATTCATCCATCCTTCCAATTATCCATCTATCCTTTTTTCTATCTTCCTTCCCTCCTTCCATTCATTCTTCCATTTAGTCATCCATCATTCCTTTCTTCCATTCATCCATCCTTTTATTTATCCATCCATCTTTGCTTCTTTCATTCATGCCTTCCTTTCTTTCTTCCTTGCTTCCATCTGTCTATACATCCATCCTTCCTTCCTTCTCTCCTTTCTTCCTTCTTTTTATCCATCCTTCCTTCTAGCTATCATCCATCCTTACATTTATCCATCTTTCTATTTATTCATCCATCCTTTCTTCTTTCATTCATTCCTTCCTTCTTTCTTTCCTTCCTCCCTTCCTTCCATTTAGCATCAATCCATCATTCTATCATTCCTTTTTACCTTCTATTTATCCATCCATTCTTTCTTTCTTCTATTCGGCCATCTATCCATCCTTTTATTTATTTATCCATCCATCCTTGCTTATTTCATTTCATCCTTGCTTCTTGTATTTCCTTCCTTCCTTCCTTCCTTCCTTGCTTCTATATATCCATCCATCCTTCCTGCTCTCATTTCTTCCTTCTATTTATCCATCCATCTATGCATCCTTCTATTTATCTATCCATCCATCCATCCATCCATCCATCTTTCCTTCCATCCTTCCTTCCTTCTATTCTTCCTTCTAGCCATCCTTTCATCCATCCATCCTTCCTTGCATCCTTCTATTCATCCTTCTTTACTTCTTTCTTCCTTTTTTCTTTATTATTTCCGTAATTTCTTCCATCATCCTTCCTTCCATCCATCCAGCCTTTATTTCTTTCCTTCAGTTCTTTTGTCCATCCATTTATCCATCAACTTAACTTAACTCAATTTATTTCTAGAGCACTTTCAACCAACCACAATTGGTACCAAAGTGCTGTAAATAAAAACACATAATACAACATACAAAGAGTACACAAGTACACAAACTCACAACACATGATTAAAAGCTAAAGAAAATAAATTGGTATTCAGTGACCTCTGAATAGACTCAAAAGTTTGAGATGTTCTTATGGAGAGTGGAAGATCGTTCCAAAGTCTTGGAGCTGATACTGAAAAAGCTCCTTCACCTCGACATTTCAAGCATGATTGTGAAACTTGCAAATAGAGTTGATCCTTAGAGCGAAGAGATCTCATGGGTTGGTGTTTATTAATTAGCTTAGCAATATTCTCTGGGAGCCATCCATCCATCTATTTTTCCACCCATCAATCAAAGTTCTCTTTATTGTGTACTTGAATGTTTACGAGTACACGATTTCTCAGTGTTGCTGTTGTTATTGTTATTATGCAGAACATTTGCGTTCTGCTTGCTGACCTGATGAGATTTCAGGTGATCATGATTGGATATTTAATTGTCAGCGCTTTGCTCGGATCTTTTACAGTGGCTGTATATCCGCGGGCACAGTTTACGCACACGCTTCGGGTGATTATGAACATGGATCTTTGGTTCAACTCATGCATGAAATGGGTTTATGTGATTCCGAATGTCGCTCAGACGAGAGGGTTAAGGATTGGATGAGAGCACAATCTCTTCCACACGTGCAGTCGTGCAGTCAAGTGTGTTGCTTGAAGAGTGGAAAGACAGCATCAACATTGTTTTAGATTACACTGCTTATTATGGAAAACCAACAATTTTGTCTTCTAATGGTGAGTCAGAATAAACAGATAATAGTTTAAATCAGATTATTTAAGGCAATTCTATTAGGATAAGAAATTTTGCATTTCGGTTTTATTCGTAAGGTTTAGATTTTATTTATTATGATTTACATACACTCTCATATTCACACACACACTCATTCACCATGACCAATTTAGTTTATTTAAATTCACTTAAGCCACATGTATTTGGACTGAGGAGCACCTAGAGGAAACCCACACCAACACTGGGAGAACATGCAAACTCCAAACAGATTCGTCAACTGGTCCAGCCGGGACTTGAACTAGCACACTTCTTGCTGTGAGGCGACAGTGCTAACCACTGAGCCACAGCGCTGCCCTGGTCACACTTTATTTTAAGGTACAATTCCTGCTATTAACAAACCGTTAACTAAGACTTTTAGCTTAATAATGTACTCATTTTCTGCTTATATATTTACACAGTGTTGGGCAAGCTACTTGACAAATTTAGTGAGCTAAGCTATTAGCTACTCTACTTAAAATGTAGCTTAACTACACTAAAAGCTAGCCACTGGGAAATGTAGCAAGCTAAGCTAAAAGCTACATGGCAAAAGTAGCTTAGCTACATTTGAGCTATTTTTACAATTTTAATTTTTCAATCGAAGCAACTTAAATCTCAGTCAATCATATCTTAGTGATTAATAAAACTGTCAATGAACCATATTAGGTATAATCGTTTATTTCAGTTGTTTACCGTAAATAATATGCTGTACTAAACAGAAACACATAATAGTATATAACAGCTAAAACAAAAAATCCAATAAAACCAGGTGTTACACATTTGAAATACTATAGTCGTTTATAGTAAAGGGAAATATTTTTGATAATAAATATATATGTATATATTGTAATTAGCATTATAGTGTTATATATACTAAAGTATTTTTATTTTTTGAGCACAGCATCAGAAATTAAGTTATTGCATTGTAACATGTACTTCTCGAGGTATGGTCACAAGGAATCCTGCTTCAGAAATAACTCCTCTCCCTCAGTCATCTTTCCATCAAGCAAGTTTCACCAGATGTGGCAGTAACGCACCAAAAAGTTTGTTGTCGAACACCGTAAAACAGGAAGAAGAAGAAATCATCCTTCTCCCTATCATATGGATTTACTTTCTTCAGCTAAACACTGGCCTCAGAGCTCAGTGAATGTCGGTGCCCTCGCTTATTGTTCCGTGATTGGTAACTGTAGCTTTGTGGACGCTACTGCGCTACTTGACTAATAATTCTCTACTGAGAAATGTAGTTAAGCTAGTAGCGTCACTACTTGTATTTATTGTATTTACAGATACTTTTACTGTACTTGCACAACATTTTCAGGCAAGTAAGGATACTTTTACCTAAATATGACTTTTCAGTACTCTTTCCAGCACTGGCCTTACCTTACTTTCACTCCTAACATTTCATTTCACATTCAATTCAAGAGTTCACACTTAGCTGATGATTGATAATAAAGCTAGTTTGGCGTGCTGTCCCGGGAGAGAGCCCTGAGCTTATAAGATCCTCGAGCCCTGGGCTCCCTCCCGTTGCAAGGCGAGAGGGGAGTTTGAGCTCAGGTAGATCTCGATGACTCCCCCTCTTGCTTGTTGTAGCTAAGTGTCAGATATGGATGCTGAAAGGTGTACTCAGAGTTTAGCTAAAGTATTTGGATTAATTGTTTAGAGTGCTTGTTTTTCAACTGTGGGAGGAAACCGGAGGACCCGGGGAAAACCCACGCGACCACGGGGAGAACGAGCAAACTCCGCACAGAAATGCCGTCTGGTTTGGAAAGGAATTAAACCAGGGGCATTCTTGCTGTGAGGCAACAGCGCTAATCGCTGGCCACCGTGACGCCCGTTTGAAAGGAGGGAAAGTAGGGTTGGGTGGGGGGTTTCTTCAAGACGAAGATATTGAGATGAGAAAAGTCTGGTTATTTATAGTGAGTTAAGGATCGTCTGATAGGATAATCAGTCGTTAGCTAAAGTTGGAACAGCTGTGAACAATCATAAGCAGGCGATCCTCTCGAAATTTGTTTATAAATAAACTTCACTTAAAAGTTAATTGAGAATTTCTTTACATTGATCTGTGGTTCATTCCAGTGCACCTTTGGCTTTGTAGTCCACTTTGCATGTTTGAATTTACATTTCAAATTCAACATTTGACTAACATTCCTCTTCCATTCTAAATGTTTATCCAGCTTTAGAATTAGGTCATGGGAAGTAAATGCGTGGACATGATTTATGCAGTGATAGTAAGAGCGTATTTTTATGCATGCGCACGTGCATGTGTTGGTGTGTAATGTAGTAGTAACGTTGAAGTATTTTACCATGTTCTTTTGGAGTCTCCTGACACGCCGCCGCTGAGAATCTAATACCCAGAATCCTCATGAAACTTTAACCCACACTGTGTTTAATTTATATTTGTGTGCTATTCTGGAGTAGATGTTGTGCGTATGTGTGTGTGAGAGAGAGAGTGTCCTTAAATCCCTCTGAATTATTGCTCTTCTCTGTATAAAAGTGGGCTGAGTTTAGTAGGGCAGAAAATGCTGATGCATGACTCACTGTACTGCGCTTTTAGAGGAGATTCACAAACGTGGGTTTCCACCGATAGTGTGTGTGGGCACGTGAAACTGTGTGTGTGTTTGAGAGAGGGAAGAAGAAAGCCTTATATAGGCCAAAGAGTCAAAGCTGACTCAGGTGGAAAAGTAGAGATTGTGGGAAGTAGATGCAGCAGTTCTGACATACAGGTAAAGAGTAAGGGTATAAG
Source organism: Danio rerio (assembly GCF_052040795.2). Classification (NCBI taxonomy): domain Eukaryota; kingdom Metazoa; phylum Chordata; class Actinopteri; order Cypriniformes; family Danionidae; genus Danio; species Danio rerio. The sequence goes on along the minus strand of NC_141038.1, from coordinate 9,924,494 downwards.
TCAGTGGGAATTAAGTAAGAATGGAATAAAAGAAAGAAGAGTGAAGGATTGTGAGGATATCAGTCTATAGTGCTGCAGTTGAGGTCACCTTGATATTCACAGGGAATACAGAGAGCTCTTTGTTTTAGACACTAACAGTGGAGAAGCCATTCAGTATTCACATTCTGTGATTTGTTTGCTGACATAAGGTGAGATTTCATGCCAAAATGGGTTTAAATGTACCATATTGCTCAATTTCAGTCATGTTTTTTCATAGTTGATTACATTAGATGAAACATGATCATTATCGTCAGGCATTCATACTCCTGGGGTCAATTCTTTGTACCTCACTTAAATGATCTAAAATGATCTGGCAGATCCTGGATCTTTTAATCTCGATAACTGATCTCTGGCTAATTTTATTCTTCAAACAAGTTCGTGAATCAGATTAAAATGTCTGGATAAACTGATCTGAGATCGCTGCGTATGTTGTGAAGGACAGATGATCTTCGAAATCATGATCCGCAATGTAACGATTGGCTAACGGCACAGCATTGTTATGACATCATCTGATTAATATTCAATTATCCTCGTGAGCAAAATTACATCAAATTAGCAGTAAACGGTTTGTTAAATATGACACGCAATAACTTCCCACGTTTGTTGTGGGCTGCAGGCTTTACACGTTCATGTGTCAAGAGTATTCATCATGTATTTCAATGCATATCTATGTATTTAGTTCTGCATTTAGAAAATGTTTCTTTATTATAGTAGACTAAAGTTTTTTACTAATTATTTTACTATATTTATTAGTTTTTTTATTACTTTTGCATCAAAAAGCATTTTGATATCGGTAAAGGTATCAATCACTGTCATATTAGTGATCAATCACGTGCTTGTCTGCATAAATTATTATCCTTTTATTTAAGTTGAATATTGCGCCTGTATGTTTGCATCTGAAAAGTTCATATCAATAAATTTTCTCTTTAAACCACCAGGTGGCAGTCTTTTACTTTTATTTCTGAGTGCAGATTGCATAAGTTTTATTAATAAATATTTTAACTTTACATATATAGTTAAAATATTTACTATTTTCCTAAGTGTACATAACTACTGTAAGAAATTATCAGCATTCTGTACATACTTTCAGTATTATCTTTGCTTGAACTGACCCGATCTAATCCTGTTTATATGAAATGAACCTGTTCCCACGCAGGTTTGAGCTACCTAAACTTTTACTATGACAACAAGTCTTAGATGAGTTTTAAAGAACTAAACGATCCTGGATTGTGTCAAATCGTCCAAATCTAGCCAATTGAGTAATCCACGCACGAAGAACGGACCACTGGGCTCATGCTGGCTGCACACATACACACACACACACACACACTTACATAAACAATATATATCTATAGACCAGGGGTTTTCAAAGTGTGAGGCGCGCCTCCCCTGGGGGGCGCCAGAGCATGTCAGGGGAGGCGCCGGGAAAAAATAATATGTAATAAAAATATTATTATTAAGTTTAATTAGTATATGTATTTTTTTATTATATTTAAACGTTTTAATTAAACAAAGCTAAAAAAAATAATATGTCTAAAATAAGAAAACCTTTTTTACCCAGAAGGCCATAGCTGTGAATTCGCTTCTGTTTGGCAAGCCCGCCAATACAGGTATATGCCTGCTAATACAATGGATACAATGGAATACAATGGGTTTCTGAGACCCCCCTATTCAAAGCCTTCAAGTTCAGGGCTTAAACCCAAAAGACGACGATATGATGATCAGTATTTGAGTTTAGGATTTACGTGGACAGGACCAGCTGATGAACCACGACCTTTATGTGTGGTTTGTCAAGATATTTTGGCTAATGACAGCATGAGACCCGCTAAACTTCGACTGTTTTGACTGGGATGGACAGTTCTTGGATCTGTTCTATTCATATTGAACCATCATCCTAGTTTAAAAACGTTATATTAAAATACTTGTTATTACTCTGTAAATAATTGCACTTTCATGCAAATGATGATAAAAGTGAGTTAACAGTCTGACATTTATATATATATATATATATATATATATATATATATATATATATATATATATATATGTGTGTGTGTGTGTGTGTGTGTGTGTGTGAGTGTTTGGGAGGAGGGGGGCACCAATGGATAAGTTGTGTCAAAAGGGAGGCCCACTGTCTTAGACTTTGAAAAACCCTGCTATAGACATACAAACACCATCAAACAGCCATGTAATAATAGTTTTACATTTGTCATTAGTTTTAGTTTTTCATTCGCTTTGACTTCTTGTATTCAAATTCCGTTACAGTACTGTAGTTTCAATTCGTTTTTAGAGGTAGATTTACTAGTTTTTATTAGCTTCAGCTTTTTTATTAGCTTTATTTTGAAATTGCTTAGTTTTAGTTTTGTTTTTATAAGTTTCAGTATTAGTTTTAGGTTTTTTCCTCAAGAAAAGACACATGAAACACACATTTAGGACATGGGTAAATTATTCATAAGAGTAAATGACAGTAATTCATTGTTGGTCTTAGGGGAAACGTGCCATCAGAAATATTCCTTTCTACACTATATAATTCTACAACTGATAGCATGTGATTTAATGTGATGTAGTATGTTTATACATGTTATTTGTCACACTTGTAGTGCTGGAAAATGTAAAAATGCACTTGGTAAGTGCTTGAAAAGTGCTTGAATTTAAAAAGATGTTAGAACCCTGTGTTTTTGACCCTACTATAGATGTCAATGGATGCATTTTTTCAGCATAATTGATCTCTTATTGTTTTTGTTCAAATTCATAAACATTTAGAAGCATTTGAGTGTGAGGAAATGGTGAGAAAATTTTCATTTTGAGTTGAACTATCCCTTTAAAGGCGGTTTAACTGAAAACATGAAGGCAGTTTGATGTATGAGTGTGTTAACAGCCACTGAGAAGCAAACCACTTTGCGAACCACTTGTGATTTACACTCCTAACCTGAAGACTGTTTAAGGGGTTAAAGTGGACACGTTATAGTACTTAATCCTGTTTTCAAGACATGCAGACTGAAAGCGAGAGAGCAGGAAGATCTGGAATGGCCCTGCGAGTTTTTTTTATTATAAATCTTGCTATATACCATCTACAGTACATGCTGCCAGTAGCTTTATGATGAAGAACAGCAACAATAAAGGGCTGTACGTATACTTTAATTTGTAGATATTATAATGCAATGATATATTGTAGACGCATATCTTCAAGACTTTGATAATACTTTATTCTGATAATAATTTTATACTTTTATTCTTGATATAATTCATGTAAAATGTATGTTTTAAAACAAATAATAGATAAATACAACTTGACTTGATGCATTGAATATAATAATAATAACAATACAAATAATAATAATAATGATAATAATAATATATAATATTTTAATTAAACTTAATTTTAGATAATATTAATGTAATATAATAAATAAACTGATTTAATTGGTTTTCATATTTATTTTTATTAATTTATTTATATAATTATGTGTGTGTGTAAGCAATATCAAACGAGTTGTAGTGTGATGTGGCTGTATATTGGCACTAGTGGGAAGCTAGTGAAGCTAAAGTGATGACTAAACAGGTGATTTTGCTGACATTCTTTACTTATAACAACTACATTCTCGATTTTAAAAGACTCAAACGTACATTATGTTGTCCAACAGCTGCAGTTTTTGTCAAACTGTAGAGTGTCTTCTGCTTGTTGCTGTATGTGGGTGGAGTAATACACAAGGGTGAAGAGTTAAAAGGCTGGACGAGCCAATCAGATTCAAGAACCAGACATAACTGTTGTATATATATTTATGTATAAATATATAAATGTGTGTGTGTATGTGTAAGTGTTTGTGTGTGTGTGCATATATATATATATATATATATATATATATATATATATATATATATATATATATATATATATATATATATATATATATATATATATATATATATATATAAAATAGACATTAATTGATACTAAAGTAATCATTTTTCAGTGTTGCAAAAACAAAGCATCAGATGCATCATGAAAACATTACTACAGTATCTTCACAAATGTTCATTCTCTTCTGGCTTAGTTTCACTTTCTTGAAGTTGTCAGTGCAAACACTGAGATCTTTGTTGACAAAATGTTTAAATTGTCTGTGTTTGTGCCAGTGTAAATAATGCCGCACCTCACTCACAGTGCAGGACAGACGCTAAACAGATGAAGAAAATAAAGCAAGCGCAACTGATGTGTGAGCGTATTTTGGTCATCTTTACTCCTGATGTCAGTGGGCGAGCATGTGTTTGTGCATTAATGTCAGGCTGATCGTGTTCATGATCATTTGTTGGACGGGGATTTAAAACATGCTGTTGGATGGATTGAAGGCTTAGTGAGTATTATTACATTTGTTATGGACACAGGTTCCAATCTGATCGGAATTACTGTTTAGATGTATGGATCTGCATAAAAACAAGAAGGTCTTGCGTGAACCAGACTTTTATTCCAGTATGTTGATGTAATTCCAACAGAAATGGAATATTGAGTAGGGGGCGGAGCTTTCATTTGCACATCATTCTCTCATAGCAAACTAACAGTAAAAGGGGCTTGATTAAGAATATTCAAACACATTTGCTATGGAAGTCACCCCTCCAGAGATGGAAGCAAATGGTCAGACATTTATTTAAGATTATTAAAACAAATTTTATTGCAGAGAACTTTATTTCAGTATGTTGATTTACTTCCTACAAAAAATGGAAATTGAGTAGGGGGCGACGCTTTCATTTGCATATCATTCTCTCACAGCAAACTAACCATAAGTGGGGCGTGTTTGAATATTGATTAACAGTTCTGTGGAAGCTGCCACTCCAACGACGGAAGCAAATGGTCCGACTTTTATCACCAAAACAATCCATTTTGTTGCAGAGAATTTTCCTTCAGTATTTTGATGTGTAGAAATGCAATATTGAGTAGGGGGCGGAGCTTTCTTTTATGCATCATTCCCTCATAGCAAACTAACAGTAAGGGGAGTGTGGTTAAGACTATTGATTGACAGTTGCTATGAAAGCCGCCACTCCAAAGATGTAAGAAAATGGTCAGACTTATTTAAGATTACCAAAACAATTCATTTTTGTTGCAGAGAATTTTAATTCAGTATGTTGATGTACTTCCAACAGAAACGGAATATTGAGTAGGGGCGGAGCTTTCTTTTGTGCATCACTTACTCATAGCAAACTAAGAGTAAGAGGGCTTTGTTAAAAAATATTGATTGACATTTGCTATAAAAGCCGCCACTCCAAAGAAAGAAGCAAACGATCTGACTTTTATTTAAGATTACCCAAACAATTTATTTTTGTTGCGGAAACTTTTATTTTAGCATATTGTTGTACAGAAACTGAATATTGAGTAGGGAGCGGAGCTTTCTTTTGCACATCATTCCCTCATAGCAAACTAACAGTAAAAGGGGTGTGGTTAAGAGTATTGATGGACAGTTGTTGTGGAAGCTGCCACTCCAAAAAAAGTAGCAAACATTCAGACTTTTATTACCAAAACAATCCATTTTGGTTGCAGAGACTTTTGTTTCAGTATGTTGATAGACATAAATGAAATATTGAGGAAGGGGCGGAACTTTCTTTTGCGCATCATTCCCTCATACCAAATTAACAGTAAGGGGGCGTGCTTAAGAATATTGATTGACAGTTGCTATGGAAGCCGCCTCTCTAAGGAGCTAATGATAATATGCCAAAACAATTGGAATTTGAATTGTGTTCATTTGAATTCTTGACAATTTTAATTTAATAAATCTGAAGTTTTATTACAATTTTTTTAATCTGAATTTCTTAATTTGAATTTCATAACTTGAATATTGAACATCTGAAATTTAAGACAACTCAATTTTACAAGGCTAAATTTTTTATAGATGTATTTTCAAACTTCAAATTTGTTGTGTTCTGAATTCATAGACTGCAGATATCCAGTTTGTAAGACTTTTATTTAAGATTACCAAAACAATCCAGTAGATTAACTTGCACTAATTAATTATTCAACTGAAGAATAACAAAGCGAGCTATAAAAATAAACTATTTGATTTCACATGGACTTTAGCTGTTGTTAGTTGCATAGGTTAACAATCAATAAGCCTATCTGTTAACAGCAGTGCTATAGTGGATTAGGAGAGTGATGTTTGTCAGTTAAGGAAAGCTGGAAAGAAGCTTTAGGTCAGGACTAAGATGGATCAGTCTTTCTCTTGTGTGTGTGTGTGTAAAGCCTAGAAAAGTGTTTGATAGTGGCTTCACGATCATGTTTGCATGTACACTGAAGCGCCTGGCTGAGAAATGCTGTTCCTGAACCAGAAACGAGACCAAGTTGCAGGAATTAATTTGCTGGAATGGATTTGGAGAGTCAGCGCAAGGTCAGAGTGCTTTGGATATCTGACAGACGGCTGCGTTTAATCAGAAAAGGTGCTCTGGTAAGGACGTTGGCTGTGACATTGAACATGAACAGCAGGAACTTTAAGTCACTCTCAGTGGAGAACGAAATTATTCATGCGGCAGGGAAGAGGAGCGTCTTCCAGGACTAAAAACTAAAGTTCGCCATGTTCCAATTCATGGTAAGAAAGCATTTTATTTTTGATTAGTATCAATGCACAGTTTAGGGATGCTTGATATTGTAGGCCTTGTTCATATCGGCTGATAAATGGCATTTTTAATGTTATCATTATCGGTCTGATAAAATAATTAGGCCAATATCTTTAAGCTTTATTTTAGCTTTTTCTTGGCAGGCAAATGATATTAATTAATAAAATAAAGTGGATTGCAGATTAGAATAGTTGATTAACAGTTCAGAGATTAGTTCAAAGTTTTCTGAAGTTTTTAAAGTAAAATCAGTTGTTCACTTAATGTATTTGCATTTTGCTTTTGCATATATATATATTAGAGTTAGAGTATGAAGAGTTATTGGTTATTGGTAGGGCCAGACGGAATCTGCGGCCGTTTTTTGCTATTTCTGTGGAGAATTTTGTTAAAAATCTGCGGAATTATTTTGGGAGTATCCAGCGGAGTATCATAACTTACACTTTAATATATTAAATAAAAAGTAATAAATTACTGAAAAAAAACTGAATAAATTCCGATTTACACATTTACTCAAGTAAATAAACAGAATTTATAATGGGCTAAAAAACTGCAGAAATCTGCGGAAATTCTGCGTGCGCAGATTCCGTGTGGGCCTAGTTATCCGTATCGGTTAAAAATGCTATATCGGTACACCCCTTGCAAATTGGCTTAAATATATTAGTATTGGACCAAGTAATTTAAACTGGTTACAGTAAGTTCTTTGCTTTGCCCTAGAAAAGCAGATTCAATGATATGTTGCCCATTTGAATTATTTGTGTTATAAAATAAGCTTGAATAATAAATGGTATATATATTTATACACACACACACACACACATATATACATATATATATATATGTGTGTGTGTGTGTGTGTGTGTGTGTGTGTGTGTGTGTGTGTATATATACACCGTTTATTATTCATTTACATTAATGACTTAATAACTTACACAACTATAAGAGCAACAATGAATAAGTGCTATAGGCAAGTTTCAGGTCTGTAAAGTCTAAGAAGGAAAGTATTAGTACTTTTTTTTTTTTTTCTGGTACAGTTAGTGTGATATCCTGAGAGGCAATTGCAGATTAGGAAGTGAAGTGGAGACTAAATAGTTGAGTTTTAAGGCGTTTCTTGAAAATAGCGAGTGACTCTGCTGTTCTGATGCAGTTAGGGAGTTCATTCCACCAACTGGGCAGATTGAGCGTGAGCGTTCGCGAAAGTGATTTCTTCCCTCTTTGGGATGGAACCACGAGGCGACGTTCATTCACAGAACGCAAGTTTCTGGAGGACACATAGATCTACAGAAGTGAGAGCAGATAAGAAGGAGCAAGGCCAGAAGTCACTTTGTTGGCAAACATCAGAGCTTTGAATTTGATGCAAGCAGCAACTGGCAGCCAGTGCAAATGTACTAGCAGCGGAGTAACATGTGCTCGTTTAGGTTCATTGAAGACCACTCGTACTGCTGCATTCTGGAGCAGTTGAAGAGGCTTGATAGAGTTAGCTGGAAGCCCCGCTAGTAGAGAGTTGCAGTAATCCAGTTTGGAGAGAACAAGAGCTTGAACAAGGAGTTGAGCTGCATGTTCAGATAAGAAGGGTCGGATCATTCTGATGTTATAGAGTGCGAATCTGCACGATCGAGCAGTTCTAGAAATGTGGTCAGAGAAGTTTAGTTGGTCATCAATCGTTACTCCAAGGCTTTTCACCATTTTGGATGCAGTAATGGTTGCCCCATCCATCTGGATTGAAAAGTTATGGTGTAGAGTCAGGTTGGCAGAAACTACAAGCATTTTCGTTTTTGCGAGGTTCAGCTGAAGATGATGATCTTTCATCCAGTGTGAAATATCCAACAGGCAGGCTGAGATACGAGCTGGAACTGAGGGATCATCAGGATGAAAAGAGAGGTATAGCTGGGTATCATCAGCATAGCAGTGGTAGGAGAAGCCATGTCTCTGGATGACTGGTCCTAGGAATGACGTGTAGATAAAGAAGAGAAGTGGCCCAAGAACAGAGCCTTGAGGTACCCCAGTGTTTAGATGCTGTAGGTTGGACACCTCTCCCCTCCAAGACACCCTGAACGACCTGTCAGAGAGGTAAGATCTGAACCATTGTATAACAGTGCCCGCAACGCCCAGTGACTTGAACGTAGATAGCAGGATTTGGTGGTTGACAGTGTCAAAAGCAGCTGACAAGTCCAGCAAAATGAGGACTGATGATTTAGAGTCTGCTTTAGCCAGTCTGAGATCCTCCACGACCGAGAGCAGGGCAGTCTCCGTTGAGTGGCCTTTCTTAAAGCTGGATTGCTTGTTGTCCATGAGATTGTTTTGAGTGAGAAAGTCCAGGACTTGATTGAACTCTACTTTCTCCAGAATCTTGGCCATGAATGGAAGCAGGGATACTGGTCTGTAGTTTTCAAGTAGCGTATGGCCCAGGTTGGGTTTCTTTAGCAGTGGGGTTATCCTAGCCTGCTTAAATGAAGTGGGGAATAAACCAGAGTCAAGAGATGTGTTAATTATGTGAGTCAGTGTTGGTATGACTGCAGGAGAGATGGCTTGCAAGAGATGAGAGGGAATGGGATCAAGTGGACAGGTGGTTGCATAGCTAGATAGCACGAGTTTGGACACCTCACCTTATTCAAGCTTATTTTATAACACAAATAAGCAGTGCAGTTTCAGTTTCATCTTACACAATTTCATCTTACACAATTTATGGTAAGAAAGCATTGTATTGGTGTAATATTACTTCATTTTGTCTTTGATTAGTATCAATGCACAATTAATGGATGCTTGATAGTGGAGGCCATATTCAAATGCGTTGATAAATGCCATTTTTATTATTACCATTATCTGTCTGATAACATAGTGTGGCTGATATCTTTACGCCCATAAATTATGTATTTTTCCACTGGTTAAACTACTTCACATGCTTGCTGCAAGTAGCGGTTCTATTATTATACGGGTATTTTAATTTTGGTTCATGTTTAGTGACTTGGTTTCTTTATTTATGCTTTTTTAACAGGCAGTTGACACTAATTAAATAAAAGAAAGTTGACCGCAGATACGAATAGTTGATAAACAGAGTTTAAAGGTTGGTTCAAAGTTTTCTAAAGCTTTTAAAGTAAAATCAGTTGTCCACTTAATGTATTTGCATTTCGCTTTGCATTTATATATTAAAGTTAGAGTATGAAGAGTTATCGGTTATCGGTATTGGTTAAAAATGCTATATCGGGACACCCCTTTCAAATTGGCTTAAATATATCAGTTTTGGACCAAATAATTTAAACTGGTGGCAGTGAGGACTTTGATTTGCCTAACAAAAGCTGTTTCATTGAAATGTTGCTCATTTAAATATCTGTGTTATAACGTAAGCTTACAGTTTCACTTTCATCCTAAAATTTAGTCAAATGTCATAATTATATAATTATCATGTAATAAAGACATTTTGATGTTTGTCTGTTTATATATAGACTTAGTTACTGGTAAAAAAAATTCAAATTAGAAATGAAATGTATTTTATAAAAAAAAGGCTTTTCGTTACACGTACTAACCATGTTTGCCTTGGTTTCATGTTATCAGATATATTTATATTTATTTTTACACATTAGAGTACTAGTGTTTTTACTTTAGAAAAGTTAAGAAATCCATATTTAATGAAAAAAAAAACAGTTTACAATCACAGCAGATAAAATATATATAATTATTATGACCAATAATTGTCATTTTCTGGGCGATTAACATCTTTATATGACCATTTTTATTTGTAATTTGGAAGAAATGTAATTATACCAAGTTTTCAAGTATATAAATATTACATTTTATTAATATAATATTTTTTAAAATGGCAATGTATCTTTTCAATGAAGGACGTTGTGATTTCAAGCAATGCTTTCTTATGCAAAAATAAAAGGGTGTTTGCCCATGCAAAATTCTCCACCCCTGTGCTCATGTGTTTTGGGTGGTGTCCAGGGATTTCCGAGTGTATGTGGGTTTCAATGTATTGATATGTGGTTTAGAACAAACCCTTACCCAGTAGTAGTAGATATAATAATATGTATTGACCTTATTATTCCTAGTCATTTCCCCATAGGCAAATTAATTGGACGTTCTAAAACAATCAAACAAAAAAAAAAGCTTACTTCTGCATTGTAGAATCACAATAGAGCAGCAGGAAATAAAAGGTGTTTAATTCAGTTTAATTCATCTTTATTTCCATAGCACTTTTACAATGTAGAATGTGTTGATTGTGGTAAATAGTAGTTCTAATAAAATGAAACTGTGTCAGTTCAGTTTTCAGAGTTGAAGTTCAGTTTAGTTCAGTTCAGTGTGTGTGCAGTTCAGTGTGGTTTGAATAACGTTAGTTTACTAGCAAGACCAGCAGTTTTTTTTTCTTTTCCAGAAAGTGTTTCAAACTTAATTTTAACCTTCTTTTGTTCTAAATGACATCTGTTGTTGGGTTTTCTTGAGGTATACAGTGGCCAACATTTAAAAAAAAGTGTTTCAAAATTATCGTAAGACAAGAATGGGTGTTGCTTAATAGTTTAAGGACTATTTTTATGAAAGGTGATGATCCACTTCAAATGTTGACTGCTCTATCTTTGCCCTAATAATGTGTGTGTGAAACTATCGTCTTCATTGAAGACATTGATCAATGCTGCATCAGTTCTTTCATCCTTTGTCTTGGACATTTGTGCAGTGTGAGTTTACTACACTGGTGTTTATTGAAGTTTATAATGACGCTGAGGGCATTTCAGGGATATGAAAGTGCATCAGTAGCACCTTGCAGTCACAGATGCAATCGCAGCACACACTCCATCTGTCCTGAGCAGAGATCAGTAGTTTAATCTACTGCTGGCTGTGTCTCTCATAATGGGATTGCTCTGCAAGGCCTTCGTCCATGATTAAAAGTGTATTGACATGGATGTGTTCAGAAGTTTGAACTTGGAATGTTTTGAAAAACACAGTCATGTTATTACTTTTTGTTTTATATATTCATTCATTCATTTTCCTTTCCCGCCAACTATTCCGGCATATGTTTTACGCAGCGAATGCCCTTCCAGTCGTAACACAGTCCTGGGAAACACTGATACACACTCGCATTCACACACACTCATACACTACGGCTAATTAAGTTCATCCAATTCACCTGTAGCGCAGGTTTTTTTTATTCTGGGGGAAACCGGAGCACCCAGAGGACACCCACATGAACATGTGGAGAACATGCAAACTCCACAATGCCAACTGGCCCAACCCGGAAATTTTTTTATATAAAAAAAATAAGTCTTTTATAACAGCATAAACATCTTTACTGTCAGTTTTGACCACATTATTTAATTTTTTGAATAAAACTAAAATAAATTAAAATAAAACTAAACTAAACTACTTTATTAAAAACAGCGTTTTATGTATGTATAGACACTCACCGGCCAATTTATTAGGTACACCTCTTTTCCTTTAAAGCTGCCTTAATCCTCCATGGCAAAGATTTAACAAGTTACTGGAAATATTCCTCAGAGATTTTGGTTCATATTGACTTGATAGCATCACGCAGTTGCTGCAGATTTGTCGGCTGCACATCCATAATGTGAATCTCCAGTTCCACCACATCCCAAAGGTGCTTTATTAAATTGAGATCTGGTGAATTTGGAGGCCATTCAAGTACAGTGAACTCATTGTCATGTTCAAGACACCAGTCTGAGATGATTTACACTTTATGACATGGTGCGTTATCCTGCTGGAAGTAGCCATCAGAAGATGGGTACACTGTGGTCATAAAGGGGTGGACATGATCAGCAACAATACACAAGTGGTGTTGACATAATGCTCAATTGGTACTAATGGGCACAAAAAAGATCCCCCACACCATTACACCACCACCAGCAGCCTGAACCATTGATACAAGGCAGGATGGATCAATGCTTTCATGTTGTTGACACCAATTTCTGACTCTACCATCAGAATGTTGCAGCAGAAATCGAGACTCATCAGACCAGGCAAAGTTTTTCCAATCTTCTATTGTCCAATTTTGGTCAACCTGTGCCAATTGTAGTCTCAGTTTCCTGTTCTTAACTAACAGGAGTGGCAGAGATGGTTGTGCGTGAAAATTCCGGTAGATCAGCAGTTTCTGAAATACTCAGACCAGTCCGTCTGACACCAACAACCAAGCCATGTTCAAAGTCACTTAAATCACCTTTGTTCCCTATTCTGATGCTCGGGTTCATCTGCAGTAGATCGTCTTGACCATGTCTACATGCCTAAATGCATTGAGTTTCTGCCATGTGATTGGCTGATTAGAAATTTGCATTAACAAGCAGTTGTACCTAATAAAGTGGCCGGTGAGTTTATATGTATGTGTCAGTATGTGGATTTTTAAGACTTTGCAGATGTTAACATGCCTCTGAAGTGTAAAAACCAGTCAATATGATTTCATGTTATTGTGATGTTTGAGGAAATGTGTTTCTGTGGTGTTTACCTCCATAAAAGAAGCTCTAAAACCTCAAATCATTTTGCATTATGCAGAAGATAGTTTAAATGAAGTTCTGACAGCGTGCAGCATGCATGAATGCATATTTGGTGTTTGATCATTGATTCAGCATATGGCCTCGCCAGCCTCTGGAAGCTCTGCGTTTCCACCAGGTGAGCTCCAGTAACTCAGCGTGAGCGCAACTGCTCACAGGATTAAGCCTGTTTGATTAGCCAACATCTGTTAGCATCTGCAAACGTGCGTGAGTTTTCATGCTACACTTTATACTGTGGCTCAAAATAGTCACGTCCTGCTTTTCGTAGTTACACCCTTGCGACTCTTTGTCTCGCCACACGCACATTAATACGATCCACTTCATATCGAGAAGACTAATCTGCACTGCATGAGACGTAAACAGCAGTAAAACTCTCCATCGCTTACATAAGTCGCCTCGTTTTGTGGCCAGAGACATTCTTGGCCCTTCGTTAATGGCCAACACAAAGAAGCATTGATCTGAAGGGCCTGTGTGAATGAGACGGGTATTAGACACAGACACACTCGCGGGTCTTCCTCATCCTCATGGGTCCCAGTGCACAATGGGGTCTACTGTGGGTCCACTGCCTCCAGGAAGAGGCGGACACACTGTCCCGCACACACACAAGTTTGGTCATCCTCGGTAATGAAGTTTTGTCCCATGTGAAGTGAGCTGGACAGTCTCAGGGGTGTCCAGTGTGGGAGAGAGCTGGAGGATGTGCAGGACAGGCGCATGTGCTTGGCATAAGCAATTAAGCCAAATTTGGACAGGTCTTTTAGGTGGAGTGTAGGTAGAGAAATTGTTTTGGATGTATTGTTAGAGACTCTGGACTGGGATGGATCTTTTAGGCGCAATGCCAAGGGATGTTGTGTTTGGTGTGGTCCACTGCAATCCATGTGTGCCTTCTGGAACAAGGATTGGGATTTTATTATAGAAGTTGGAAGCTCAGAGTCTTGGAAAATACTTGTAGCATTTTTGGTAAACATTCTTGTGTTTAAAGTTGATTTGGTTTGACTGTATTTACCATCATGACACTGGCTGCAAGACTTGATGACCTGGAAACAACTCTGGAGCACATGCTAATGGACGTGTTTGTAAGTCAAATTCAGTTTTTTTCTCGCTTTATCCCTTTCTTTCTGCTCTGTGCTCTTTAAAGCAGTTCAACTTTAAGTCTATAGTCCAACTGTTTTTTGCAGTACTGGCTTTAATGTGATAGTTCATCCAAAAATGAAAATGCACTCATCATTTACAGCCTTCACTTTTTCAGAACCTGTTTGACTTTCTTTCTTGTGTTGAACACACATGAGTTATTTTGAAGAAAGCTGAAACCACTGGCTTCCGTTTTTATTGGAATCATGGTTGCAACCATTTTTGTTCCAACTATGGAAGTCAATAGTTACAGGTTTTCAGCTGTCTTCAAAATATCTAATTTTGTGTTCAACACAAGAAAGAAACTTATAAAGGTTTGGAACCACTTGAGGGAGAGTCAATATTCATTTTGGATAAACTGTCCAATTAAGGAACCCATTCTGGGGTTCCATTCTGGTTTTTTTTTTTTTTTTCTAAATAAGGATATTTGTTAGGTGCAAGATTCAAAACCAACAGAATAAATATTATATAATAAAAACTCAGCCATACATTTTTGAAACATGTATTCAAAGGACACATGAACTCTATCATCTACCACTACCATCTACAAGCAGGACTGACCCAGTGCAAACAGTGATAATGTTTGCTTGTCTCCACTAAAAACGACTTTGCATATCTCGTGATGTTCTGAACATTTTTAATGTTTTTTGTTTGTTTGTTTTGTGTTTTTTGAGGCAGTTAGACGTGGCTCTCTGTATTTTGGTTTTAAGTACAAATCCAAAAGATTCAATAAAAGCAAAATGACAGTGATGTGCGGACGTCTCCATTTTGGCGCTTTGTTTTTGTGTCCGTCACTTAGCAACAGCTGTACACAAAACAGCAGCTTGATGACGAAATCGGACCGGGTTCAGAAGGAAAAAAGAACAAACGAGATGGTCACAAGTGTGTGTGGGGGGGGGGGGGGGGGGCAATCGAATTTGGGTTCGTTTTTTTTTTTGGCTAAAATATTCCACTAATAGTTCCTATTACTGCTGTTCTTTTAAGTAAAAGTTCTTTAATAAAGTTTAGTAAAGATTCTTTACTAATTAAAAAGGTCTCTTCTATGGCATTGAAAACCCTCTGCTGAAACTTTGTTTAAAGATATTGGCTGATATAATCTGTGTTTGTGTTTTTTTTCTCAGCCTTTATGGTATGAACTACAAGTTGTCTCCTAGCCATCATTTTTGGTCTATAAATTGCAAAACCTACATGTCTCTAGAAACCCCTAACAACAGTTCTGATCAGAGCGTCCTTCATCCTCTTGTTGTTGAATCCCATGCTTGATGTTGCCGTCGGCCAGCTCACATCACTTTCGAGTTCCTACTGGTGGTGCAAACAGATTTATTGGGAAAGTATTAGGGCGTCATGATGGTGCAGTGAGTAGCATGATCACCTCATAGCAAGAAGGTTGCTGGTTCGAGCCCCAACTGGGTCAGTTGGCATTTCTGTGTGGAGTTGTGTTCTCCTCGTGTTGGCATGGGTTTCCTCTGGTTTCCCCTACAGTGCAAAGACATGCGCTATAGGTGAATTGAATAAACTAAAATGGCCGTAGTGTATGTGTGTGAATGTAAGAGTGTATTGGTGTTTCCCAGTGTTGAGTTGCGGCTGGAAGGGCATCTGCTGCGTAAAACATGTGCTGGATAAGTTGGGGTTTATTCCACTGTAGTGGCTCCTGATTAATAAAGGGACTAAGCCGAAAACAAAATGAATGAATGACTGAAAAGTATTAATGGTTCCTATAACTATTCAATGGAAATGTCTTTTATTGTCCAAGAAGAACTTTTACCATCCATTAAACTTTTACAGTGTAAAAAAATGGGAAATGTTTAAAATGTTATTATTAAGAACTGATTACTGAAATGGTTCCTCCAAAGCAACATTTAGAAAACATTATTATAAGTTTGTTTAGTTGGAATGTTCACCAAACTTAAAATGATCCGTATATTATTTATTATGTGTGTTTAATTAATTATTTATAATAATTATAAACCTTGATCTAAACCTTTATGATGTGCATTCAAACCAGAAGATTGTCCATAAATGATACAAAAGCAAAACATTCTTCAAAGCGTCTTCTTTTGTGACACAGACCACTTTGCTATGATATAGAGTTTAGCAAATGATGAGTTTTCATCTCGGCTGAACTTTCCCTTTAGGCTTCGAGGCGTTCCCTCCATCATAGCTTGGCTTCTGGTCAAACGTGTTTCATCGGCGACTTCAAGGGGTGATGAAAATGATGAGGCTGATGAAAAAGTTCATGCTGAACTTTCACGGCTGTAAATAATTCAATCATCTCACCTGAGTGACACACCGCAGGCTTGACAGATGCTTCAGACTTGCTAAGTTCTGTCTGGTTGTTTGGCATCTGCAATTGGTTGCCAGTTCTCGATTAAGATCATGACTGAAAAACAAAGCCATGACTCTCAGGCGATGATTGATTATGCACTTGAAGTTAATGTGGCTGTTACTGATTTTTAGCTGGTTGATGGATGATAATATAAGTAGAAAAGCCCCATCGATATTCACTGAAGGACTTGAGGGTGGACTCTTACTCTAGTTGTTTGTGTGTGTGTGTAAATGAAAGACAACCAATGTTTCAAAAAACATCAGCGTGTCTTTCCTTATATCTCAGTTTAATGGCTTTGATAATAACAGTCAGTGAGAGCGAGCAGCATGTGTGGGTCTCTCATCTGAAGCCTGCAATGCCTCCAGGAAGTCGAAGAACAAAGCTCTGATTATTTTTACCCAACTGGTTTATAATCCTTTTATTTTAATCTCTTGACGTAAGATATTTCAACAATGCCTCTGATGTTATTTTCGGAAAAGATTAATTTTGTTCCACACAAAGAAAGAGAAGTTTGTGAACAGTCTGTCACATTAAACGCTGATTTTGGTGAAAGTGCATGCAGCGTTCTGTTGGTAGGTCTCTGAGGAGGAAATAATGAAGGTTATTTTCCCAGAAATGGAAACTGTCCCAAATTAAAAACACTTTATGTAAGAGTGTGATGTAATTGTCTCTGATGTAAATACGAGTTTGTGTGTTAGATATGCACTCTGTCCAAATGTAAGTTTGTGTAGTTTTAAAGTTTTTTTTTTCTTTTTAAGTCTGAATTAGTTTGATATATAGTCTACATAATTCTTTTTAAATCAAGAGCACAAGCTCTCAAAAATAAAGGTACTTTATCATTGCAAAATAAGACCTAGAGTGTACATATTAAAAAGTATAAATGTGCTGCCCCAGTGACAGCTCTCATATCTTTGTTTCTTGTTCTGTTTGTCTTTATTTCTTAGAGTGCATCAGTATGTACCATTGTATATTTGAGCGATATCACACGAGTAGCAGTGCAATATGGCTGTATATCGGCACTGGTGGGAGGCGTGCGTTGTGCCTTAGTGCCCCCACCAGTGCCGATATACAGCCATATCGCACTGCTACGAGTGTGATATTGCGTTTATACAACAGTTTGACGGCATAATTGTGAATATAAAAACAAAATCAAACATGGGGAGTCTCAAAAACCCTTTTGTATGAGGAACTACTTTTTTCCGCATTGGATTCAAATCATAAGCTGACAGTTAAACAGCTGTTAAAACAGTTAAAAGCATCTTTTAAACGTTAGATCTGTAGTGTCTGCTTTTTGCTGGCTGTATGTGGGCGGAGTAATACACAAAGGGTAAAGAGGCTGTAGGAGTTCTGATATTGCAGAATATCGCAGGGCTATCAGCCAATCAGTTTCGAGAACCAGACAGAACTGTTGTATAAACTAAAATACAACTAAAAAATAAACTAAAATAAACTAAAATACAATCCTTCTAATATAATGTCATTCTTCTAATAATAATGTCATTTAGATTTCATATACTCTCACACATACATTAAATATACATATATTAAATAAATATTTGATATAATATGCACAATAGTCAATGTTTTCTTATTTGAAATTGAAGTCATAACCCATAAGTGGTGTTTGTCCACATTTCTGACCCGATTGAGTATCATTTTTATACTTGAGTGTATTTTCTAAAGTATACCAAATACCACACACACACGCACGCACGCACGCACGCACACACACACACATTTGTTTTTGTGAAAAGTCGGGACATTACATAGGTTTCCATTCATTTTATACTGTCCAAACCGTATATTATATTGCCCTCACCCCATCCCACCCCTAAAACCAACCATCACAGGAGACTGTGTGCAGCTTTACTCTCTGATTAAACTCATTCTGTAGGATTTATAAGCATTTTGAGAAATGAGGACGTCACCAATGTCATCATATTTCACCTCCTTTTTGTAATACCTGTGTCATACCCATGTCATTATACAGATTTGTGTCCTGATATGTCACAAAAATACGTACACACACACACACACACACAAACACATATACTATATTAATTAATTCATAAAATAATTAGCACATTCATTCATTTTCTTTTCGGCTTAGTCCCTTTATTAATCTGGGGTCGCCACAGTGGAATGAACCACCAACTTATCTAGCATATGTTTTACGCAGCGGATATATTTGTTGATGATTCAGTAGTTCTGGTGGCAGAGGGCATGGGCTGTAGTTTGTCACTAGTCACCATGGGAACAGTGGGGTGGTTTAAAGGGCAAAGCCAGCCATGACTCCATTTTATTGCTCCTCTATCACACACACACACACACACACATGCACACACAAACTGTAGTGTGTATGTGAATCTCCCAGGAGTAACAGCGGCCAACGAGAGGACAGGGTGAAACCGGTCACTATAAAGAATGAGCGTTAAAGGCCATTGTGAATGTTTGTTTGGCTTCGTCTTGTGCGTTTGGCAGTGTCGCGCTGTATTCACTGATTTCTATTGTAAATGCACCTCACACACACACCATTGTCCCAATGTTACAGCCTCAAGAACTGCAGGTTCTTTCATGTTTCCACCTCACAAAGTCTTTTCGCACAGTATTCAAACTTTCCACCAGAGACAAAACACTGAGTCCCTCTCGCTGTTGTGATTAATTTGGGCTTTGAATGGTAGGTTTTGTGTAAAATGTCTTTCAGGGCATGTTCTGGTGAAGGGGAGACTCCCATCTATTGTGTACGATTGATATTTTGCTCACTTTGATATTTAAAAAAGCCATATCGAGGAAAATAGGGTTGGCTGCAAAGACTTAATTGCCATTGTGTGCAATTTAGTAATGTGTCTCGGAGTTGGTGGCTCAGTGGTTAGCACTGTCATCTCATAGCAAGAAGGTTGCTGGTTCAATTCTCGGCTGGGTCATTTGGCCTTTCTGTGAGGAGTTTGCATGTTCTCCCCATGTTGGAGTTGGTTTCATACGGGTGCTCCGATTTCCCCCATAGTGGTATAGTGTATAGAATAGACTGATTTCACGTGGCCGCCGTTAAAAAATCGAGGCTGCTGTGGGAAGAAACCCGGAAGTATCGCCTGAGTCACACAAGATGTTGTGTACCTGGCTGTATATCTTACCAGCAAAGAGAAATTGACACAAATTTATAATTTCACTGGCTTCCAAGTGACCCAAAGGTCCGTATTGAATGGAAAGTGAAAATAAAAAGGGATATCAAAGCTCATTTTCAGCTAAGTTAAGGTAAATGGCACTATTTAGCTAACATTTTCTTTCCCAAACACACATTTTAGATGCCATTTATCAAACTCAAGTTAATGAACTTATTCTTTTACTATATTAGACCTGTCAAGATACTGAATTTCAGTACTGAAATTTATAAAACGTCAATTTCCCATTAACATTTAAGTGCTGCTGAACACAACAGTGCTGATTTGCCCTAGTGTTCACCGGTGCTTAACAGAAATGACTGTGATTGGCCGAGAAGGTCATCAGGTCATCAGTGAATAAATATATGATTTCTTTTTTCACAATTGGAACTTTTTCTTTTAAATCTTATAAATTCAGCTTTCTTTCCCTATAAATCTAAAGTTTAAAAGTAAAAAGTTAAAATATAAATAAATTTAATTGTAAGATCTGCATGTTAAAAATGTAATTTCATAAAATAACACTTCCATGTTTTCTTGTAGTTACTGTACCTAAATTTAAGATTTTTGACATTTTATCTTATTTGATTTGTTATTATTATTTAAAATGTGTAACTGTATTGCTGCTTTTTATGCCACATAAATGCATTTTACACCATCATCTTGTATTGCAACAATTCAAATGTTATTTTCCATAATTCCAATGTCTTAAAAATTCAGCTTTATTTCCTGTACTTCTGACTTCATATCTTAAATCGTGACTACATACTGTTTCCCAATTTCAGCAACACAGGCTCATTCTGAAAATGTAGCCCTATATATATTTCTGGAGATTGGGAATTATGTAACCAGAGGTACATATGGCTGCATTTCATCTTTAAAGGGAACGCTATGGGGCGGTATGCACTAGAGGCTGCTGTCGGTATTACCGTGGAAAGCTGACAGCTAACCTCTGTATAGACAACTTTCCCGCTGCTACCAGTTTGTCCAGTAGCTCGCCATGTATGTTGAAAGACTTAAGACGCAGAGAGGAGTTGACGATCGGGTTCCGGTCCAGCAAAGAACGGTTTCAGAAAGCGGGTAAGACAAAAACAGAAGCCATAAAATAAACAAATAAATAAGAGGGTGAGAATGTGGTAAAATCTGAAAACGTGGTAAAAATAAGGCGAGGGCTTTTCTTTTTCTGGATTGCTTTTAAAACTGTCAGTTGGATTTAGGGAAGTGGGTGGGTGGGTCAATCGGTGCTTTTGAAAATGCTATTGGTTGGGTTTAGGGTGGGTCAGTCCATCGGTCAGTCAGTCGACAGCGGCCTCTTGTGGATTTACACAAGAACAGCAGGCGCGAATGGCACTCATGAGAGAAATTTAAGATCTAAAAATAAATACAAAACAGCCTCTGGTGGATTCGCCAAAACAAAAACTGTAAAAATCGTAGCTCCTGAAGCTCTCCAGAAGTGTATATAATGGTACGTTTTCAGAATGAGCCTGGGTTGAATTTCATCTACACTGAATCATAAATTAGTAAATTTACATCTTACATACTTGTCTGTTTAAAATGGTTTGAAAAAAAGTAAAATGTAATTTAGTGACTATCAAAATAACTGAATACTAAATGCTGTAAAATAATAGAAAACTGCTCTTTAAGTCTGTTTTTTTTTTTTTTTGTATATTATAGAGATAAGAGCCTTCAAATATTCTCTCCCCAAACACATCCGTTTTTCCAAAAAAATCTGCAGCCCTTGACAACAGCAATGGGCTTTATTTTAATGAGGGAAAATTAAAGTGGCTGTTGATAATTTGTAGACTCAATAACCCCAGAAGCGTTATCAATTTGCTTCAGTGAAGTGAATTATTCCAACATGGCGAACAAATCATTGCTGTCAGCGCTTGTGTTTTTTCTCCTTCTTGTTTCTCCCTGCATTCTCAGCCTCACCCTTTCCCACGACAACTATTACGAAACCTTTTCTTTCTCCATCCAATTGTCTTCCGTTTATACCAAAGTAGGTCTAACACCGGGTTCAGACCTCTGAGAAGAGCGTTGGTGTGGATATGTTTTTTCTGTGTCTGTGTGTGTGGTGGGGTTTTGCAGTAATTATGGTAATTTATGATAACTGGCTCTGGAAAACAGCCACACAGACTGAAACGGACGCCATCTGAGACACACACACACACACACACACACACACACAGAGTGCCATGGGCTAAGATTACAGGGTGCAGTGTAAACAGGGTCTGGAAGAGCCCCTGCAGTCCCAGAACAGAGGCAGAGCTCCAGAACTCCATTAAAACATCTCTGAAAGACTCAAACCACCGCCCCCATCTTTTGTGCTATCTGCTTGTTCAGTTTTAACATATGTAGTACTGTTTCCGGGTCCAAATCTCTATAAAAACTGGTGGTGCACTGATATGTTTTTTTTTTTAACTTATTATATATGTTTTTTCGATTAAAAAAAAAAAATATATATATATATATATATTTTTTTTTTTTTTTATTAAAATAGAATGTATCCATTTCACAATATGAAGTAAAATCATCATGATTGACTTAATCTTTGTATAATTATTAGGGATCTGCCTAAATGTAAATTCTGGGCCGAAACCTAAAATTTCAAGCCAGGCTGATTCTGAACGTTTACCATTATGTACATTAATGGAGAGCGCTAAATATGTCGCAAGAGGGACGCTTTTTAGCAGTTTTCGCGAATCTACCAGAGGACGCTGTGTATGATTTTTGAGATCTCAAAGTTTTTTCGCGAGTGCCATTCGCACCTGCCGTTCTCTTGTAAATCCACCAGGGGCCGCTGTGTACACTTTTTGTGATCTCAAATTTTTCTCACAGGTGCCATTCACGCCTGCTGTTCTCGCGTAAAGCTACCAGAGGCTGCTGTTGACTGACTGATTGACTGACTGACTGACTGACCCTCCTACTTGCTTAGACCCAACCAATAGTGTTTTCAAAAGCACTGATGGACCAGCGCCCACGCACTTACCTAAACCCAGGGACGTCCAGACTCGGTCCTATAGGGCAAGTGTCCTGCAAAGTTTAGTTCCAACCCCAATCAGACACAGCTGGCCTAGCTAATCAAGCTCTTACTGGGCAGTCTAGAAACATCCTTGACAGTGTGCCAAGCAAGTGGTAGCCAAAATCTGTAGGACAGCGGCCCTCCAGGACAAGTTTGCACAACCCTACCTAAACCCAACCGACAGTTTTAAAAAGCAATCCATCCAAATGTGAGTGCCCTAAAAAACACAGTACCCATTTACTGTATAAGCACTGTTTCAGTCATGTCACACAGTAAAGCATTACCATGCATGTTCACCTATTTGCTAAAATGACCTGCTCAGGTGTGTGTCTGTGTGTGTGTGTGTGTGTGTGTGTGTGTGTGTGTGTGTGTGTCTGTGTCTGTGTGTGTGTGTGTGTGTGTGTGTGTGTGTGTGTGTGTGTGTGTGTGTGTGTGTGTGTGTGTGTCTGTGTGTGTGTGTGTGTGTCTGTGTGTCTGTGTGTGTGTGTGTGTGTGTGTGTGTGTGTGTGTGTTAGTACTGTACCCCTGGGCATTTTATCCACTCTCTGGTTGTAATGGGAAAGTCACGGTTACACAAGGAGTAATAGCTTGGTTCAGCGTGAAAGTGGGGAATGATGCAACGTTATTTCCCCTGACTTTTTCATTCATTCAATTTCCTTCAGTGAGGTCTGTTTATTCATCAGGGGTCGCCACATTGTAATGAACCGCCAACTTATCCAACATATGTTTTACGTAGCGTTTTCCGCATGTTTTCCAGCTGCAACTGCAATTTAGCTTACGCAATTCAGTTATACAAATATATAGCACATGTGTTTGGACTGTGGGAGAAACCTGAGCACCCCGAGGAATCCCATGCGATCATGGGGAGAACATGCAAACTCCACACAGAAATGCTTACTGACCTTGCCAGGGCTTGAACCATGCAGTGACCTTCTTGCTGTGCTGTGAGGCGACAGTGCTAACCACTGAGCCACTACGTCGCCCACCCATGACTCTTACTTAACCAAATAGTTTTAAATTACCAATGTTTTTGAAGCCAAAACCCTACATTTTAAATTTTTGATGATTTATTTATGTCATGATTACATATATATTTGACAAAAAGTAAACTTACTTATTACTTTTTACAAATGACTTTATATTATACAGTTTTTTGCAACTACAATTTAAAATGTTGTGACAGTATGACTTCTTTAAAGGGCGTCACACACTGGATGCGCCGCTCGACACTGCGACGACGTGCACATGACAGTATTGAAAGTATCCCACACCAGACGTGCACATACGCATGCTATTTAAAATTAAACTAATCAGATGGCACTCTTCGTCGTGGCAGAAATATGAACAGTGTCCTGAGTCGTGGATGGGCGCTGCGGACAGCTGCTGGCTTGCGGCACCGATGTGTGTACCCTGATAGAGAAACCTGTGTTTAGAATTCTAAAATGCATGGCTCTGCGTGGTGCTATGCGGCTCGTCGCCGAGCAGTGCTTCTGGTGTGTGACCCCATTAACTTTAAAAAAAAACACTGGGATCCATACAATTTATTTATGTTGTCCCAACACAAATCAATTAGGTCAATAAATTTAAGTGGATTGAACATGTTGAATGAAGTTGTTCCCCCAAAAATCTGAAAAATTGTGTTGTTTTAGCTCATTTTAAACAAGTAGTGTAAACTAGCAACATTTTTTTGTGTTACTATTTTTTGATGTTAGAAATGCAGCTTTTCTTTCTTGCATTTGTCATAATTTCACACAGTGACTTCATATCTCAGTTACATCTTTATGTTTGTAACCTAAATTGTTAACAATTTTGTTTACTACATTTTGTGCAGATACAGTTAATACAATTTTGTAAAGCCCGCTGTTGTCATCACTACAGATAATATAACTTGACATTACTTAACTTACTCATAATCTTTTAATGATTCATCATAGTGATACCGGTTAATATCTGGAAAACTTCCTGAACGACTTTACCTGTAGATTTAAAAAAGCGATGTTCACACAGGCGAGGGCGTTACGGAATTTTTCCGGAAAAGACCGTTTACACATCCATTCCAAAATAGCGTAAATTCTGACATCATTAACCAGAAATGACCTCTAAACGGCTGCGCTTGTGTTTGTAAACATTTGACTACGTCACAAACTCTGTGGATGGATCAGTATTGTGAACAACTCAGATGAAAACATATAGAGAAACACTTTCGCATGTTAAGATGTACATGATATGTGTGTGTGCTGGTGCTCACGGGCTGCTTCACGGGCACACGTAAAGCTTAAAGGTAAACAAACAACGGCTTCTCATAAACTTCTTATTGATAATTATTTACACAGTTGGCATTAAGATGAACATATAAACGTTATCTGATTAACTTCTAGCAGCTAAATGTGTCTGGGAAAATATTCAAAGGCTTTTATTCTCATAAACCGTGTGGACGTGAATGCGTCTCTGTTCTGATTGGCTAAAGCAGAGGTCTCACGTCAACACATTCTAGACGTGTACGCGCTCTTTCTGGCAGTCTTCCTTTTGCCTTCACACAGCGCAGCATTCCGGCAATAAACCGGTAAAGTAACAACTTCTCTTTCCGGAAATTAGCCAGAACGAATTTACCGGTATTTTTAAAAAGGCCTGTTTACACATACAGACCTTTCCGGAAAATTATTCGGTAATTTTCCGGAAAGGTCTGTATGTGTGAAAGGGGCTAATGTGTCTGTTTAAAATGATTGATTGTGCTTGAAATTCTGCCTTGACAACTGCACTGATTGGACGATATATGTTATATGACACAAGGTGGTCATTTTGCTTGGCATGCTGAATTTTGCTTAAACGCAGCAGGACAGAGGCACCACTTGAACCCATCTGCCGAAAGAGAAAAGTTAAGTTAGAAAGTAGATGTTTAAATGCTCATATACATTTTTCTTAATTGATATACAAAGCTAAATTGTCTGTAGTGTATGTCCTGGTCCTCCAGGTTGGGGGTTAAGCATTGGGCTAACGACCCACCTCGCAAAAATTAGATGTTATGAAACACAAACATGGTGCGGCTAAATATCAAATTCAATATAAACGGTGCTGGGAGTAAGTGAAGAATATAAAAGCTGAAAATTATAAAAGTTTAGTCTAGTAAAAAAAAAAAGTAGTTTAGTAATCTGTACTTAAACATTTAAGTTAATTCAATTAAAAGACCTCAATTAATTAAATCACTTTAATTGATAGAGTAGTCTCAACTTATTAGGGTTTACAGTGTATACGTCTTACAGTATGACTTTTAGCTCACAATTGCAACCTTATTTCCAATAGTTGCATTTTTTTTAACTCATAAATGCAATATATATGTTCCCCTGTAGATTTAAATTTCAATCCATTAAAACCTCTCAGCATGACCTGCTCAGCAGCCCCCAGTCGCCACTCTCTTTTGTACTATCCAAGGCGTTTAGAGATTTTGTTTGCGTTACTAAATTGGATAACCTCATTTAGCCAAACACTGAGAGTCTGACAGGTCCATTTACCACGTTTTGAATGGTGACATGTTCACCTATTTGCTAAAATGACCTGCCGTGTTGGAGAAAACACTTTTGTTTGTGTGTGTGTTAGTTCTGTACCCCTGGGCATTTTATCCACTCTCTGGTTGTATTAAGAGTGTCACGGTTACACAGGGAGTAATAGCTTGGCTTAGTGTGAGAGTGAGGAAGGAACCAGTGCACATGGTGGGACAGATTTATCAGTTTCCCCATTCCCCATCGCATTGGCATAATTTAGCTATAAAGTACTGTACCTCGATTTCTGCAATATGAGATGAGAGCAAAAAGAGCCATCAAACCCTTAGTAACTCTGCAGTGCGCTAAAAATAGAAAGCGGTTTTAATATTCCTAATCTAGAGCAGCTACTGAATGAATAATGCTGAGCAGGGATTAGAAGAGAAAGCTTCTCTGCTCTATTCCTGTCGTTCTGTGTGTGTAATGCATGGAGAGAGAGAGTTTTTCTATTACATATTTAACAATTCTTTTGCAAATCAAATCAATTCATTTGTAAAATGCAACTCTTCAATAATAACAAAACACACAATCCAACAGCGCAACACTAACACATTAATTTCAAAAACTTTAATGCCATTTATTATTTTATAATAATTAAAATTAACAATGATTCTTGATTTACATTATTTGGTTTTAAATACCAAAACACGGTGGTTACCATTCCTCTTTTCTGTTTATTTATTTTTTTCTAGAGAGAGAGAGAGAGAGAGAGAGAGAGAGAGAGAGTATTGTAATAAACAAATTATCTTATATTAAAATAATTGATTAAATATGGCTGTGAAATAACTATTAATAACTTAATTTAGTTGCAGCTTTAATACATATACGCATACAGATAATACAGTTGCATGCAAGTAAATAATAACAATCTAATTGGGGTGAATTGTGATTATTATTTTGTACTTTTTAATGTAAATTTATCTACAGATTAGATGCATATAACATTGTTTTCATAAATATATAAGTTATACTTAATATAATATAAATATATAATATAAATAAAAATATTTACTTAATATAATTTAAATATATAATATACATGTAAAAATTTACTTAATATCATATAAATATATAAAATAAATATAAATATCTATTAATTTTAATATAAATATTTATTTATATCTAAAATTAAATGTAGAATATTTATATTTTGTCATTTCAAATCACTTGCATTCATTAAATGCAAGTGATAATGTATTAATATTATTATTATTATCATTATTATTATTATTATCATCATCATGTCAATTATTGATAATTAATGCTTTACAATTTTATATATATATATATATATATATATATATATATATATATATATATATATATATATATATATATATATATATATATATATATATATATATATATATATATATATATATATATATATATAGTTTTTTTTTCATGCATACTGTTTAGTTGCCAGTCAATTTTTTGTTACTTCTTCATTTATTTTTCGGTCAGTGCAATGACAGTGAATGTTGTTTACATTTTAGATTTTAGTTGTTCACAGTTTTAGATAATCCTGTTAAAACACTCTTGAAATTTGCAGCTCATCCAAGATGATGCATCACATCCTTCCAGTGCAGATTTCTAGACATCTCCAAAAATACTTAATATCAGCCATCTGCATGCATCATTTAGTTTTGAAGAGCAGAGAAGGACGGACAGGCATTTAGTGCTGTTTTTAACAAGACATGGTCCCTGTCAGGACACACAGGCGATAATGTCCTGCACACACATGCGTCGATCCCTAGTGTGTAATCTTGTTGGCAGCTTGAGGGTATTTTCCCTTTGTATATGTGCATGTGTGTGCGTGCACATGTGTGCGTGTATGTGTGTGTGTGTGTGTGTGTGTGTGTGTGTGTGTGTGTGTGTGTGTGTGTGTGTGTGTGTGTGTCTGGTGAAAGCAGCCATGGGATTTACAGCTAATCTGAACAGCAGATGGCAAAACATCAGATATTCTGTTTGAGCAGGAGAATGGATCTTTTACAACACTCTTATACACACTCGCATACACTTCATCCTAGCATTAACACACACAATAACACACACATTTTGGTATTGGTGTTTTACGAGGACTTTCTGTATGAGATGTAATGTATTTTATATATAAAAAAAATATATTATATGGCTTTTTCCATACACTCAACCCTCACAAGGAATCTGTGGTAATATTTGAATGTCAAAATTATTTTTAAGCATTTTGAATTACAAGGACACAAGGCAGGACCTCATAAACCACCTTAATAAACTCTAGATGTTAACACTTCAATATGTTCCCTCTGCTGCCGCATTCGCCATCACGGCGATGGCAGTAAATGCACCTGCAGCTTTTGACCGCTAGGTGGAGCTTTGACCATAGACTTTTTCAGCTAAAACATCAACACACAGTTTTCAGCTTTGCCTTTTCACATTACTAGATAAGACAGTACTGTATGTGTACCATATGCACAGGTACTGTATGTGATGTGATGTGATGTGTTTAATTAACTTATCATTTTGTTTGGTTGTTCTGGTTTGCTTAGTTATACACATGCTTTTACACTATACTGTATGTTTACAAGAACATGGTGAATGAATCCTCATTTCACTAAACAAGTTTACAATAATAATAAAGCTTGTTAAGTTTTTAATGATTAATGAAGGAATTATAATACTTTGTTTCGTTATTTCATCTTCATTTACAAGAAGCAGAGTATTTAGATATACTGTTTATTTCAGTCTGTTCGCATCCTGTCCCTTTTCGCCCCTTGGTGGCATAGTCGCAAACTGCTGTTACACCTAAAAACATGTTCTTTAGCCGTCCTTTCCACTGCACACGACATTTGGACTGTCGAATACGCCCCCTTGTGGCAGTCGCACAGTATTTTCAGTTCTGACGTGCACCATGGGAGAGAAGCTGTCCTCGCAGTGTCCGAAATAAAGGAGTGCAAAAGCAAAAGCCATTATTCTGTGTGCCTTCACAGTGGTTGAACGAATGAATGAATACTAGAAACTCATAGACCGCTAAATATATTGGAGGAAATGTGGAGACAAAATTAAAAAATATCTATATTTTTTATTAATTTACTACTTAAGTTTATGAATAGAAATGTTTTTTGTTAATACAGACTTTTTCTAATTTAAAAAATAACCAATAAAACTCCTATTTCTCATCTCGCACGCACGGACCAGCTTGTACAACACTGGAATATATTACATCCAGTCGGCCAGTCGAATATGGTCTAGTCGCAGGAGTGCAAATATTTCAACGGATCCGCAGCTCAATTCGGATCCGAATTTCCACAAACGCAGGAAGATATGCAGCTCCCAGACTACTCTCCATTAGAAATGAATGACTTGTGATCTGTCGTTTGTCATATGTCGTGTGCAGTGGAAAGGAGGCTTTAATCCCTTAGTGCTGCGGTGGCTCCACACACAGAAGTAATGGTCCTTTTGATGTGTCACCCACTGTACAACTAGGTCTACACTGCAAATGCTTTTCTTCTAGTCCAAATATCTAAAAACTCTTAAATCAAGAAGCATTTTCTAGGCAAGCAAAACATATTGTCCTGTTTTAAGAAATAATATGTTAAGATGAGTTTGTATCATCTCTATGTATCAAATGCAAGTCCAATAAAGGTATAATATCTGACATATTTTGATTCTGACAAAAAGATTTCTACGTTTTTGACTGAAGTGTTATCTTTTTACTCTAAAGTACTTATATAGGACTGATTTCCCCTTGACCCTCTTATTGCAATATTAGGATGGACTCCTTTCTTTTAAAACATGTGGTTTGGATCTAATCCAGACAGTTCATCATGAGATGACTATAGCAACAAGGGTATTATTGTTGATGCAGAACAAAGAGTTTACACCTAAATCTGAGACATGGCTAACAGAGTTCAGTAACGTATTACCCATGGCAAAGATTAGATTTGAGATTTGAAGTAAACCAAAGAAATTCTTAAAGATTTGGAAGTCCTTTCTTGAATATCTGGAGATTGACCAATGATAACTGAGTGGTGTGAAAGATTTCATGAAGCGTTTTCTGAAATGTAGACCTATGTACATTTCTGGAGATCATGAATTATGTAGCCAGAGAAACATATGGCTGCATTTCGTCTTTAAAATGAACATTACGGGGTGGTATGACTCCATTCTTTTTCAAGCTTACCAGCTGACCGTTTACCTTTGTATGGACGGCTTTCCTGCTGTTACCAGTTTGTTTAGTAGCTCACTATGTACGCCGGAGGCCTTGAGATGCAGAGAGGAGTTGACCACGATGTGGTTCAGGTTTGGTGAAGAACGGTTCCAGAAAGCAAAAACAGAAAAAAACAGAACCCAAAAATTAAAATAGACAAGTAAATAACAGCGTAAGAATGTGGTAAAATCTGAAAACACTGTGAAAATCAGGCGATGGCTTTTCTTTTTCTGGATTGCTTTTTAAAACCCATTGGGTCTAGGGAAGTGGGTGAATGGGTCAATCTGTGCTTTTGAAAACACTATTGGTTAGGTTTAGGCAAGGAGGAGTTTGGCTCAGTCATTAAGTCAGTCATTAAGTCAGTCAGTCGACAGTGACCTCTGGTGGATTTACGTAAAAACAGCAGGCGTGAATGGCACTCATAAGAGAAATATTAGATCTCAAAAAAGCCTACACAGCGGCCTCTGGTGGATTCGTGAAAACAAAATCTGCAAAAAACGTACCTCCTGAGCCATATTTCATGATCACCGAAAATGGATATAGGGGTACGTTTTCTGAATGAGGGTTGATATATGCAGGACATATAAGTATATATGCAGATGTTTAAGCGGACTCTTGTAAATATGTGCATGTATACATTACTCATGGAGATATGATTAAGTAGCTGCACAGATGAGGGTATACATTCACATATATGTATTTATATTTTAAATATATTTATTATTATTGTTGTTTGCTGGCATGGGGTAGGTTTAGGGCTTGTTCTTAAAAAAAAAAAAAAAACATTTAGTTATTTTTTTTTAAAACAAGCAAACTAATCTGCCAATGTGGTAAGCTAAATAATCTTATGGCAAAATGAAATAACAAGATTATTTTGCTTACCCCATTGGTTGATTATTTTACTTGTTTTAAGGAAAAACTCACTTAATTTTGGCTTTTTATTTCCTAAAACCAGACATTTCTTGGCTT
Organism: Danio rerio; assembly: GCF_052040795.2. Taxonomy (NCBI): domain Eukaryota; kingdom Metazoa; phylum Chordata; class Actinopteri; order Cypriniformes; family Danionidae; genus Danio; species Danio rerio. Next base: position 9,893,048 of record NC_141038.1, on the reverse strand, counting down.
GTCTAGAAATTGATTCTTTTTGTAGATATTTGGACTTAAAACAAGACAAAAATTATAAGTAGGAAAGGCTTTTTGCAGTTTTTGTGAACCACTTAAACCAGTAAAAACTTTCCCGTACGAACACACACATGCGTTCTTCCATGTGGTCACGTGACTGAGTGTGTGATAATACTCATATTAATCCAGTGACCTGAATTGAGTTTGACTGGAGGAAGCGAAGCTGACGTATCTGGAACGCACGCCATTCTACAGCTACTTCCAGAGAGAGAGTAAAAAGAGAGAGAGAGAGAGAGAGACAACAACCTCCCTCCCTTCTTCTGTCTCTCTCAGACACACATACACACGCGCGTCTCGTAAGGAAGCAGAATGAACGCTGCCACAGTATGGGCTGAAGACGTCCACCGCTGAAAGACTCAGGAAAGAAAGAGTGCGGGAAACAACAACAAAGAAGCAGCGAGCGCGTTTCTAAAAAAACAGAAAAGGCAGGCTGGAAAATTGGTGGAAGGGAGCCGTGGAGACGGAGCGGGACAGAGGAACAGCCCGTCTGTCTGTGGCGGGACAGCAGACGCCGAACGCGCACACACACACTATGGTGGTCCAGGCGGCCGTGACCCCCGGTAGGACCCGTAGGCTCCTGCTCAAGCTGCCGGTGGGAACACTGAGGAGGAACAGCGAGGAGAGGGTAAGATGGGATACCAGTGTGTGTGTATCTGTGAAGGTTATCAGGGACTGTCAGTGGACTTGAGTTTGTGTGTGTTTGAATGCGCGCAGCTGTGGAGACAATGGAGATGAATTGCGTTGACGCAATGGACGTGCACCTGTATTCGGGATGTCAGTTTACACTAATTCCCATGATGGATTTGTTGTTTGAGTCTTTTAATTGGTTAATTGTTGACCTTATTAATGGAAGACGTGTCTGTGTTGATGCTGGTAAACATCCTCATGCAACAGAAAGTGTTTTCGTGGTTGGTTGTTAAACGAATGAATGATTTAATGAAGTCATTTAATGGTTAAATGTAATTACTTACAGTATACACTAGCAGGATCTTAGATGTACAGTATACATTGGCAGAGGTTGCATGTTTAAGTGTGTGTGAGCAAATATATGTTGTTAATGTAATGCTGAGTTTACATCAGACGTGTATTTAAAGGGTTTGTTTATACAAAAATGAAAATGTGCTCATCATTTAAAAAAAAATGTTGAATTCAATTCATCTTTATTTCTATAGTGCTTTTTCAATGTAGATTGTGTCAAAGCAGTTTAAAAAAGAAGTTCTAGTAAACTGAAGAGCAAATCCATGTATGCACAGCTCCAGAAATCCCACAAAAGAACACACAAAAGATATATATATATATATATATATATATATATATATATATATATATATATATATATAGATATAGATATATATATATATATAGATATGCATACAGTATAATAATAATAAATATTATTATTATTTTTCAAGAAGGAAGAATTCTGGTTACTGCATTCATTGACTTCCATTGTAGGAAAATAATAATAATATGGTTATTATATTATGTATAGGTATGTATTTTTGCAGTTTTTGTTTGCGCAAATCCACTAGAAGCTGCTGTGTGTGCTTTTTCAGATCTCAAATTTCTCTCGCGAGTTCTGTTCATGCCCGCACTGTTCTTGCGTAAACCCACCAGAGGCTGCTGTCGACTGATTGTCTGTCTGACTGACTGAATGGCCGACTGACCAAATCGACTGACCCACCCTCCTCCTTCTCTAAACCCAACCAATTTTATCGATTGACGTGCCCACACACTTACTTCCCTAAACCCAACCAATGATTTACAAAAGTCGGCTCAGTTTTAAGTATTATCCTTAATTAAATGATCTTCATTTAATCTTCCGCATATCTCTAGCCTGTATACATGCTGTATAAAGATTTATATTTGCATTGTTTTGTTGTTTCATTTGGCAACATCATGGCAACATTGTGGCTTTCTGGGGTCTATGACAGTATGACTGACAAAAGGATTGTGTAATCGTGTTTGTTCACTGAAGATGCAGGTATCTGCTAAACAACTGTTATTACCTCAAAAACACGCAGAAACCTGCCCAGTTATGTGAATCACGCCAGCAGACATAACTCTCTTACATTGAGCTGAGCTGAGCTTGACTGTCATTTACTGGAACTGCCACGGGGTAGAAGTTCTGTCCGTATTGTGTGTGTGTGTGTTTGTGTGTGTTTGTGTGTGTGTGTGTGTGTGTGTGTGTGTTTGTGTGTGTGTGTGTGTGTGTGTGTGTGTGTGTGTGTGTGTGTGTGTGTGTGTGTGTGTGTTTTTTTGTGTGTGTGTGTGTGTGTGTGTGTGTGTGTGTGTGTGTGTGTGAGTGTATGTACTGTATGTGTGCATTTATTTGTGTTCTTTTTTGTGACATATAGGGACACAAATGTGTGTAATGACATGGGTATTACAAGGAGAATGTGTTATGAGGACAGTGCCCTATTTACCCGTTTTCAAAAGGCTTATAAACAACACAGAATGAGTTTATTTAAGAAAGTAAAAATGCCCAAAGTTTCCTGTAAGGTGTAGAGTTTGGTGTAGGGTTCTGTAGGATGAAAGAAAATACCGTTTGTATAAAGTATAAAAAGCATTATGCATATGGAATGTCCCCACAAGTCTCAAAAACAAACCAGCGTGTGTGTTTTTGTGCATGGTTTTGCTTTCATTCTGTGTATGGGTTTAAATAACTCTGTTTGTTTGGGGGGTGTAAATTATATGACTTCAGTATAAGTATGAATAATATTAGAAAGATTTCATTCATTCATGTTCTTTTCGACTTAGTCCCTTTATTAATCTGGGGTAGCCACGGTGGAATGAACCGCCAACTTATAAAGCAAATGTTTTACACAGCGGATGCCCTTCTAGCCACAACCCATCACTGGGAAACATCCATACACTCTCATTCACTCTCATACACTACGGACAATTTAGCCTACCCAATTCATCTAAAGCGCATGTTTTTGGACTTGTTGGGGAAACCGGAGCACCCGGAGGAAACCAACACGAACAAGGTAAAAACAAGCAAACTCCACACAGAAACGCCAACTAACCCAGCCGAGACTCGAACCAGCGACCTTCTTGCTGTGAGGCGATCGTGCTACTCACTGCGCAACCTTGTTGCTCCCATTATTAAGATTTCTTTAATTTAATTTATTATAAATTTTTCGTGTTTATTCATTTTTATATAAATATATGAAACAAATTTAAATAATTATTTTATTTTATTTTATTTTATTGAATCCTTATTTAATACTTATTTACTGACATAACATTTTAGGAACGTCTTTCTTAGATCTTTTTCTTCAGTGTATATCCTTAAGTAATATAAAAAACAATAATTTAAAAAAATTATTCAATTATGATTTTAAAATATTTTAATAGTTTTAAAAATAACATTAAATGTATAAAATGTTTTTATTAGGGATGTCCCCATCAATCCCTGAGATAGATAAGTTATATCTTTGAACTTTAATATTAAACTAATATTAAACATCAGAATCAGCCTCAATAAGTTTTGGAACTTCTCGAGTGAATTTCTGCATTCACGCGTCCTCGATATCAAGAACGCATCTGGGAACTTTTATGCATCCTCTGTTCTTGCGGTCTTGAGTTTTAGAACTGAACTTTGGCGGTTGATGATGACGTTACATAAGAACGCAAGCATGAAAGATCCCCGAAGAAAGCATGTTGAGAAACAGCCATACTCGTGCTTTCCGCTTAAAGCTGCTAAATGTACATATATATATTCGAGTCCTGATCGGGAGGGAACATCCGATTCCAATCAAGTCTGATACTGCATGATCGGGCCCGGTTTCCGATCACATGATCGGATCTGGACATCCCTAGTTTTTATATAAAAAAGTTATAAATAAAATATTAATAACAATAAATAATAATTGATACTTATAAAATTTGTCAAATGTAAATAGCAAAATATGTCAGATGTTATTTGTAAGTGTATTTGCAGAGACATAAGCAGATGAATAGATGATAATGGAAATATAATACAGATGGGAATAGAACTATTTTATTTGATATGTAGTAATAATAATGCTAATACCATTAAATATACTCTTCTATATATACTTCTATATAGAAAAAAAGCATCTATATGTACAGTACATATACAGTACATAAACATGTATATAAACTGTATGTTTTGTGTGCTATTGAAATGGTCTACAATGAAATGCCTTTCTCATGGCAAATTTAAATCCAGTCCCACACTGAATTTACACGACGTGTTTAATATTTCACAATGCCGTAGTACACCGCTCTCTTTTTAGCTATGAGACAGATGTGTGTAATTATAGCAGTATGAATTATTGATTGGAGGATTTCCTCACGCACGTTACTTTTGCAGCTCTCCCGCTGAGCTTTTCCTCCTCTTCACTGTGCTTCTCTCTGGCCTCGGGCTGGACTTTTACTGCGACTTTTAATGCAGAAATCACAGTGACATTATGCCATGTACTGTTCACAAAATACTCACTCTGAAACATCCTGCACTGAGCGAGCATGTGTATCTGTGTGTGCAGATATTCAATAACACAATGTGTAATGTGTTATGCATTATTTCAACTGCTTTTAGAAATATTCAAACTGTTGATTTTTTTAATCACAGCACCAAATGCTTGAAAGAATAATAAGCTATTTATTTTCAAACATAAACATTTTCACATGTTTTTCTTGCCTACGGCATGCTCGAAATGTTTTGGTTCTTCCGTAAAACCGTAAATCTAGGAAAAACATAATTATGAGCCCAACAAATTGCTATTTGTTCCTTATTTAAGTTGCTGTTTGTTCCTATTTATTTTAATGAGCTGACACAACACAATTCTTGATTTTTTTCATGTAATTGTTTTATGTTCAATCAACTTAAATTAGTAAAAACCAACAAGTGAAATTAATTCCTTCATGTTGTCCCAAGACAAATCGTTTTGCACTTTTTACATTGTGTGAAATTGTATTATATATATATATATTTTAATATTTTCAAAGTGCTCTTTAACTGAAATTTGTTTTCTACACATTTTTAAACATAATAACTTTAATATTTAATTTAATAATCAATTCATTTTGTCTTTGCTCTGTTGACCGCACATTATTATTTTGCAAGATTCAGTGTCAAGTGACGTTTATAAGCTTAAGTAGATAAATTAGTTTAACTAAGTTATGTGGAATTGAAAAATCTAAATAAAATTAAAAGTATTTTTTTGAGGGGGCTATTAATGTTAACCTTTTCAGTGAATATTATTATATATACTTTTCTAGCCAAACTAAGAGAAATAAGACTTTCTGCTGACGAAAAATATAATAGGAAATACTGTGAAAAATGTTCATACTTTGTTAATCATCACTTGAACATCATATTCAAAAAATAATTTAAATTCCATAGGAGGACCAATAACTTGTTCTTCAACTGTATGTAAAGCATTTGTTAATCAAATCATTTCTTAATGGATGTTTAATAATAAGTGAGTGTTTTAAAGTAAAAGTCGTAACTACTGTAATTAATGTGGCTAATAACTAGACACAAATGGAATCTGTGCGCGCAGAAATCCGCAGATTTTCAGTCCATCGTTGAGTCTATTTATTTACTTGTGTAAATGTGTGTAAATTTATATTTATTCAGCTTTTATATGAATTTCAGTAATATTATTGACTCGTATTAATGCTCATATCATTTATTTACAACACAGTTTGTAAAATAATATCAGCTGTCTTGTAGTAGAGATATTATATGAGAGACTTGCTTTGTTTGCCAAATAAGTGGATTTGCGCTGTAAACATTTAATAATAGTGAATTTTTAATTTTATTTTATATATTAAGTTTATAGTTATGATACTCCCAAAATAATTCTGCATAAATCTGCAGATTTTTCAAAAACAATTCTCTGCAGAAATAGCAAAAAATGTCCGCAGATTCTGTCTGGCCTTAGTCATGAGTAGACCCACACGGAATCTGCACGTGCAGAATTCCGCAGACCTTCAGCCCATCATTGAGTCTATGTATTTACTTGTGTAAATGTGTGTAAATTGATATTTATTCAGTTTTTTTAATGGGCGAAGCAGTGGCGCAGTAGGTAGTGCTGTTGCCTCACAGCAAGAAGGTCACTGGTTTGATCCTCGGCTCAATTACCGTTTCTGTGTGGAGTTTGCATGTTCTCCCTGCGTTCGCATGGGTTTCCTCCGGTTGCTCCGGTTTCCCCCTCAGTCCAAAGACGTGGTACAGGTCAATTGGGTTGGCTAAATTGTCTGTGGTGTATTAGTGTGTGTGAATAAGTGTTTGTGGATGTTTCCCAGAGATGGGTTGTGGCTGGAAGGGCATCCGCTGCTTAAAAATGTGCTCGACAAGTTGGCGGTTCATTCCGCTGTGGTGACTCGAGATTTATTAAGGGACTAAGCCGACAAGAAAATGAAATGAAATAAATATTATTGATTAATATGAAAGTGTTTACAATACAGTTTGTAAAGTCCTACTTTCTGTCTGACATTATACAGTATGCTTTATTTACCAAATAAGTGGATCTAGCATAAATGTGCAGAATTTTTACAAAATTCTCAGCAGAAATAGCAAAAAATGTCCAAATTTTTTTCAGTCTTTCCGTCCACATTGTCCGTCTGGCCCTAATAAATAATAAAGCTCACTGTAAAGTGTTTCCTATTTTACCTTCTTTAAAATGCTTTAGCAATTGTATTTATTCAAAACTTTATACTGTATAATAAAGCAAGGTATACAAATGTAGCATGCCTTTTAATTATTATACTTGTTATTTCGTATAATATTTGATTATTCTGATAATACCATAAACTGAAATGAACACAATTTGATAAGTCCTATCCCTAGTGTGCGTGTAGCCCAGATTGACTGTGATTCTTCATTACAGTGAAAGCGGTTTTAAAAGGCTGTGTTTCCACCATCAGCAGCATCTAGACTGATCTATCAGGGATGTCTTTAGCACACTCCACAGAACTGTACGCCGTGACTGATGTGAGTTTCTCTTGATAGCTGCTTTGAGGGCAGCTTTGCACTGAATGCATGTGTAAGCATGAAGGAGAAAGAATGCAGGAGACTTAAGATTCTCTGGTTTTGGCCCATCAGGATGAACATGCTTAACAATCTGAGAAGTCACTGTACCTGATGAGAGACAGTAAGAGCTGCAAAATACATTGGCAACTTAATCTGAGATGGAAATCTGACTTCAAATTACAATTATTTTTGTATTTATTTGAATTAAATAAATATAAATAATAAATAAATTGGCCGTAGTGTATGAGTGTGCGAATGAGCATGTATGGGTGTTTCCAAGTATTACTGTAGGTTGCTGCTGGAAGGGCATCCACTGTGTAAAACATATGCCGGTATAGTTGGTGGTTCATTCCGCTGTGGCAATCTCTGAAATAGAGAGTAAGCTGAAGGAAAATGACTGAATAACATGTTTATCTTTTTTCATATAGCAGCTGCTACTCTTGCTCTCTTTTTCACTTTCTCGGTTCTCCAGCTGTCTCCTTCAGGAAGGTCTGTTTAATCTATCGTGTGTCCATATGGGTCATAACTAGGGTACAGATGTCTACCATCCTGTTTAATCATCAATTATGAGCTGCCAATCAGAGGAAGAGTAAGAGTTCATTCAACCAAAATGACTCTGACTGATGAGTTTAATCACATGAAACTGCCAATCACCCCAAAAACTGGTGCTTTCGCATTATGGACATTCCGATGTTCTTGATTTTGTCTTGTGTTTTGAGCATTTCTTTAGGTTGAAACAGGCTAAAACACTTTCAGGGCTTTTCATAAAAGTTCCGCCTCATGTAAAAAAAAAAAAAACATCTAAAATACGTTTACACTTTAACTATTTGTGTTTGTAAATTTCAATAAAATTACATACACAATTTTTTTATGAAAATATGTTTATTTTTGAGTGATAAATTTTCACTTCTTTTTTTACATATAAATCAAACCACATAGTTTTGTTAATATCTATATTCTGAATGCTTTTTACTAAAAGATATGTTCATACAAAATTTGCTTGATTATATACAACATGTTATTCTACAAAAAATTATTTAATTATTTACTTTGTTTATTATTTATTTGTATTTAATTTTAATTCTTATTTTTATTTATTACTTTATTTATTTTGTTTCTTATTTTGTACTTTTATTATTTTTTAATTATTATTTTTATTTATTTATCTGTTTATTTTTATTTTTATTTATTTATTATTTTTATTTTATTATTATTTGTTTATTTATTTATTTTATTATTTTTTTATTTTAATTGATTTTAATTTATTTATATATTTATTTTAATATGAATATATATTAGCAAATTTACACCTCTGTAATGTGTCACACTTTGATATGTCAAAAAATCTAATAAGAATATTGAATATATTTAACAAGATCATGCATCTTTTGTATATTTAAATGCATAAATGCAAATTTTGAATGCGCATTTCAGAAAAACTTGGACAAAAAAAAAAATATATATATATATATATATTTTTTTTTTTGAAAAATGCTGGTTCCCTTTAACTTCCATAGTAGTAAAAAATACTATGGAGGTCAATTCACCTGTAGAGTCAGTGCTGGTCTTAATGATGGAGTGTTGTGTGTCTGTGCTGATTGGCTCTTTTAAAACACGGTTGTAATTTGGGGATTTCCTGTGAGGACGGCAGACGAGGTTTTGTGGGACGGTGGTTGATAAGGCATAACCATTGCTATTAGCAGACAAAGTGATTTAATCAAAGGAACAAGGGCTTCATTCTCCTTCTCTGATTACCAGGCTCCTCAGACCCCCTCCTTTCCCACATTGTTTTTTTTCCTTCCCCTTTCTTTTGTTTCTGCCATCTCTTGTTTTCATTGGTTTGAGGGATTCTGACTGTCAGCTCACACAGACAGTAGACAGATCTCAAAATAAAATAAAGAATGGCAGTTTAATAATTTAATGTTAATTTATTATTATTCTGTATTAATTTAAAGCTTAATTAATGGATTCATTTGAATTAGAGTAACAAGAAACCAGAGCAAAAATACATCACATTTTCATGAAAATAATGTCACATTTAAAAAAATTCTACATCAAATCAGTCCTGCAGTCCTTCTTTTACTTTTGTCTTTTGGATTCAAGGTTTTAAATGACCTAGCTATGTTCATGATGGGTTATACCCAGAGATGTAATGTAAACGTCATTGGTTCAAACCCCTGTTGGGCTAGTTGGCATTTCTGTGTGGAGTCTGCATGTTCTCCTTTTCTCCGAGTGCTCAGGTTTTCCCCACAGTCCAAAGACATGCAGTAGCTGAACTGTGTTGTTCGTAGTGAATGTGTGTATGTTGGGAATTTAGCTTAGAACCTACCTTTAAAAAAAAACTAGATTTATTTATTTTATTTATTTTATTTTATTTATTTATTTATTTATTAACGTATTTATTTATTTATTTATTTATTTATTCTACCCTTTTTCTATTATTATTACTCTCTCTCTTTTTGTTGTTTTTCTGTCCTGATTTATTTCCTTTTATTTGTTAATTATTTATTATTTTTTGCCAGGGGTGAGTGGGGTGGGGTAATAATAGAAATGCAGTTGGTTGGTATCCTTATCTATAACTATGTATGCAAGATTACATTTAACTGTTCAATAGAAATTTTATCACAAAACAATAACAGGGTGAGAATGTGGTAAAATTGAAAACGTGGTAAAAAAAAATCAGACAAGGGCTTCTCTTTTTCTGGATTGCTTTTTATAACCGTCAGTTGGGTTTAGGGAAGTGGGTGGACATGTCAATCTGTGCTTTTGAAAACACTATTGGTTGGGTTTATGGAAGGAGGAGGGTGGGTCAGTTGATCGGTCAGTCAGTCAGTTGACAGTGGCCTATGGTTTTTCAGTAGTCTTTCCACTACTAGTTTTACCTAACAGCTTATTACAATTAAACTAAATTAACAATTTTATTACTTTTATCAGACAGTGTTACTTAATATTTTAGTCAGTTAGACTTTTAGACAGCTATATTTTTTTACAGTGCGATGTGTTTGCATGAGCTTGTTCTCTACAGAAGGTTAATGTAATCATGTAGCCGCAGGGCTTTACATAAGAGTCAAATCTTCACGCTTGTTGGACATTTGTGACAGACAAATATGTTCTGCTTCATTAGATTGAGACAATGAACGAATCCTTGCCCTTTATGTCTCTTTTGCCCTCTTACCTTACACTCATCACTCTTTTCCACCCTCCTCCCTCAGTCTCTTATATCCAAGCAATGCCAATCGTTTACATTTTTCAAGCTCTTCAGTTCTATTTCCTGTCCTTTCAGCTTCCCACTTCCTCCTCCTCATTTCCTCTTCTTCAGTCTTTTTTGAGGTCAATTTACAAATTTATCTCAGCATGTAATACGGTGTGACCGGTTGCCGTTTTCTTAGCCAGGTTTCCAATCCAACGCTCTCAGCGAAACAACAGTAGCAGAGTTTGGCTGTGAAAAACAGTTCCTCCATGTTTAGCGGCCTGCCGGGTTTCTCCTTGGAGACCCTTTTTGTTGCATTGGGTGGATTTGCTGCCGTCTGTGTGTCTTTAATTGGGTCTTGTTTTTGTGTGTATGCGTAGAGTTTGTCTCTGGGCTGTGCGCTTACTCTCGCCTGATCGGCTGAGTGCTAATTGAGGCTTGTTAAATTTAACCATTCTGTTGCCTCCTATTAGGAAGCAGGTCAGGCATGATGGAGGCAAAATGGAGATTAATATGCAAGCAAGCTTGTGCAAAGTCAGCTGTCCTTTAAAATGCTGCAAAGTAACACATTTACAGGTTCCAATCCATCTGTGACATGCAGTTAAAAAATGTGTGAAAGATTGGTTTTTATTTATTATAGCAGTAGTTCACTTTGCCAGAGTCCACTTCAAATCCTGTTATCATTTACTTCTGTATGAGTTCATTCCAGACAGGTGATATTCATCATTTACTTCTATAGTTGGGGAAAAAAACTCAACTAGAAGTGGAACTCAATGGTGGCCAATCATTTTGGATCTGAACTACTTTAAGGCTAGATTTTATGCAAACAGTCAAATGTGGATGCACTGTTCATTGACTCATTTGAAGGAAATTCCATGTTTAATGCTAAAAACTATTGGATATAAGGTTGTTTAAGGGGATCTGTTGGTCTCAATTGGTCTACCAGTCTTGTATGAGTTTCTTCTGTTGAACACAATAGATTGAATTTTTAATATCCGGAGAGTTGATGGTCATTATTTACTTCCATTGTAGGGGAAAAAGTCCAATCAACTAGAAGTGGAACACAATGGTGGCCAATCATTTTGGATCTGAACTACTTTAAGGCCAGATATTATGCAAACAGTCAAATGTGGATGCACTGTTCATTGGCTCATTTAAAAGAAATTCCATGTTCCATCCAAAAAACAAATATAGATTAGATTATTAAAGGGAATTTGTTGGTCTTATTTGGTCGACCAGTCGTGTATGAGTTTCTTTTGTTGAACACAATGGAAGATGTTAGGAAAAAAGGTTAATATTCAGACAGTTGATGGTCATCATTTGCTTCCATAGTAGGGAAAAAACTAGAAGTGGTATTTAAGGATGGCCAATCAGTTTGGAACTGAATTACTTTAAGCCCAGATCTAAAAAAGTAAAATATGGATGCACTGTTCATTGACTCATTTAAAGGAAATTCCATTTTTCGTGCTAAAATCTAATGGCGATAAGGTATTTAAGGAGATTTGTTGGTCTTATTTGGTCTACCAGTCTGGTTGGTTGGTTGGTTTGTTAAGCAATCATAGCTTATAGGGATAGTTTCATATTCGGCAGAACTATTTAGTCAGCATGCAGTGGACATTTGTCTTTTTTTATCAAAATCCATGTTATTTATCTTATTATGATTAATAATCTAACTTACAGATTCTTAAAATTTAAAATTGTGCAATTCTGATTTTGTCTCACACATGTGAGTGGGCTCGCTAAACCACCTATAAGACACAATCACTTTTTTTGTATGCTCAAAGGAAACAAAAACTAACCTTAAATAAGTAAACTAAATTAAACTTGCCATAGCATTTATCTACTGATGCTCTCTGATGATTTGAAGAGCTCCTTGCAAGTCACTTTGGATAAACGTGTTTGCTAAATGAATAAATGTAAATGTAGATTTAACTTTAAACAGATTTTGAATCAAAATGCTTAATATTCCAGTAAGTGAAGCAATTTTCTTAACAAATTGTTAAGTCCACTTAAACCATGCTTTTTTCTTACAATTGAAAGCAATCAGGCCCTTTTGAAACAAAATTATCCGCCCTCCACTTTAATGCACATAACTATAAAAACATATTTCTCTTACATTATAATGCAACTTTAAACCTTTTCAATTGCATAGTCATCATCTATAAAGCAAGAAGTCATGAAAAGAATGTACAACATCTTGAAAGGCATTTGCTTCAATGCCTTTATATTTCATCCTCTATGGTAGAGTTGGTTATTGTGAAGTTAATATTAAAATATTTCTTACGTGATGAATTGATCATTTAGAGCTCTGTCACATCATCATGTACATGTTTGGCCCTCAAGAAATCCAAAAGCACCAATCTGCCACTATTGCTTTTATTGTTTTCTTCTCCATTTGGACATCCCCTCAAGCTCAAAATGATCTTTAGGGGGAAAAGCATGCCACAACACAAACACACACGCACAAATTGCACACACACATACAGCCTTGAAAACAATAAAAAAGGCCACATGAAAATCTGTTTGAGTGAAACCTAATTTTTGTTTTATTGGGTGAAATACTATTTTTTTTATATTTAAAGTAAAGTTGTAATTTTATTACTTAAAATATCAAAAAAAGATGCATTGTTTTCAGACTTGTTTATATTCATTTTTAGACAACACGATCCCAATGTTTAGAGGAGTTAGAGGGATTGTTTAACCAAAAATGAAACATCAGTCATCATTCACTCGTCCTTTACTTGTTTCAAACCTTCAGAAATGTCTTTCTTTTTTCATGTCTGGTAATCATTGACATTGTTGGAATAATTCATCAATTCCTTGCGTGTTCAATATAAAAAGTCAGGTAAAAAAAAAAGTAATTTATTCGATACACATAAATTATTCGATTCACAGAATTCTGGTATCCTCAATGCAATGCAAAAGTTACATTCAGGAGGTGCGCAACAACTTTCATTTCCTTATTCGCGCTTTTATACGTAGCTGATATTAACAGGTGGAGTTTAGTGGAATTCGTCACTTGTCAATCATTCTCCTGTCCTCCATTGGCCGCACCCATACATACTTCCTCTTTTTCTACTAATTCTCTGGGTGTAATTCAAAAAATCGACATCACGTGTACAATTTTAACACGCAAAATAGAAAACTATACGGAGGATAAAAAAAAACGAGGTTGTGTACCGAAAGATAATGAGCGCAAATCATAAATGAAGACGTTTCATTTTTTCAGCTTATTTCTGAATGTTTTGTGTGCTTACAATCTTTTCTCTTTTGCCACGTTCTGCATATTCAGTTGTGCAATTCTGATTGGGCAGAACGAAAGTGTGCTCACTCAATCAGCTAATAAGACTATCACACAGTCATGCATTTGCTCTGGGCGGGGGATGTGAAATAGCATATATTTCATATCGCAGCCTCTTGCGATTAGCTAATCACAATGTTTCAATTTAGATTAATCGCACAGCCCTAGCGAGGATGCATTTTTTCCAGGAGTTTCAGATAAAATTTTATTTTTTTTTGATTTTACACTTTATTTTTCTATTTGCGACTGCGATACTTTAGACAGGAATATGATCGCATAGTTTATAACAACTTAAGGGTGTGTAAGTAGTTAGCCATTTTAATTTCAGTGTGAAACATCCATTTAAGAAATCAAAATTTGGTGGAAAAACCATGATTTTCTATCACAACACATTAAACAATTGTTATTCTGTTCTGTTAAATGTATTTACTTGAAATTGGGTAGACATATCACACCGCTATAACAATAAAAAATTATATTAACATGACTCTCATGCCCATACTTAATAAATCCAAATTAACTGAGAAATTTCAAGTGGCCATTTAATTTTTTCCAAAGCTGTTTATACTCAGCCCTTCTGGACCTCAGCTTATGAAGGCTGCAATATCAGTTGCCTGAGGAACAGAAATGAATTTCTCCCTACACACACACACAAACACACACACAGAGACATTCCTCATATCTGTAGAAGATATGAAGTGTGTACAGACCTAATGTATTTTAGACTGTAATGCAGTCTAGCCATACACACACAAGCACACATACACACACAAGTACACACACATACATTCCATCGCATGTCTGAGAACATAAAGCTTTTTAAATGACTCCAACCTCTCTGTGAACTTGACATGTACTGCTTTTAATTAAATCTCGTGTTTTGTTCCCAGAAACCCCCATCCAAGATCTCAGGGTCAGCCGGGGTCTCATTCGTCCCCCAAAACAGGATGCATCACCCTTTAAATTGTCCCGAATGTTCCTCAGACATGAATAAATACAGAGCTTTGTGCTAAAAATAAAGAGTAGAGAATGGATCGTTTGACATGCGCTGGAACAGACCTGTCATAGAGCATTACACACACTCACACACACACACACATACATGCGTGCGTTTTGAATCATCTTGCTCTATCAATAGTCTATTCATGCCATTCTGTGGGGGTGTGCCTGGGTGTTTAGGGAGGAAATGCATCTGGTGGCTCTGGATTAAAGTCTTAATTAAGGCATCATACTGCATGTGAACGTATAAAAAAATAAGTCAGTCACGACAACCCTTTGAGTGATTTAGTATTGTAATAAATATGTCTATGGCAATGTTGACGTGGCTTGGTGGAATAGATCTGCTACGCTGCTGCTGCTTTGATTATTAGTGCAAAGCAAGTACAGAGGCTTGCTACTGCCAGTGTTTTCACAGACATGCAGTCGGAAAATATAACACACTGCAAACATAATATACATACTGTAAAAATATTATTGCTGCCGTAAATTGTTTTGTTGACTCAAATTAACTTTTCGAATCATCTCGACTAACATTAAAAATAATTAATTAAACTTTGTATAATTTAAAACATTTGTTGAAAACTGATTAACTTATTAAAATAAGTCAAAGTAACATGAAAATATTTGTTGTCTTGACTTTTTGTCATTAAATTTTTTTTTACAGTATATGAGGCCCTCGTAGCAGATCTAAACACAGGTGGAGCTGGGGTGGAGGAGGGTCCCTGAAAACTGTGCTGCAAACATTGCTAGCATAAAGCAGCACATAGCATTTTAAAATGTTGAAGAGCAAGCTCATTGGCTGTTGAAGGGTTAGCAACCTATTTCCTTTTTAGGTGACCTATCAGCTTGCGCCCATTTATTTTATACTTTCATTCATTAACTTTTATTCATCAGGGGTTGCCACAGCGAAATGAACCGGCAATTTATCCAGCATATGTTTTACCCTTACAGCTGCAACCCAGTATTGGAATACTTACACTCATTCACACACATACAGTAGACTATGGCCAATGTAGTTTATCTATTTCACCTATAGCGCATGTCTTTGGACTGTAGTGGAAACCGCAGCACCCGTTGAAAGCCCTCGAAATGCCAACTGACCCCGCCGGGACTCAAACCAGCGACCCTGCTTGCTGTGAGGTGACAGTGCTAACCACTGAGCCACCGTGTCACCCAGTTTGTACTTTGTATTACAGGTTTTTTTTTTTTCAAAAGGAGTTTATTACAGGTTTTTCCAAAAGGAAAACAAGTAGCTGTTAGATTTCGAACACAATGCATATTTTTTAAGAAACCAAAATTTCCAGAATCAATTCTTATATTTACATTTTTGAGCTAAAAATGAAAATGATTTTTAAATAAATCCTGCTTCATTTGCATATATAAAGATAACATTTAAAAAAGCACAATACACAAAATGTTTGAAATTACAATTTTTTTCCAACTGCTCACACACAAAATCCTTTCATGTCACACGATTTCTGAAACATTTCAATCAAAATGCAAAACTATCCTCCAAATCTCTGAAGGTATTTCTAAGGTCATCTCTTACTTTTTTCAAAAAACTAAACACAATTATGTACCTAAACCACAAAAATCTACTGATACAAGATGACAAATTCATTAATTCATTTGTTTTCTTTCGGCTTATTCCCTTTATTCAGGCAAAAAGCAAAAATGTCAAATTTTAGAGGTGCATAAAAAACTGTGTTAAAGCCTGCAGTGTTTTGTGTGCGTGTGTGTGTGGCCTTGGTACTCCCAAGGGTTTGTGCCATTATATTATAATCCTCATAAATATTTATGCTCACAGAAAGATTGAGGAGCAAACACTTATTAGCCTATATGCAGAATGAAGTAGGTCAGTGCGCTCACGCATGCTCATATATACTGTATATACTCATGTGATCAGAAACTTCAAACAGCACTGGTGCAGTAGGACAGTATCTCTCTCTTTCTCTCTCTTTCTCTTTTCTCTCTCTCTCTCTCTCTCTTTCTCTCTCTCTCTCTCTCTCTCCTTCTCTTTCACATCTTTTTTTTAAGTCTGTCACATGGCACTCAAGATGCCAGAGGTCCTTTGTGTGTGTGTGTGTGTGTGTGTGTGTGTGTGTGTGTGTGTGTTTGGCTGAAACTAAGAAAGAAAAGGGACAATTTGGGAATGATATAGATATAGAGCTATTTATTGCATATGTGTTATGGTTTCAATTAGTACAGACAATAATTTTACACTCTGAAAAACTAACAAGCAAAAAACATTTTAAATTAAATTGAATTAAATTAAATTCATTTTATTTTCAGCTTAGTCCCTTTATTAATCAAAGGTTGCCACAGCAGATAGACTGCCAACTTATCCAACTTAACATGCAAACTCCAAACAGAAATACCAAATAACCCAGCTGGGTCTCGAACCAGCAACCGTCTTGCTGTGAGGCGATCGTGCTGCCCACTAAGCCACCGTGCTGCCTAAATTAAATTAAATTAAATTAAATTAAATTAAATTAAATTAAATTAAATTAAATTAAATTAAATTAAATTAAATTAAATTAAATTAAATTAAATTAAATTAAATTAAATTGTATATTTAATTAATTACATTTATTATAAAACATTGTAATAAGATTTATTTCAGAGTCTTAAAGCATATTATAAAGTTAATTAAGCTGTGGTTATAGTATAGTTCTAAATTTGTCTCACAATTATTTAATGACAGAAAAAATAGACATTACACAAAAAAGTTAATTCCTTTCATAGAAAAAACTTTAAATGAATGTTTTTATAGACATCTAAATATGACAGAAAGATAGTTATCTTTTCAAAACCATTGAAAATTACGATACAATTCAATTCAATAGTTGCGTTATTGGCATGACAAATGTTATGAATGTATTGCCAAAGCATTTATAAAGTTTACATTAAAAAACATACATATATATTTAAAAAAATAGTTAACACAAAAAAGTAGTAGTAAAAGTAAGTGGAAATGATGATACACCTCTTTAACGCTGATTTCAAAGTTCTCTGGATCAGATCTGAGTGATTGTTTGATCTACATGTCTCAAGTGTTTCCTTTACATCTAAACAGACAGAGAATGTCTTGGGTGACTCGGCTGGGTGATTTATATGGTTACTGTGTTTAACTGTGTCAAATACCTGAATACCACAGCATTTCCCAGGGTTAGACAGGACAGACACACACACGCACACAGCATGTTTGAGAAGTACCTAAATATTTGATACTGCTCCTCCACACAATCGCTGCTCAAACACATTCACACATTTGAATGTTTGTGGATCTCAGCACCTGGTGACCCAAAATATAAAAAAGAATGATGGAACACAAATTCTGAACATTTAATACAAAACAGCAGGAAGCACGAGATGCTGCAGATTTCACCATTAAACTCATCAGGCTGCTTTAATGTTGGAAAACTTTTTTTTCTTAATTTCCTCATTTTAAAACAACAACAACAACAACACATGCAATCCATGTGCAGTTTACTCACAATCACATGATTATTATTATTATTATTATCATGATTATTATTATTATTATTATTATTATTATTATTATTATTATTATTATTATTATTATATAATCACTATTATTATTAATATTATTATTATGTAATTTTTATTTGGGGTTTTATTCTAGTTCATGTTAATGTTCATGTTTTTATTATTAATAGCTGGAGTATTTTATATAAAATATTATTATTATTATTATTAGTTTAAAATGTATGAATTATTTAGATTAAATGAAACAATATATATATATATATATATATATATATATATATATATATATATATATATATATATATATATATATATATATATATATATATACTATTTATAATGAAAAATGTTTGTTTTTATTATTAATAGCTGGTGTAATTTATTTTAAAAAAAAATTATTTCACTTATTGCAAACTTTATTGCATTGTAAATTGTATGATTATTGTTGTTGTTGTTGTTGTTTTTGTTGTTATTTGTTAAAAATATAATTTTTTTATCTAATTAAATATAAATAATTTATTTACAGTATATTATTATTATTATTATTATTAATGTTATTATTATTATTATTATTATTATTATTGTTATTATTATTATTATTATTATTAAAACTTTTATTTTTCTAGGAAATCCTGTCGAAGATTAGGCAGTATAGAGTTCACATAAGTTTAACAAACAAATAACAAAGATATGCCAATGCTTGAGCCAATGCAGACAAAACAGACTATATCCTAGCCGAGTGTACAACACACAATGATGAGTGAGGGATTTAAGATTTGTTATAAACCTCGGTGCGCATGGTAAACAGTGTCCAAAGCATGCAAACTATGTGAAGATGCATGCATACAAATAATTTTGCTTTATTTAATGCATTTTTTCCCCTTTTTATCCTATTTATTTATTGGACTTAAACAGATGCCTAGCAACCACCCAAAGCACCCTAACACCCACATGACCTTGTGTTTTTATGCTGTAACATAATAAAAATTATTTAAAACATTATAATTATGTATTGTTTCATTATCATATACACAGTATACACTTTGTATTACCATAAATCTTGATATGCTTTTTTGAGAATATTATCCAGAAAAAAAGCGCACAAATTTAAAATCGCTTTACACAAAACCAACTCAAAAGTGTCCATTAAACAAAACCCCATAAATTAAATTAAATTCAATGTAAAATAATGGCTTGTTTTTTAAAGATCTGTTCTTCACATTACACAAAAAAGCCTCTGCATACTTTTAACAGGCAATTAAACATTCAGCCAAAGCTACTGAGAGTTATTCTCCTCTTTCCTGCATGCACCTCTCATATTCATCCCTCACAATAGTGCTATCCCATTCACACCGGGTGTATTATGCACAAATCAATACGCATTGAGTCAAATAATGGCAGGACAGTATAGCGTGAATGTGTTAGTGTACTGTCCTGGTTCTATAAGCCTGGATTTGCCTCTTAGTACCAGAGCAGCATGTGCACAAATAGAAACGCATGTGCTTCTGTGTCATTCATTAGACTCCAGCTGTCAGTGATTGAGACTGAATGAGGTTTGGTGTCACGCAGTGTCATTACACTCTTCTAATTGTGTTAAAATCTATTGTAAAGTGTATTTCTCTGCCTGTGCCTTAGAAATGTGTAAATCAAATGCATCAGTGATCTTTCCATCACAAATACAGTTGATATATTTAAAAGAGACCCCATTTTTAATTTTAGGTTGTGGCTAATATTCAAATCAGGCAAAATGATTCGGATTACTAAAATACAGCTTAAACTAAAAGGCTTTTCAGTCAGAAGAGTAAGACTCTAAATCTAAATGTTCATTCAAAATGTGCATTCTGTTGGGTAAGTTTGCGTGGGTTTCCTCCAGGTGATCTGGTTTCTTCCACAGTCCAAAGACATGCGGTACAGTTGAATTGGGGAAGCTAAAATTGTCCGAAATGTGTGTGAATGAGAATGTGTGGTTGTTTTCCAGTGATGGGTTGCAGCTAAAAGGGCATCCGTGGCTTAAAACATATGCTGGATAAGTTGGCGGTTCATTCCGCTGTGGCGGCCCCGGATTAATAAAGGGACTAAGCCAAAAAGAAAAATGAATGAATGACTTGATTTAATAGTACTTAAATTCCCTAAAGACCATTTTGAGGGATGTGAACAAAAACAACAGTCCCAACGTCTTTCCTGTTTTGCAAATTTTGATTTCTATAGCTTTCGAGAGTTCAAAATGAGCCACATATTGATAAATAATGTTATGATGGCTGTTTTTACATTATATTATGCTCGAATTGCCTTGTTACAGTTATGAATTCATAACAACATACAGTATATTCATAACAAGCAGGAAATGTTCATTGGCCAATGACATCACCACATTGAATTGGTCTATAAATCTTAATTCATATAAACGATAGAAATTAAACTCTTTTAATTCTTGAAATATGTTTTAGATTTGGCCTTTTGGCTTTATTTAAAAAAAAAAAAAAAAAAAAAAAATATATATATATATATATATATATATATATATATATAACACATTTAAAACTCAAACATTTTTTTTGTAAATAAATATTATTTTTGTTCTTTGAAAAAAATTATTCTGCAAAATACATGTTCTCATTACTCCCAACACTTCTTATTTGCATGACTTTGTAAGTTTTTAAAATAATGTCCTGCTAGTAAAAGTTGGTTGTATAATACTAAGACGGTAAAAAGTGCCCTCCAACTGGTTGACTGCCTATTTCAATCCCATAAACCTGGTGTTACATTTACCAAACCATTTTACACCAAATGATGATTACAAGCATATAAGTGACCTTTCATTTATTTATTTATTTATTTTTGCAATGGTGGCTGTTTTTGTTTCTTGGTTTTATTTTATAGTTGTTTTGTTTGGTTTCCTAGCTGAAACTGTGGTCAACAAAACAGTAATGTTAATTCTGATGTGTATTTCCAGTTATTCATCATCATAGATATTGATGTGTCTACAAATATGATCATACGGCATCAATAAGAAAATCCCATGAATCTCTGAAGCCACCAAGCATTTTTAATCAAGCTCAGAGGGTTTGCTTGTGCAGTTCACTTTCTATTGACCAAGGCTTTCTGTTGAATTGCAGAGAGAGAAATGTGCAGCGGCATTCAAATAAGATTCAGTGTAAATCACTTTATCTGCCATTGGTCTCAGTGCTAGAGTTAGCTGTTAGCATGTTAAATTAAGAAAACTGTATATGACTTCATGTTTATTTCATAATGAAATCAAGTGATGAAATTCAGTTGAAATGAGCTTAGTTACTGCAAGCAACTAATTTGTTATTATGCTAAATGAATGTTGATTATCTGAGGGATTTATATATTAGCTATTTTTGTGTGGCATGTACAGTGTTGGGTGTAATAAATTACAAAGTAGTTAGTTACTGTAATTACATTACTTTTCCACTAAAAAAAGTAACACAAGGGAATACTTGTAATTTTTAGGTAGTTTATTAAAGGTCCTTTTAAAATACTTGCTTCCATACTGTAATGTACTAAATGCAACAGTTTTGTATAAATCACTTCAGGGAAGAAGAGGAATTGTATTTATTTGTTATACACACATATTTTGCAGAAAAAAAATGCATTTCAACTAAAGAAGACTACATTTATTATTTTATTTATTTATTATATTTAAAGAAGACCGTTATCCAAACAGTAGCATAATGAATTGAGAAATTATTTAGCAACAATATAAGGTGTAAATTCAGAGAACCACAGTGATTGTATACAGTTGAGGTCATAATTATTAGCCCCCCTTTGATTTTGTTTTTAAAAATATTTTCCAAATGATGTTTAACAGAGCAAGGAAGTTTTCACAGTATAATATTTTTTTTTCTTCTGAAAAAAGTCTTATTTGTTTTATTTCGGCTAGAATAAAAGCAGATTTAAATTTTTTGAACACCATTTTAAGGACAAAATTATTAGCCCCTTTAAGCTATATATTTTTTCGATAGTCTACAGAACAAACCATCATTATACAATAACTTGCTTAATTACCCTAACCTGCCTAGTTAACCTAATTAACCTAGTTAAGCTTTTAAATGTCACTAAGCTGTTGAGAAGTTTCTTGAAAAATATGTAGTAAAATGTTCTGTACTGTCATCATGGCAAAGATAAAATAAATCAGTTATTAGAAATGAGTTACTAAAACTATTATGTTTAGAAATGTGTTGAGAAAATCTTCTCCGTTAAACAGAAATAAGGGAAAAAATAAACGGGATTAATTATTATATATATATTGTTATTCAGATATTTTGCATAATTATTCAGATTTTCAAATAATAAAGGACTGATTTATACGAAAATCATACATGCTTTAGAAACGATGAAATGTTTTGGAAAATTAATGTCAATATATGGTTTGAAATATAGAGTCATTGCTTTGAAATGCTTTGCATTTTGATTCATATGTTGTTTAAAATGTAAGCATTTGTTTTTAAAATGAAACTAAATGTTCCAGTTTGACTCAAATGTAGGGAGTTGAGATTCAAATTTCTATTATCAATGCTTTGCAATTTATGTTGATTTTTAGTATCGAGTGAAGTAATTAAATTACTTGTTATCTTTCAATTGAAGTAGTTAGAAAAGTAATTTAAATACCATTGTTATGACATAATTAACAATAAAAAATGAATTACTTTGATAACGTATCGTACCCAACACTGATCATGTACAGTATTCACACTGAATTCACACATGCGTCATGAATAAGCAACTTTTAAACAGAGATAATTATTGTATATTTTATATATTATAGTTATAATTGTGATACTTTTATGTATAATTTAAAATAATTCAAAATGATATATGCTATTATGCTATATATTTTACATTTTTATGTAGAAAAAGTGTATTTTATTGTTAACGTAATGTATATATTTTGGTTAGTTGTTTGAATAAATTGAATAAACCTCAAATACCTTTCAATCAAATACATTACATTATATACATACAAGTACATTAACAGTCTTGAGTGTTGTTTTGGCATGTGGCAGGAGTTAAATGCCCATTAAATGTTAGTCAGTCACTCTGTAGTTCAGTCACTGGTGCCCTGAGAACATTGGCACAAACAGACTGTCCCGCTCCAAAACTCTGGAATCTGGACGTCATCCCAACTGTTTAAGGAAAAAACTCATTTTCAGCTCCCATGAGTTGTTCTGTCTGCTGCTCTACCTCATTGAGAAAGCTGAGACACACATATCGGGTGTCTCTACAGTGGCCCTGGGCTGATGAACCCGAGCAGGATCCGTCCTGCGGGGAGGGACGACTGTCCTTCACTCTGCCCCATCGCAAGCTTAAAGGGGACGTATTATACCCCCTTTCAGAAGATATAAAATAAATCTTTGGTGTCCCCAGAATGTGTTTAGTAACAATTTAGCATATACTGTCAAATTGTTCAATTTGCTAGTAAGCAAAACATGAGCATTTTCGTGCATGTTCCTTGAAAGGGGACTTATCATGCAAACATCAGTTTTATAAGGGAATTGTGTATTAACAGTGTGTTAATATAACCAGCTTCTAATGGTAAACATTTCTTAGTTTTATTTTTTATAATCACACTTCACAAACACTTTGATTGACATTTTTTCTTTGTTTGTGTCATCAGAGGGGAAAGCCCCACCCATTAGTAACAATCTCTCCCTCATTAGCATTGGACATTAGTCTTGTTTTTGAGTCTGCCACTATGCTAACACACAAGCATTTGTAGCTCCGCCCACTTTTGAAAAGAGCACAATCTTATTTGTTAAGATATGAGATTACATACAACATCAATCTAAACGTGCAAACAGAGGCGACTCAAATGTCACACAATGTAATGCACGTTTGCCGCAATCGCACAGAATTCACTTTGAACGAGTCTACCACCAAAATTCACGTGAGGTGAAAATTCTCATATTTCGCGGAAATCCAGCATGACAGGTTGTTTGCAATGCACCAAATTCACTTTTATAATTATTCAAAAGTATGTATTTTGCAAATTTTCAAAATATTGGCTGGCAGGAAATTCGGCTATGGTGTCTTCAGTGGCTTGGATGTCTGGAGTTTGTGAAGACACTTAAGTTTGTCAGAACATTTGTAACCTTTTTTTCAGCTGCTGTAGCGAACATACAAAAATGGTTAAGATTAAAGGATGGTTCACACAAAACCCATTTAGGCCAAATCCCAAATCTATTTTTCTACACCTTCCTTTTGGCCCTTGAAACTGAGTGCGAAGGGAAATGGTTTCAAAATTAGCCCTAAGAAATGGTAAAGCACTACAGCACCTGCACACGCCATCAAATGTCATCGCGATCTCTTACTACATATGAGATTGACAATCGCAACCGCTGTAGTGATTCCAGTTGTGTTATTTTTTGTTGTTTATCTTCAGGAAACCACTGAAGGCAACGGTATGATGTTATCATAATGGTATAATGTGGCAATAAGATCGTAACTGTACTGTGCATTTACACTGTGGCCATATTCGTCCATGTAAACACACATTAACATTATAGCAGACACTGTAAAAAGCTCATTCCCGGTCACCAGACATTTCTGGCAGGGAATTCAAATGTTACATGTGAAGGTATGTTGTGGGACTACTATACAGGAGTTATTATTGTGGATTAAAGATTGCCAAATATAGTTATTTTTTTTTTTAAAGCATGTAGTAAAACACGAGCACGGTTATGAATATAATAAAACATGCTTGCTTGTTGTAAAAATTTGTAATAATGACAAAAAAATACTAATTTGTGCATCTCCTTACTTGTGTGTGCAGCCAAGCTGCCGTTGTAGATGATGTATTCTGGGAAATTCACCTTGGTTTTGAGTGTGGTCCTGAACAATCTCTGTTTCAAGGGGTATTTAGCCCTTCCCGTTGGCCTTACATATTCAAGCTAAGGAGAATTGAAATAACCTACCCCTTCACATGAACGTGCAAAACGAGGGGAATGTGTATGAGAAGGGCTAAGGAATCGGGATTGGGCCTTACCATTGCATTAAAACTATTTTCTATTCTTTTTCAATGCAAACATGTGCTTGATGAACGTCTGCGACTGTTAAGCTCATGTCTTTTGAAGTGATTTGCATACGAGTGCTGTGTCATCTCTGTTAGTTCCACAGCAGTGGGCTAATCATAATAACTGAGATAAGGGACTAACATTGCAAGTTTCTTATTTCCATTCTGATGCATTACGTCTCGCGTTTTAGAAGCAATGGTACATTTGGTGTGAATGGGGTGTAAATATATAGTAAGATCTCGTTGCTACATCTCTAGTGAAGTGAAATCTGAACAGCCCTTTTTTCACACCAAAAAAAGTTACTGGATTGTCCTTTTTCATCTTCATTCAAGAACCCAATTATAGCACTTAAACATTGAAAAAGTCAGATTTTCGAGATATGTCCCCTTTAAAACCCCTGCTCTGGGACTGTAGCTTTAAAACAAACAAACAAGAAGGGGAGCGGGAGAGAGAGAGAGAGAGAGAGAGAGAGAGAGAGAGAGAGACCAGTAGTGCTCAGTATGTGGGAATGTTTGTGTTGGGCAAAGCGAGAGCTGTTATTCTGGGAGTTTGTCCTGCACTGGAGGGAGACTGAATTCATTTCGAGGATGAGGTCCGAGTCACACAGAAGTCACAGTCTTGGGCGTCCCATGGGGCATTTTTAAGGATTAAGCGAAGAAGGGATGAGCGAATGAAAGAGGAAAGCAGACAGGAGGAGCTGTTCTGCCACACACACCTGAGGAGGGGTTGATCCAGAACACAACACACACCTGTACCTGTGTGTGTCACTCATGGAGGCTGTGCTATTGAGTCTGGGGGAAAGTGTGTGTGTGAGGCATAGTGCATTATGGGACGTGACCTCAGCCGCTCTTAGAAGATTGAGACATGCTCATTTTAGAGCTCCTGAAGTCCTGGTTCGCGCCGTCTATCAGGTATGAGCAACAAGCTGGTGTGATGGTGTGATGGTGTGTGTGTGTGCTTGGCCACTTTCATTATGGTAGTAATACAGTGTGTAGATGATAACCACCATTAAGGAGCCATAAGAGTGGAGCAGATCTGTTTTTTGTTGTCATTTATCTTATTTTATTTTTCTTATTTTTTTATTTATAATAAATTAGTACAATATTTTATTGACATAAATATTAGCTTGTTAATGTTTATATGCATTTATATTGATATACTATGTTTCAAATGCATATATTTATTTAATATATTTATATGTACTAGATGTGTTATAATTTAAATGCATTTTATTCATGTCAACTATATTAGGGAGGCCTCGATCAGGTTTTTTTCCCTCGAGTCAGAGTCATTGATTTTGAGTATCTACCAATACAGAAACCTAATCAGATACTTCTAAAATACATAAATAATTTTTTTTAAATACAATATAAAGAAGAGCGAAGAAACAGATCCAGGATGTTCTTTGTTTTTTATTAAATTTACCTTATTTTAACATTTAACAGCTCTGTTAACAAACAGAGCACTTCTGTGAGGTAGCTTGAACATAAATAACATCAATTTTTTTTATTTTTAGTGAACAATAAACATAAACAAATCTAATATAAAAACAAATAACGACTTCAAATACCCTGCACACAATCCCAAGTTTACATATCTCACAGTTTGCTTTGGCAATGTTGTCGTCATCAACTTTATAATACCTCCAGACCGCAGACATACTCGCACTTGCTTTAAGCAGCTTCCGTGTTTTACTTTGCCAGCATTTAACCAATAGCGTCTCTGCAACGAAGTGATATCATGCTGCATTCATTGCTGTTTCTGTATAAAAATAAGAAAGAGGTCTGACTCTGTGCAACCACATAACTATAGATGTGTTAAAAAAATTATCCAAATATATAATTACATTTATATTTGAGTCCTGATTGCGAGTTAACGTCCGATTCCGATCAAGTCTGAAACCGCATGATCAGGCCCGATTTCAAATCCTGTGAATGGATCTGGACATGCCCAATGAATAAATAAATATAAATATATATAAACGAATTAATTTATTATTCTTAATTATATTTATTAAGACTTTTTATAAATAATATTTTTAATTTGTTTTTATATATTTTATTAATAATATTAACTAAATTTAATTTTAAATAAATAGATATTTTTTGTACTTTATTGTTTTTTAAACATTCAAAGGCAATGATTTACAAATTTGGTCAAACAAATATTCACACAACAGTTAAATAATACATGCAAGACACAAACAATATTGATAATCAAATAAAAAGTAACTACACTTCGCAATGATGCGTATCGCAAGCTCTGTGATTGGTTGGTTTGGTAGCAATGACAACTGTGGGCGGCGATGAGAGCCACCTGAACTCATTGGAGCGAGTGTTTACAAGTGTGGAGTCCCGTGAAGGAGCTCAAGATGGAAACTTTTGTTTTGTGTTTACCTTATGATTAAAGTTGTTGCACATCCACTGGTTCCTGCCTCAGAATGAGCGAGTTTTAGCTACTTGTACATTAAGGTAGCGTTCAGAAAAAAACAAAACATCCACGAAGAAACTCAACACAGAGGAACATAAAAACCTGCTACCAGCTAGCGTTACAGAAGTGTTATTGCAGAGCAACACAAACAGCATGCAGGCGAACAAATGCACAACAACGCTCAAGGCAGGCACCGTGGGTCATGCAGATCACTCGACGCAAAAGTATATAAATCAGTCTACATAACAGCATAGCAACACCCTGATAACCATCCACAACACCCTTTCATCATGCCAGTATGTTTAACATAGACGAGCACTGCTCACATTTTCCACAAGAGAAGTAAAACGATGTTAATGTGTCATCCTGTTTAATTTGATGCTCTACTCTAAGTTCTGTGAGTTCTAAAACTCATTAGAGTTGCAGTGTTGGTTTCTGTCTCTGGGTGATGAAAACAGCTCACCGCAGGAGTTCGCTTCATCTATATGTGTGTGAGAGAAAGAGAGATCAGTATTCAGCTTGTGTTCCTCCTCCACCTTCATACTGTGTGACCAGACCAGACCACAGCAGATTTCCCTCTTGTTGTGACTTACCTGAATTAATAATTGCAGAACTGTTTGTCTTTTCCAAGGCTGGTGTATCACACAGTACTGGTATAGAAACAGAGCCTACAGAACAGAACACACAATTTTTTTCTTTGTGTGCTTTAGATCTGTACCGTGCACCATGTATAGACTGTGAAATATTCCCTGACAAAAAAAAATCAAGACAACTAATATTTTTACGTTGCTTTAACTTATTATTATTTAAGTCAATCAGGTGTCAACTCAACTTTCTAAGTTATACTTAATTTGATTGATGTAAGTTGACTAGAAACGTTCATTTAAGTTTAAGTTATTTATTATTCACAACAATGGACAGTGTAAATTAATCAACGTTCCCTAAGAACGTTAATGTCCCCAAATTAGTCCAAACACTAGTTACATTGGTGGTCCCTGAGCCAGATTTTTAATGTCCATCCCTGCTGAAAAATCCAGCTTAAACCAGCCTAAGCTGGTTGGCTAGTTTTAGCTGGTTGACCAGCCTGGTTTTAAAGGGGTTTTGGCCATTTCCAGGCTAGTTTCCTGCCTCTTCCTGCCTCTGAAAATTATCAGCTAAAACCAGCTTGACCAGCCTGGTTTAAGATGGACAAAGCTGGTTTTAGCTGGGCTCCCAGCCTGGTTAGGCTGGTCAAGCTGTTTTCAGCTGGTCATCTCCCAACCTGACCAGCTAAAACCAGGCTGGAAATAGCTGAAATAGTTTTTTTTAACAATTCAAATTTAATTTTAATGCATCAACACATAACCATGATGCTGTGTAGCTCTTAAATAAATCAGCATTGAATCACAAAATAAATTACGTTTTAAACGTACATATTCCCTCAGAAAACAGTTATTTCCTTCAGAAGTCGTTTTCTTTTAGAAGTGCCATATGTAGGTCAGACATAATTCAATGTACGCATTCTTCTCTAAGCTCTTTACACACAGACAAAGAGCCAATTGACTTTCCCTTCATATTAGTCCTGCTCACAGAAATGACCACTTAAACCTCTGGATTACCAAAAGAAACAATAACCTCATATAACCCATGAGCTAATCTCACAGAGACCACCCAAAAATTACCTTTGAGTCTGGCCGGAGGGTGTAATTCATAACGTTATTGTCTATAAAAATCACACACACACACACACACACACACACACACACACACACACACACACACACACACACACACACACACATATATACATGATTTGACGGCAGTGGCTTTAACATGGGCAGTAAATATGATGAACATACATTGTGGCACATTCAGGAGACGAGGAGGGGCTTCCTAATGCATTCTTTCCACATCTAAACACACACATACACTTTCCTTGTGTTTGATCCAGCAGGTATTTCCTTGGGAGACCCTTCGTCCCCCCTCTTTCCCCTTTTCCTTTCATTCTCCTGGCCAGAAAAACAAGTCTCTCTCTCTTTTCTTTTTAAAGCTCTGTCGGTCAGGCTCACTGAAGGCATTACCCTTTCTCTCCTGCGTCTTAATACACATCCATAGAGCTGCTTTTGTTCTGTTTAAGCTGCTAATTGTGTGTCTCTCAGAGGGTGTGTGAGACTGAGAGGAACACTGAATGTGGACCAGTGGAAAAACTCTAGTTTAGAGCTCAGCAGTTTGTTCATGGTTTAAAGTGAACTCTGACATTTAATCAGCTGAACGTTCTTATCATTTTCTGATGTAGTCGAAGATTCATGGACAGGTTCATGTCATTTTATACTAATAGAATTTTTGCTGACAAACTTAAAAGTTCGGCTAAATTTACTCACATTTAAGTTGTTTTGAATGTTTTAAGATTTTCATTTTTGGTCACTTTATTAATCTGGGGTTGCCACCGCGGAATGTACCGCCAACTTATCCAGCACATTTTTATGCAGCGGATGCCCTTCCACCCGCATCCCATCTCTGGGAAACATCCACACACATTCACACACACTCATACACTACAGACAATTTAGCTTACCCAATTCACCTGTACCGCATGTCTTTGGACTGTGGGGGAAACCGGAGCGACCATAGGAAACCCACGCGAACGCAGGAAGAACATGCAAACTCCACACAAAAATGCCACCTGAGCCGAGGATCGAGCCAACGACCTTCTTGCGCCACTGCGTCACCGCATGTAGATGCAATTAAACTTAAATTCAACATAGACCATCAAAAAAAGTGTGACCTTTTAGATTTAGTGTATTTAATACTTTTTTTCATTTAGATGACAAGTTCTATACATTTTGTTGCTGACATTTTCTAATTTCTTATTAAATTCAGGTTTTCTATACGTATTGTTTTAGTTAATAACACTAATAGGACACACATCATGCTACTTTTTAACAGTGTCATTCTGCTAAGAACCATGGGAAGGGTTGATGAATACTGTAAAAAAAAAAGACTTTTTCTTAAGCTTTTTGGGGAAAAATTAATTGCTTTATGTTCAATCCACTTAAGTTAACCTAATCGATTTGTGTTGGCACAACATGAAGGAATTGGGTGGAGCCCAGCATTTTAAGCTGACAACAATGTACAAGGTTTTAGAGATGATTTTAGATTAAAAATAAATAAATAAATTACAAACCAGCCTCCGGCGCCTAGACTGCAGCTCTTCACAAGACGTTTGGCCATATGAGAAATAGTCGTGCCCAACTGAACCAGGTTTCTCTCTAGGTTTTTTTCGTGTATCGGTGAATTTTTCTTTCCTTGCTGCTGTCGCCACTGGCTTGCATAGTTCGGGAGCTGTGCATCGATGGATTACTCTTCAGTGTTTGGACTCTCAGCAGTGAATATTAAAACACATTGAACTGAACTGAACTAATCTAAACTGTACTGAACTTAAACTTTGAAAACTGAACTACACTGTTTTAATTCACTATATAGTATTCAATGTGCAGCTGCTTTGACACAATCTATATTGTTAAAACGCTATACAAATAAAGATGAATTAAATTGAAACTCCCCCTTAGTTCAGCATTGACAGCACTGATGTGAGCTATTAAGGTTGATATGCTGAGAACAAGTATAGGGGCTCATGAAGAGATTTCCTTTTTTCTTCTATCCATTCTGAAAGTGTGCATATTTCAGCATCGACCACGTTCAGCTGTTTTTCCTGCACTGTTTTCCTCTTTTTTTTTTACCCGCCATGAATTTAAGGGGAAATACCATTTTTTTCCTGTCTGATGGCAGAGTGCCACCCCTGCAGCTGTGGACTCTTCCACTTCAAGCTCTATAGAGAGCGCAGGTCTGGCCGACACACATCCATTCCTCCAGTCTGTTTGTTTCCCAGCTGAGAAGCAGGTAAATGGGCCGTGCGGCTCAG
Organism: Danio rerio; assembly: GCF_052040795.2. Taxonomy (NCBI): domain Eukaryota; kingdom Metazoa; phylum Chordata; class Actinopteri; order Cypriniformes; family Danionidae; genus Danio; species Danio rerio. Next base: position 9,861,617 of record NC_141038.1, on the reverse strand, counting down.
GGATCCTTCCTGTCTTACTGCGATATCAGACAACGTAAATTTAAGAGTCTTTTGGAGCTCTTCAACCCTGTCTCAATCCAAACTGGAATGCTCCAAACATCCCATCAGACGCAACCAAACACACACGCTGATTCCCCACAGCTGTATTTATCCACAATGGTATTTTCCCACAGCATAATGTGTGTTAATACTCTCTCCACATTCTTTACTGCTGATTTCAGTGCTCCGCTGTTATCATCATGCTTATCATCAGTGTGTTTATGTGCGTGCCAGGGCGACTGAGTGATTGAGCGCTTTATAATTTCAGATATTATAGCTGCATATGCTTTCGGGCGAGCGTGTGGCAGCGTGCGACCGAAAGAAACGTTCAGCTGTTTGTTGTGATTTGGAAATGCAAATGAGTGCGGCAGATGCTGGAAATGCTTATACCCGAAAGAAGGTGATGAAATGAATATGCAAGTCGAACTGGTTTGCCTGAAGGAACGTTTTAATGCTTTTTCATACCTTGAGTGATTTACTGGAGCGTTCATTTATGTTTCATAAGTAAAGCATCATCTTTAAATGTCTATAATTCGTCTGGAGGAATACAATTTGGTTGTTGTTGACATGCAGTAGGTGTTTAGAGTTATAAACTGATGTGGATAGCATTACTTGGTTTTGAAGTATTTGATGTAGAGTTTATTTCATTCATTCATTTTCCTTTGGCTTGGTCTTTTTATTAGCCACAGCGGAACGAATCACCAGCATATGTCCCTCTTTCTTTCCTGAATTATCCAGCATATGTCCCTCTAGCTGCAACCCAGTACTGGGAAACATCCATACACTCTCATTTACACAAATACACTACGGCCAATTTAGCCTGTGGGGCCACTGTGGGGGAAACCGGAGCACTAGGAGGTAACTCACGCTGAAATGGGGAGAACATGCAAACTCCACACAGAAATGCCAACTGCCCCAGCCAGGAATCGAACCAGCGACCTTCTTGCTGTGACCTTCACTGAGCCACAGTGTCACCCATGGAGTTTATTTACTTTAGTTTGTTGAGATTTTCTCGACCTCTAATGCTGTTGTCTGTGTGTTGCAATGTTATTGATAATGCATTTTAATTCATTGCCAGGACTTTGCTATGCATTTGCTAATGTGTTTTGATTGGTTGCTAATATGGAATTAATCGGATTAAGGGTGCTTTTACACCTGTGAATCGATTCAGTTGTTCCGAAACAGAGATTACAATTGTTACATTGTTGCTCTTTGCTCTTGGTGCGGTTCGCTTTCACATTGCAAAGTTTCAAATCAGACCAAAAGAGCTAAAACAAGTCACGTGCGAGTAAACTCTCCTCACATTGGTCAGAATGTCAGGGTTTATTTTGCAGCGTCCCGCTAAGCTGTCAGGAGAGGTGGTGGTTTGATTGTGATTGACAGGGTGCGCGCGCGATGTGTCTGAGGAGAGGTGCGATGGGAAGGGGTGAGAAGGGTGCGCGACGATGCCTATTTGAGGACCGGGAGGGAGACGCGAGATTACCGGGAGATCATCACTCGTTTGCAGGCATCCAGAGACTTGCGAGTTGCGAAACTTCCCGCCATACTCATAATTCTCTCTACATATAGCCGTATGCCTATTAAATATCCATAACACACTGTGATATAACCGCGCTCGGATCGGATCGCTTTCTCACAGTAATTGAATTGCTCCAGGGTTCATTTCAATCGAGCCAAGACCACCTCATTCAAGCGATCTCGGAACGATTACTTTGGCGCGGAACAGAGCGCGATTGCCCTGTTCACATATGCCAAACGAACCGCGCTAACTGGGCAAACGAGACACGTTCCGAAACAAAAGTGTAGGTGTGAAAGCACCCTAAATCTCTTAAAATTCCTTTAAAAACATTAGTAAGCAGTTAATGATGTTTTTAGTTGTATGTTAGTGCTGCCTCGTGGTACGCATTTACCTATTTTCTCATTTTAAATAAATTCAAAGGGTCCTTCAAATGCAGCCTCAAAATGCATCCTTCGTTTCCCAGGTAAAGAAGGATACACTGGTAAATCCTTCGCGGCTACGAACATCCCAAGATTCATTGAACGCTGATAACGGCAGGACGTCTTTTTAAAAAGTTTTGTAAAGATTTTATTTTTGGCCTTTTTGCCTTTATTAGATAGGACAGTATTTACACAGCAAGCGACATTGGAGAGAGAGAGAGAGAGAGAGAGAGAGAGAGAGAGAGAGAAGGGAGGGGGGGGTATGTCCTTGAGCCAGGATTCGAACAGGGGACGCCCTGACGTGCTACTGCACCATATGTCGACGCGCTAACCACATATGCTGGATAAGTTGGCGGTACATTCCGCTGTGGCGACCCCAGATTAATAAAGGGACTAAGCCGTAAAGGAAATAAATGAATGAATAATAAAACTAGTAAGTTGTCCCAAAAAAATTCAGTAATTGTTTTGTTTCAGCTCATTTTGAATAAGTAAATTGATCAAACAGTTGTTTGAGTGAAGTCTTTAGCCAGTGGATAAGGTAGATTGACTGGTTGCTAATGTGTTGCTATGCAGTTAAAAAGTCATTTTCGTTGGTCGCATAGGGGTTACAGTGCAATTGATATTAATAATACTTATTATTAGTTTAAGTTATTACAAAATTTTTAATGGCTGTTTTGATTTGTTGCCAGGGTGTTGCTAGTTTCCCCTAATGGGATTAGGCTTTTTTTGAGGCATTGCTTTGCAATTAATAAGATGTTTTGCTTGGTTGCTTTGGCATTGCTGTACAGTGAAAAATGTTTTTTGGTTGGTTGCTATGTTGTTGTTACTGTGTTTTGAATGGTTGCCAGGGTGTTATAATATGCAGCTATTCTAAGAGACCTGCAAGCATCCTAATTTTACTCCCATGAGGCTCCATTGCTGTATAGAAGCAACAATTGAGACTTCATTTGTGATTTTTCTTCCATAAGAGTAAGAAAAAATCTATTAAATGTCTCGTGTGAATATTTCTAGCTATGCTAATGAACAAAATCCCTTGGAGACACACACACACATACACACACACACACACATGCTTTAAACAATTACCTATAAGCAACATATTAATGATGTTTTATCCTCAAACAAGCTTGTATTTTTCCATGAATATTCATGATTTTATTTGTCATATTAGCGATATTGCATGCATATTGATTAATAGAAATTGCCTCTTCACTCTCGCTGTAATGCAATCATGCATTACTGACTGACGGATTAATTTGGGCTCAATCCTGCAGTTCTCGAATCCTTGGATTTCCCTGTTTGTGCATGTGTGTAATCTGCCGGGATTACAGTCAAAGGCTTGTGATTAGTGTGTATTACCCACAAGGCCAGGTCACAAATAAACACTGGAATAAGGGAATCCCTAGATTTGCTGTGTTGGAAATTGATATCAGAGTATGAGATGGCTGATGTACTGTGTTTAAGGCAATATGATTAAAATATACATGATATTTAACATCATGTGTTAATTTGCAAACAGAAAAGATGCTTAATTCATTTATTTTAATTTTAATAAAATGTGTGGGTTGTGCAATGCATAATGACTTACAGAAATGTAGTTTTATTTCTTTAACAGGCTCATAAACTGTTCATTTATTCATTTCATTTTCTTTTCGGATTAGTCCCTTTATTAATCCGGGGTCACCACACCAGAATGAACCACCATTTATGTTTTTATATGTCTTATACTAACCAAGGCTGCAGTCAATTCCTCAGAAATACATAAAAAAAATAATAGTTGAAAAATTGGTACACTTTTAAATACAATTGTTTTCTATTGTAGGATGCTGTAATAAATTTGATGTTGTTAATGTTTCTTAAAATATACAGTCAAGTCTGAAACTATTCGTACCCCTGGAAAATTCTGACTTAAAGTTGCTTTTATTCAACCAGCAAGTTTTTTTGTGAATAGAAATGACATTATTATTAATATTATTAATGACATTATTATACTTACTATTTATTTATTTATTTATATTACAAGAAATTATGCAGGCTTTTCCCAAAAGATAACAAGACCATATTCAAGAAATATCATTGTGAAAATAAAAAAAAATAAAAAAAATGTGTATATATATATATATTCATCATCATATCATTCATTAATTTTCTTGTCGGCTTAGTCCCTTTATTAATCCAGCGGAATGAACCGCCAACTTATCCAGCAAGTTTTTACGCAGCGGATGCCCTTCCAGCTGCAATCTATCTCTGGGAAACTTCCACACACACATTTACACACAAAAACTCATACACTACGGACAATTTAGCCTACCCAATTCACCTGTACCGCAGCGGAAGCACCCGGAGGAAACCCACACGAATGCAGGGAGAACATGCAAACTCCACACAGAGTTTGCATGAGGCTCAAACCAGCGACCCAGCGACCTTCTTGCTGTGAGTATTAATAGCCCCCGTTTATTTTTATCCCAAATTTCTGTTTTTTTGGAGAGCAGATTTATTCAACACATTTCTAATCATAATAGTTTTAAAAACTCATTTCTAATAACTGATTTATCTTATCTTTGCCATGATGACAGTAAAAAATAATTTACTAGATATTTTTCAAGACACTTCTATACAGCTTAGTGACATTTAAAGGCGTAACTAGGTTAATTAGGTGAACTAGGCTTAGGGTAATTAGGCAAGTTATTGTATAATGATGGTTTGTTCAGGAGACTATCGAAATAAATTGCTTAAAGGGGCTAACAATTTTGGCCTAAAAATGGTGTTCAAAATATTAATAACTGCTTTTATTCTAGCCGAAATAAAACAAATAAGAGGAAAAAATAATATCAGATACTGTGAAAATGTCCTTGCCCTGTTAAACATCATTTGGGTCATATTTATAAAAGAACAAAAAATTCAAAGGGGGCTAATAATTCTGACTTCAACTATATTTCTCAGATTTTTAGATTAGATTAGATTAGATTACATTTTCATTACACATGTACAAAGAAACAAAATGCAGTTTATGTTTAACCAGGAGTGGAATAGCAGCAAGTGCAGGATATTATAGAAATTCAAGATAAAATAAGGGTAATGTTTACAAGTAGATGTGCTAAAAATGTGATATACAAGTTGTATTGTCTATATTTTGAGATTTACAAAGAAGAACATACTTGAGAGGTTGCTATTGATAATCAGGAATATGCAAATCGATATGAAGATAATAAACAGGTTGTTATTGCTATAAACAGGAATTACAAATAGATATGTAGTTGTGTATTTTTATTTACATTTGAACAACAACTTTAAGTCATAATTAGCCAGGGTTATGAATAATTTTGGACTTGACTGTATATGAAACCATGATTTAGTTTATATGTACATTACATTTGCATTTTATATACGTAGCATGATGAGACACACAAGCTATGTTGTGTCACAGCTAATATTTGACCTTCAGAATAGTCCAGTTTTGTTGGAAGGGCTTTTTAATCAACTTCCTGTTAAAATGAATATGTCTTTGGCTGACCTCTCTGCTTTGACCTTTCATGAGCTGTCATATTCTGAGATGAAAACAAATATACAGCAAAAAATGGCTCTAATTACAGTCAGAAATGCATCCTCTGTGACCTATGACCTCATTCAGCGCATCATTAGGCTGTTTTAATATTTCATGGAACACACTCTCACTCTGTTCAAGGCTAAACTGAAGACACTCGACAACTTTGTGTCAATAATTTATATTATTAATGGGAAAAAAAAGTTGGTAATGAAATTACATGCAAGTGACATCCGTGAACAGCAGTTTTCTTTATTTGTCAAATTTACAGTTTGTGTTCATTTGACAAAAAAAAGGTAATAAGGTAATATATTTGTATAATTATATTTAATATAATTAACTATAGGGGCGACACGGTGACTCACAGCAAGATGATCGCTGGTTTGAGTCCCGGCTCTCCCAGTTAGTATTTCTGTGTGGAAGTTCTCCCCGTGTTGTTGTGGGTTTCCTCCGGGTGCTCTTGTTTCCCCCACAGTCCAAAGACATGCACTATAGGTGAGTTGAATAAAACTAAATTGCACATAGTATATGTGTGTGAATGAGTGTGTATGGTTGTTTCCCAGTACTATGTTGCAGCTGGAAGGCCATCAACTGTGTAAAACACATGCTGGATAAGTTGGCGGTTCATTCTGTTGTGGCGACCCAAGAAAAATAAAGGGACTAAGCCGAATGAATGAATTATTAACTATAAAAAGGTAAATAATGTTAGGTTGATTATATTGTATTGCATTATGAGATATTTTATCCAGTGCAGTGTGATCCATACTGTACTGCACATTCGGCAAATATACAGTAGCAGACCATCAGGGGATTCCAGGCAGAAAACTTGCATACTGTGCACAATATACATACTGCAAAGTGCAGAAATAGTAAAAGTGTGTTTCACAATATGGATTTGAAATAAAAATCTTTTTAAAATGCTCATCAGTATTGCTATTAAATAGGCAAGTACAAGACTTGTTTTTTTCTTTCGGGGTCTGAAGAAGAAAGAATGGCTCAATTAGGATTTATTTTATTCTGTAAAAGTTTAATAACATTTTTTATCTATTGTCATTATGTTTTTTCCCCAGATGGTCAAGATAACACGTTTTTATTTGTTGTGATTGAATGTCAGGTTTATTCTATGTAATACTGATTTCTTAATTCTGCTGAAGTAAAAACACTGCTATTGTGTTGTGAGAAAAATGGCACTTTATAATTATTATTATAAAATAAATAAATAAATAATGTTAAAATGAATATCTAAATAAACAAGATCAAATTAAATAAATATTTAAATATGACTAAAATAAATAAATGAATATATATTAAAATAAATAAAATGTAAAAAAGTAAAATTAAAATAAATAAATAATATTAAAATAAATAAAAATCTTAAAACATAATATTAAAACAAATAAATATCTAAATCAATAACAATAAATAAATAAATATCCAAACAAATAATATTAAAATAAATAAATATCTAAATGAAATAAAATTGCAATAAATAAATATTTTTAAAAATAATATTAAATTAAATAAATATTCAAATGAATAACATTACAATAAATTAATATTTAAATAAACAGTTTTAAAATAAATAATATTAATTATCTAAACAAATAATATTAAAATAAATAAATATCTAAACAAATTATATTAAATTAAATAAATATTTAAATAAATTATATTTCAGTAATAAATATCTAAATAAATAATATTAAAATAAATTAATATCTTAACAAATAATATTAAATAAATAAATATCTTAACAATATTTGAAAAATAAATATCTAAATAAATAATGTTGAATAAATAAATATCTAAACAATATTAAAATAAATAAATATCTAAACAAATAATGTTAAAATAATTTAATATCTAAATAATTTATATTTAAATAAATAGATATCTTAATAATTTATATTTAAATAAATACATATCTAAATAATTTATATTTAAATAAACACATATCTAACAAGATAATATAAAATATATCTAAATGACTACTCTTTTAAATTTGGAAGACATGTCATGAGTAGTAAAAACCAAAAACATGTTTTACACATGCACAACTGCATAAATACAGAGAAACTGAGAACAGTTGTATCTAGTCTAAAGCAGTGGCTCTGTACTGGATCTGGTGTTTTGGCTCAGAGGAGCTTCAGAGCTTTTAGAAAGTGCTGTTTTTTGACTGAGATGAGATTTGATGTAGTGCCAGTCAGGAACGCAGAGATAAATATACCTGGAGCCACTTTCTGTTACTATGGTGACTAATGTGACTAATGGTGACATCAGGGGCGTCAAGAGTAGGATGAAACGCTGATGTATTAGTATTTGAAATGTAAACAAGAGAAGGAGATTGAAGGATGTGTCCAAAAGCTGCTGAATTATTGCCTTTCCGCCCAACCAGACAGTGTCTGCCCAAAAAGGCAGTGTTTGTGAATGAAGGTACCTTGTAAAACTGGTATCAGACAGACTTCTAAGACAGGATAATGATTTAATTAGTGCTTTATTTTTTCTTTTGTTTTTGCCCCAGATGGTCAGGATAACACAATTTCATTTGTTGTGATTGAATGTCAGGTTTATTCTATGAAATACTGATTTCTTAATTCTGCTGAAGTTAAAACACTGCTATTGTGTTGTGAAAAATAAAAAAATGCCATTTTTAAATTATTTTATCTGACAAATGAATGAATAGATAATGTTAAAATAAATAAACAAATTCTGTTAAAATTAATATCTAAATAAACAAGATTAAAGTAAATACATATTTAAATTAGATTAAAATAAATAAATAAATAAATAAATATTATAGAATAAATAAAAATCTAAATAAATAATATTTAAATAAATTAATAATATTAAAAATAAATAAATAAATCTAAACAAATAATATGAAATAGATAAATATCTAAGCAATATTAAAATAAATAAATATCTAAACAAATAATATTAATAATTAAATATCTAAATAATTTATATTTAAATAAATTAATATCTAACAAAATAATATAAAATAAATATCTAAATGAAAATCTACGTTAGTAAAGATGAATGGAACGTTACTAACTTTTTGCTAGAAATGCCACCAGAAGTGGAATAGATTGGTCTAAAATTTACATTTAATGACACCCAAGTGGTGCTTTTCTACAAAAAATATCTGTTAATTAACCGTTTCTGTATTTTGTGATTCACAAGTGTTTATTTACGAGTGTGAATTGCATTATGAGAGCTTGATTTCTGCACTGTCGACTTTTGCTGTTGAAAAGTCAACTCTACAGTTTAACAAAGTGACTGTTATTGACCCTTTAGTAGTTTGAAATAATATATTGTATAGGAAATAATATATAGAGAAGTAAGTCTGTAAACAGAAAATGTACTGGCAGTCTATTACAAGTTTTTTGTGGCGTAATACACAACACCAACCCAGACAGCATATCACTTTAAACTATTCAAAATGCAAATGCATCCATAATGCAACTCAAAAGCACAAATAACAGGGAAAAAATAAAAACATTAATCACAAAATATGGAGAACTGCTAATTTACGGAGTGTTCTAGGAAGAGTCCTGGTGGTTCCAAACATCTTCCACGTATAGATGACTGAGGCCACTGTGCTCATTGGAACTCTCAGAGCAGCAAAAATGTTTCTGTAACCTTCCCCAGCCTAGTGCCTCGAGACAATCCTAACTACAGACATTCCCTTTGTCTTCCTGCTTGGTTTGTGCTTTGACATGCACTATCAACCCTGGGACCTTATATAGACAGGTGAATGCCTTTTCAAATCCTGTCCAATCAACTGAATTTACCACAGGTGAACTAGAATTAAGCTGCTGAAACATCTCAAGAATGATCAGTGGAAACAGAATGCACCTGAGCTCAATTTAGGCCCCGTTTACACTGTCAGGTCTTGATGTCCAATTCCGATTTGTTGCCCATGTCTGATTGTTTTGTCTGTTTGTTTACACGTTCTTTTTAATTGTGACCCATATTCAATTCATGTGTTTACACTTGCCATACAATTAACGATGTTGCGCATGCAGAAAGGTGGGTTCTAGCATCTGTGCCACACTAGCCAGTAGCCACGATGGAAGAAATTGTCTTGTTTTCAGCTCTGCGAAATATGTGAAGTGTAGTATAAGAAGTGAATGGTTTAATCCAGATTTACCCCCACGCAGTTTATGTAATGGTATGGCCCGGATGTGTGTGTGTGGTGTTGGAAGATGTAGCGTTTGCTTCTGTGCGCACTGGTGTTGGAGAGAATAAAGTTGTTCTATGTGAAGCCGCAGTTCGTGTATTAATAGCGACAAAAAGCAAAAGTTACAACATGAAGTTCGCTTAATTTTAAAATGATTTTGAGGCGGAGGTGGTAAAGGGCCTTCATCGCAGCTTGCGCTTATGGTTTATATGCTTTATGGTGTCCTCCACCATTCAGAGGAATTTGTGGGTACGAGAGAGATCTCAGGTCTGGTGGGAGCAAATTGTGGCAACTGACCACTTTCCTCTTCTGTGTTTCCTCTGATGTTGTTTACCGCGTTGGTATCTCCACACACGCTCTTTCTTCTACGTCATTGAACCGCGGAGAAGCTCCACATTGTCACAAGTTTAATGATGTACAGAACGGCATGCCTCAATAAATCCGATCTGCCTGTTTACATGACAGTCGCATTGTCACATATCAGATCTATATCTGATTTATTTCCACTTATGAAGGAGGCCTGAAACCGATCTCTAAATATCCGAATGCATGCGTTTTTTATGTGTTTACACGGTCATAATACAGATCCGATCTGTGTCATATATGAGCAAAAAATCGGAATTGGGTCACATTTAACTGACAGTCTAAACAGGGTCTTAGAGCTTCACGGCAAAGGCTGAGAATACTTATTTTGTCATTTTTCAGCTTTTTTATTTTTAATAAATTTGCAACAATTTCAAAAAGTCTTTATTGATATTGTCATTATGGGGAATTGTGTGAAGAACTTTGAGGAAATAAATGAATTTAATCCATTTTGGAATAAATCTGTAGCATAAAGCAATGTGGAAAAAGTGAAGCTCTATGAATACTTTCATTTTTTACTATGAATAGCTAAAACTACAGTTGCAGTATTTCCTAATGGATCATTCCTCTACAAAAGTGTCTATTTATCTTCCCAAAAACATTTTCCAGAGCTATTGTTTTAGCAACCTCAGGTCTGTGACAGTATGTAGTTCCCGCTTTTATCGATCCAATTAATTCCTGAACGGTTGAAAAATGGTCTGCTGACAGCACTTCACGCTGACTTTAATTGTGCCCGAGCGAGCGACTGAGTGTGCTTTCTTCCTGTTTGAGGAAGTGTTATCAAGGATAGTCAAGGGCGCTCATTTCCTCTGCTTCTGTTTGATATTCTGTGAATTGGTTGGTCTGTGTGACGGGTCATGAAGTTCATTGTGTCTGCAGTGATTCAGCCAATCGAGACTCACACCTGACCCGAACATACCAATCGCAGCTCGGGTGAGAAACGTTGAGATGGGCATTTATGCAGCAGCAGCAGTGCGGTCAAACTGATTGATTTACACTTGTTTAAATATGAATGAGTGAGGGACAGTGGGAGAGAAACAGATATGTGCCACTGCCCACTTAGTCTGCTATGACAGTGACACACGATGACGCGCTTGTGACCGTGTGTGTGTGTGTGTGTGTGTGTGTGCGTGTGCGTGCGTGTGTGTGTGTGTGTGTGGCATTTACTGTTAAACTGATAAAGCTCTGGTTGATGGAGATTCAGTGTCATGTTTTTTTTCTTTTCTTCAGTTCTGTAGTGTCTGCATTGGAAGTTGCAGACTGCAGCATAACTTAATATGGGAGCTCACATGTAAACACAAGATTTAAAACGTGTGGGTATTTATTTACTATTGTTCATTTACTATGCTTTGATGTTCAGATCAACTTTTCTGTCTTAACTACCTACAGATTTCCGCAGATTTTTGATCACATCACATCAGTCTATTTGTTTACTTATGTGAATTTGTGAGGAAAAAAAGAATAATATATATATATATATATATATATATATATATATATATATATATATATATATATATATATTTTTTTTTTTTTTTTTTTTACCTGTTTTTATATTAATTTGATATTAATTTTATATTAATTTTATAATAATTTTATTTTATTTTATTTATTTCGAACTGAAAATCATACACTTAAAAATACATTTAATCATGATCAACAGAATAATTACATATCCACATATGTACACTTACAAATGTACAAATGTATTTATTTATTTGAAATGGAGCACATTGAAGTGTAAGCTTATTATTTTACCAACTCCATTACCACACCTTTCCACATGATTTGTCTATCACTTCAACTTATTTTTTCTTTTTAAATGAAACATATTTTGTCCATATTTACATCTATTTACATACTTTATTATATATTCAACTCACCATTTGTACATTTTCTTTTTATGGCCGGCTGAATATTTATTTAGAGTTGGACTAACTAACTAACTAACTAACTAACTAACTAACTAACTAACTAACTAACTAACTAATTATAACACAGACCCAAAGCATGCATGGTACTGCAAACAGCCACTCACTGAATTTTCATAATACCTTTTTCATTTATTCTTTTTTACAATCTCATCTATCCATCAACATATTCTTTTAATAATACATTTACTTTTAGCAAAAATCAGTTGAAGGCACTTGAAAGATGTGGGAAAATATTAAAAGCTTTTATTCATATGGCTAATCTTTAAAAAACATAGGTGTTTCGGCAGAGAGCTGCCTTCATCAGGGTTCTCCTGTGAATAAAGGCTTTTAATATTTTTTCCACATCTTTCAAGTGCCTTGGACTGATTTTTGCTGTTTGTTCTGATGAATCCCTTACCCAAGGACACGTTATTTGAGTTACCCCAGAGCACTTTTTGTTTTTATTTTTTAATATTTTTATACTTATATTTTTATACTTTTTGAATTGATTATTAACTTGACATTGTTTTATAATCTGTTCCAGACTGTTCCATAATTTCAAAATGTACATAGTTTTACTGAATATTATGGAAATGTTTTGCTAATATATGCACAATACAGTCTTTTAGATATATTGTGTTACTTACTATAGCTTTGTTTACCAAACAAGTGGATCTAAATGGATTTGCTTTGTTAACTTTGAATAAAAGTTATATATTTTTATTTCATGTGTTACATTTTTGTTCTTATAATCATTCCGCACAAATCTGCAGATTTGTAAACAAACTCAGATTAAGGATTTGTAAAAAAAAAAAAAAAAAAAAGCAAAAAAAAAAAAAAGTCCAAATATTGTGTATGGTCCATAACTTAATGTACAAATAATTTTTATTGTTGCTAAATGTAGGCCTATTTTGTATTTTATGTTTTATAGTAAGGTTTTTATGTATTTTATGTTTTATGTTATTTATTTTGGAAAAGAGTTTTAATATTGATCATTTATACCATGAAATCTGTTATGTGAGGGATGCTGGACAATGGACTTGAGGATCCACATGCAGGTTTTTATGAAGAAATAGTCAGGCAGGCAATGGTCAGAACCAGGAGCAATTGGGTACATACAGTTAAGGCAAAAGAGTAAGTCGGGTCACAGGCGAAGAGATCGGTCCAGGCCGCAAACTACGTAAACAACGGAACAAAGCAAGGGTCAAACATGGCTAAGCAAGACAAGGCAAGAAAAATAGGTCATAATGCACTAAAACAGATAAACAAGACTCAGCCAAGATGTGTGTGTGTGTATGTGTGTGTTAGTGCACTGTTTATATAGTTCTTTATTTAGTTCATTATTAGCTTTAGCTGTGTGTGTTTACAATCAGCAGAAAACAGGAACCGGTGTGTGCGAGGTGCATGGTGGGATTTGCAGTTTTCAATGTGGTGTGTGTAGTTCTCCAGCGACCCGCAAGGATTAGATTGATGGAGATTGTGACAGAAAGTAATAACGATGTTGAATAATAATGTTATTTGCCAGTTTTTTTATTTCAGCGCACCCAGAAGATTGGCATTTTTATGAGTTAAATATTTGATTAAACAACTTTAAATGAGCTGAAACAACATTATTCTTGAATTTTTGTTTTTTAGGATTAACAATTAACTTAATTGTTTTATGTTCAATCCACTTAAATTTGTAAAAACAGATAAGTTAACTTCATTCCTTTATGCTGTCCAGACACAAATACCTTGTGAGGAACCCAGATATTTATATTTTATCTATATTTATAAGTATTTATTTTAAACTTTGCGACCAGGTAAAGCAACTAAACAATAGTTTTTAAAGGGATAGTTCATCCAGGAATCTAATTACTGTCATACTATTTCTAATTTGCTCTCTTTTTCTTTGTTCCTGTACAGTTTCTTTCTTCCATTAGTCTCCATTGACTTGCACAGTGTTTTCCCTTACTATGGAAGTCAGTGGGGTTCATCAACTTTTTGGTCACCAACATTTTTCAAATGATCTTTTTTTTCTATCACCAAGGGGAAAAAAGTAACTAATAAAAGCAATGAAACAATTTAATGTGAGTTCAATAAAAGTAAATGTTACTTTTTAGGTGAACTATCCCTTTAAATAAGCCAGCATGACACTTCTACAACTGAAACAGTAGGTGTTGGAATGGAGCAGTGTCTTGGATGGAGTAAAAACATTTGTCAGTGCTGTGTGTGTGTGTTGTGTATCTTGGGGGGTCCATTATATCCAGAACACCTGAAGTCCATACACAGATCCATTTCAGTTTAATAAATTACAGATGTGTGTGTTTGTGCTGTGTGTCCCAGAATGCTCCTTCACTCATTCTTTTATCAACAAACTCTAAATTGCTCTAGTTTCTCCAGAATCTCAAGAATGCTTGACCGACTAAAGATGTTCTCCCATACAGAAATAGCCAACGGTGCTGCATGAAAGCATTCCTCCGACACAAAGCATGAGAAAACAGCTCTCAGAATGAGCACTAGAAATACAGTGTTATTTTAGTTACGTTTCCAGGAATAGTTCAGCCAAAAAAAATCAAATATCATTATTTAATCACACTCATTCCAGCCAGATTTCAAAAACAACCACAAAAAAGCAATAAATAAGTAGCTTAATTCACTAAGATGTGACTGGTGGTGGGTATGTTACTTTAAAAAAGTAATTACGCACTAGTTACGTCATTACGATTGTATTTAAATTTATTCATTTATTCATTTTCCTGCGACTTAGTCCCTTATTTATCAGGGATCGCCACAGCGGAATGAACCACCAACTATTCCTGCATATGTTTTACGCAGCGGATGCCCTTCCAGCCACATCCCAGTACTGGGGAACAACCATACACTCTCATTCACACACACACACTCATACACTACTGCCAATTTAGTTAATTCAATTTACCTATAGCGCATGTCTTTGGATGTGGGGGAAGCCGAAGCACGTAGAGAAAACCCACACCAACCAGGGGAGAACATGCAAACTCCACACAGAATAACATAGCTAAAAAAATAAAATAAATATTAATATATATGTATAAATAAATATATGATGGGGAGAAAAGGGGAAAAAATCAATAAACATATCGGGGGGAAAAGCACAGTCACCTCACAGCAAGAAGGTCACTGGTTCGAGTTCCCGGCTGCGCCGGTGGGCATTTCTGTGAGTTCTCCCCGTGTTGATGTGGCTTTCTTCTGGGTGCTCTGGTTTCCTCCACAGTCCAAAGACATGCGCTATAGGTGAATTGAATAAACTAAATTGATCATAGTGTGAATGGGTGTGTATGGTTGTTTTCCAGTACTATGTTGGAGCTGTGTAAAACATATGCTGGATAAGTTGGCGGTTCATTCCACTGTGATGACCACTGATTAATAAAGGGACTAAGCCGAAGGAAATTAAATGAATGAATATTTATCGATTTGCTTCTCTGAATTGGTTTATATAGGACTCTTGAATTTACGTACAGTATTTAAACAAATACATTAAAAGTACTTTAATAAAATTATCTTAAAAAAGAAAAGTGATCCTTTACTTTCTTTTTTAGCTAAAAATAATTTAATTACAATAACTAATTACTTTGTAACTAATTACACCCGACCTTTAAAAACAGACCTGAGATTGTCAATCAATACCGTTTTTGAAGCTATCAGCCTGTATTATTTCATATAAAATAAAATGATTTGGATTAGAAATCTCCATATATTGCATCAAAATAACTGTATGGGTCAAAGTGTGATACAGTTTCCACTGTATGTTTGAATTCGTCCCTGTTTTATTTGATTTTATTTTATTATTTTTAAATCATACTTTTTACAGTCATTTAGAGAAGCTAGCCAGTACAAATACTTTTATTAAAACAACTGTAGTTCTTTCTTCTACAATTTTATTGCATTTTGATAACAACGTTTCATTTTTGGGTGATCTATTTGTTCAAAAGCTCTCCAAGATCAGATTTCCCACACATCATGATTCTCTGGAGGCTCTTTTATTAAACACACACACACACACACACACACACACACACACACAAACACACACTCTGACCACAGACCACATCACTGCTCTCATCATATACACCCACTGCATACAGAGCCTCTGTATGTTTGTGTGCGTGTGTGTGTGTGTGTGTGTGTGTGTGTACTTGTGTGTAATCACTTTTGCTGCTCTACTGACTCGTATATTTACTGAGGTTTATGTCCTAGTTCACACTCACACACATTCTTTCGCACGTTCAGAAGATTTTGCTGACTTACACACAATTAAAGACACACAGAGTGATGTGATGTGAGAGGAGATCTCATTTATCGATTCACACAGTTCCTGAGTCAGCAATCTGTTCGTTTTACACACACACTCACACACTTTTCTTGGTCTTATTGCTGGTGACAGTTACATACACACACACACACACACAAACTATTCTGAAAGCTTTTCTTCTATTGAACATAACACAGAGAGTTGTTGTTGTTGTTTTGCTCAGTTAGGTTCTGTGTGATAAATCATAACTTTAGTTTTTGTTTTAGTGTTTTAGTTTGCTTGGCAGAAAAAGAATTTTCTCTCTTAACCGTTTTTATAATTTTGTCTGTTTTGAAGTTCAGTTGAATAGAAGTATTTTTATAGTGGGACAATTTTCCCAGAAAACACATTCTGAAGGTGTTGTTGACTTGAAATGTTCACCAGATGTTGGTAACATCCAATAAGATCCATATATGAAAAGAAAACAAATCTAATTAGTTTACAAATGAAGTTCTGTGTAATAAAATGAAATGACACCGGGAAAAAGTATTGAACACATGAAGAAAGGGAGGTATAGAAAGGCAGTGAAACCCCAGACAGCAGCTGAAATCTCTCAGTAGCAATCCTCTCCTCTTCTTCAGTGTAAATGAATATCAGCTGCTTCAGTCCAACATCTACATTAGCCAGATGATGAAGATGAAACCAGGGTGGACATTTCAGCAAGACAAGGATCACAGCCAAAGGTACTCTTATATGCTTTCAGATAAAGAAAAGCAAACTGTAGAATGGCTAAGGCAATCACCTGACTTGAATCCAGTAGAGAGAATGCAACATAAAGAACAGCTTTGATAGACGAGACCCACAGAACCATCAAGATTTTTTGATTCAAATATAATTATGTCTTTAAACAAACAGATTCTTGACAGGTCTGCTACACTAGTAACATGCCTATAAAATAATACACACAATCTGATCTACTCATCTAATGAATGAACTGAGCAACATTGCTGGCAAAAAAGAAAAGACTAAAATAATCAAAAAGATACCAACTGAGCAAGAGTCAGTTGACCAACGTACTTTTCAGCCATGTTACTTGCGGAGCAGAGCCATTGAGAAAATTAACACTAATGTTGAACAGATCGTTGTTAAGTGAACGTTTAAACGGCTCACAGTCACATGGATTGTTCCTGAATTGATAAATGCTTTTGAATTCATGTGGTTGGAGTCAGTGATCAACTGCAACATCACCCATAAAAACAGACATAATATTTTCTAAATGAATCAGCATCTTAAACTAATTTCATCAGTAAATGATGTAATCCATTACTCAGTCACTTATTTCACTTGTGAATGAGTCACCATTTTAGAACAAATCGATTAATTTAATGATTCAGTGACTTGGTTACTTGATTAGTTTCTAAAGCCAGTTTGTTGAATCAGTGTTTCAGTAAGTTACTCATAAAAAATTGAATTATTAATTTCTAAATGAATGTTCAGTGAATCATCCATAAAGACAGGCACATACATATTTTCTAAATTAATCAGCATTTAAACTAATTTGATGAGTAATCGATTCCTCACTTATTTCACTTGTGAATGAATCACCATTTTTGAACAAATCAATTGCTTTAATGATTCAGTGACTCAGTTACTTGAATTGTTTCTAAAGCCAGTTTGTTGAGTCAGTGTTTTTGAAAAAAATAGTTAAGTTAGGGATTCAGTAAATTACTCATGAAGAAAATTTAATTATTAGTTTCTAAATCAAATTTCAGTGACTCACTGAATCACCCATAAAGACAAACGCATTCTTTTTTTCTAAATTAATCAGCATTTTAAACTAATTTGATGTGTAATCGATTCCTCACTTATTTTCACTTCATCTATTGATTTAATGATTCAGTGACTCAGTTACTTGATTTGTTTCTAAAGTTTATTGAATCAGTGTTTTTGAAAAAATTAGACGAGTTAGTGATTCAGTAAGTTATTCATAAAGAACATCTAATTATTTGTTTCTAAATCAACCAATGTTCAGTGACTCACTGAATCACACACAAAGACAGACATATACTTATTTTCTAAATGAATCAGCATTTTAAACTAACTTGATAAGCAATCGATTACTCACTTATTTCACTTGTGAATGAATCACCATTTTTGAACAAATCCATTAATTTATTAATTCAATGACTCAGTTACTTGATTTGTTTCTAAAGCCAGTTTGTTGAATCAGCGTTCTTCAATAAATTAGATGAGTTTGTGATTCAGTAAATTACTCATAAAGAAAATCTAATTATTCATGAACCAACATTCAGTGGCTCACTGAATCACTTATAAAGACTGTCAGCTAATACTTCCCTGGATGAATCAGTAATGTGAGCAAGTGAACGATGCACTAAAAATCCATTGATACAATCATTCAGTGACTCACTCATGACCAAACGCCACTCGTTTTCAGGTAAGGGCAGGTTCATGAATATGAATAACACAATGAGAATATATATAAAACTAAATTGTTGAACAGGTTATTGAGTTGTACATTCCATGCTCCCTGTTTGGCATTCATACAACCACACTTTCTAGGCTTTTCTCTCCTCAGATATTCTCAGCAGGGTTGGTGTGTGTTTGTCTGAGGTGGATTTGCATTCAGTAGTTCTACCCTCAATCAATATTCAAAAAGCGTGAGAACAGAATGACTCAGCTTTCAATCCAGAAAAACCCCTTTACAATCATCCAGAAACGACGGGAAAGCATCTCAAAATCTAGATGAATGCGTTCCAGAAAGTTCCAGTAAACTTTCACCGACTCGGGCGCTGTTTATCTGCTCTTGTTTATGTTATTTATTTGCCCCATGTGTTTCCAATGTATACGGTGGGATATATTTGCGTATGTGGGTGTGTTAGTAGACCAGAAACTTTAGATGTTTAGGTTGTGTGTGTGTATGTGTGTAGCGTACAAGCCAGATGGGAGTAAAGCTATGCAGTGAAATTACAGCAGGAGAGATCTCACACACGTTTGAAGTGCTTGCATGTGGGTGTGTGTTGCTTTTTTTCCCCAACGATTTAACTGGAAACACATTTTCTTCTCTCATAATACACACACACACACACACACACACTCTGGCATGAGGCACAAAAAGAGTCATTCCCAGTCTCTTTGTGCGCATGGTCTGCAATGCGTTCTGTATGTAGTGAAGTTACAGGTCTCTTTAGGCTATTCAATAACATTCTCCAATACATCTAAGCAAAGTTATGATCCTCTGTAGTCCAATAGAATACACACCTGTACAGACACAGGTGCTTTGGTGTCCGTCCCAGAAACGTGCTGGGATAACTATTTTACAGTGCACAATTACTTCCTTTAATCCCTTTAAAGATCTCTTTTTATGACCCACGGCTAATACATCTACAGCATCATGTAAGGCAAAATTACCATCAATATCTGCTCTTAACCTCACTCACACCTGGATTCATGAACATTGTACATATAGAATTACATAAACTCGGTGTCAACGCAAGCACACACTCACTCACCCAAGGCTCATGGCCGAGATTGTAGGGTCTTTGATGTGATTTAAAGGAGGTTTGTAACCACTAAGATTATTCGTTAAAGAAAAAAAAAAAAACTCCGCCCACAGCCAACATCCTACACCCTGAACATGAACCCCACCAAAGCCCTGTGGCTCCATCGTGTAGTTCTTGAGCTGGAGATGATGAGAACATGTCTCATGAAAGAGTCTAGGGTTTGGTTTGGTGTGTGTTTACCGTCTTGGTGAATTTTATGACTGCAGCATGATGAAATGAGAATGACATGGTGGTATGTTTTTACAGGAAAGAAAGAAGGAAAATCTGCATGAAAGAATTTAGTCCTTCGATTGTTGAAAACCATTGGTTTCTTGTTTGATTGTTTGTTTGTTTTTTGGAACATACTGTAAGTGGAGACTTTTGAGGAATGATCATAGACTGACAGAGCTATTAGGCTTTAAAATAAAAAATAAAAAAAGTTTGTCTATATAACGCATTACTGTATCTGTCAAGTTTTTTGGGAATTAATAATGGTTCCTTTTTTATTTACAGCCTTTGTTCACTATATGTCTTACTAGTATGTGAAAGTGCAATGTAAGCCTCCTCAAAACTTCATCTCAAGCTAATTTTAATTCATAGGTGAATTATTCTTTATAGGGCACTCATTGGAAAAAAATGTGTTACAGGGAGCTATTACAAGAGTTTAAAACTCATGACTAATTGATAGATGGATGGATGGATGGATGGATGGATGGATGGATGGATGGATGGATGGATGTATAGGTAGACAGACAGACAGACAGACATGCAGATAGACAGACAGACAGATAGACGGATAGATAGATAGATAGATAGATAGATAGATAGATAGATAGATAGATAGATAGATAGATAGATAGATAGATAGATAGATAGATAGATAGATAGATAGATAGATAGATAGATAGATAGATAGATAGATAGATAGATAGGGTTCTATATTATATTAAGTGGCCTTAACTAACATGTACCTACAGGTACACTGAAATTAATTATTAGTTACAATGTACTTATCTTGTAAATGCATGTTTTACTTATGCTTAATTAAATATCTCCATGTAATTACATCTTAAATTTATTTCTATAATTACACTGTCCCTTACACTTTACCCACACTTAAACCTAACACGGTAACCTAACACGTATATCATTTCAAAAGCACCAGAAGTGTTCTGCAATGCATTATGAACACAGTTAGTACATTGTATTTACATTTAGATGAAAGTACTTAGTAGTTACCAAGCAGGCACAGGACGTCACCATGACATTGTACCCCAACATTGTGGGGACATTGCAGTTTGTTTGGAAATTAAAAAATATCCATACCTAAAATCAACCAAATATCAACTTCTAATGATGTTAAAGCTTAACGTTGTGTAGACGTTACCATTATGACGTCTATCAAACGTTGGATTTTGGTTGCCATACCTGACGAATAAATGTCAGCATATGACTTTGTTTTAAGATGTGGGCTTGAAGTTGGATTTTGGTCACTTTCCAGCATAACCTAAAATCAACCAAATATCAACATCGTCGTGCTATTGGACGTCAAAATAACATTGTCCTTAGACGCTGGCTAGACATTGATTTTTGGTCACCTGACTTCACAAGCTATATTTAGCCTAATAATAACGTCTTATGATGTTGTGTGCCTGCTGGGTAATTCCACTTAATGTAAAGCAGGAGCATATATTGTAATCTATGTCAATGCAGTTAACATATATGGTTCTTTGTCCTATAAAGGGTTAATGTTTCATTTTTTTAATCTCTGAAGTTTGTTTGACTGACTTTCAGGTGAGCTCTCAACTGACTCCAAGGAGATACGCTTATGATGCCTGTATTGAACTGTAATAACATACAATAGTGACTATGATGACAAAACTGCTTGCTTAAGTAGTCTGTTGTTTTTACAGATACATATTGTTGATTACAGATTACAGATACATATTCTGAACAGCAGCAGAATTTGTATGGAATTAAGCCAACACCTATTTTTCAGAGGTTCGGATGGCAAATGAGCCGCACTAACAGAACAAATGCAGAAGAGTTCATTTTGATCAAACCCTGCAGCATCTAATAAAGATAGAAAGTTTAACACAAGTGAAAGAGAGAGAGAGAGAGAAAGTGTGTGTGTGGGAGCAGCATGGACAAAGGATGGACTCCATCTTGTTTCAATTATAGGTCAGCTCTGTTTACATCAAGTTCCAACATTATAGGCCACATACTACAGCCACAACCTCACTGCACAAGCACACATACACACAGACAAACAGCATTCAATCCTTCCTTCCTCCATCCAATTTAGTTTACATCAGCCAAACAACCTGTCCTTAATTCCACAGAAGACGAAGGGGTAAACCGTATGACCACCTTCTGAAAAAAATAACAAACCCCTCGACATACACACACACACATACACCCCGCTTTGTCTCTGAGCCCGAGGCAGTGAGACAGAAATAACCAAACTCAGAGACTCCAAACCAGAACCACATTTTCTTAATATAGAAAGCCAGAGAGCGAGAAGAAGTCAGTTTCCCATGTTTTTAGACGATCAGGGAAATTTCAGCCTTTCATTTCTTGCAATATCTTCCTCTCGCGCCGCTTTAAACACAAAAAGACGGTACGCATTAAACAAGTTGTGTGTGTGTGTGTGTGTGTGTGTGTGTGCTTTGGTCTGGCAGACAGGGGCGGGATTGGCCTCTCAGAAGTTTATTTTAAAACTTCTCTCTCCCCAATCGCAGTCGTGTGAGCCTGGACATTTTCATTTGTTCCGAAACGCCCCCACAGTATCAAGGGTTTTCTTTTGGTACAAACGTTCCCCTCTGAAACACACACACACACAGTTTCTCAGTATTAAACAACGGGCTCTTGTGACACTGTTCGGAACGGTGCCCAGAGGAAGGAGCCAATAAATGAAGTTAAAATATGTATTAGAGATCATGAGGGATTGTTTGGATTGGACAGTAGTGTTTCCGCTGTGGCGAAGTGTCCAAAATCAGCAGCTGGGATGTTGTGTGACTCTCCTTTACCTTGCATTACCTCCATTACGTCCTCGATAGGGAAACAATTGATCCTGCGGTTATCGAATCCAACAAATACATTTTGATTTGCTTGACTTGGGATGCTTGTGCTTGTTTATCAATGGTGTTATCAGCAGCAGTGGAATGATAATGAAATGTAAGCCCACAGTCTAATTGCATTATGTTTGGAGTGTTTTTCAATTACTTCTCAAAGGCTCTCCCATGAGTATGCGTGAGAGAGTGATGAAGAGAGATGGAAAATCCTGACCCTCGGTGCAGTCTTTCTCTCTCTGTCGTTCAAGTGCATTTTAAAGCGAAGCTGAAGATCGTTAAGCCAGCGGCTGTGGAATGATTCTGTGCTGTGTAACTGTAAGACAGAACTCTTTGGGGATGTTTTGTCAAGGCCCAGTAAAGAGAGACGCAACTTTTACTGTATGGCTTTTCAAAACTTATCAGACTTTTCACACTATACACTGAAAAATGGGTGCTTTTTTAACACCGGTTCATTTTCGTATTTGGATAATGAATCCCTGCTGAAAAGTTTTGGCAGTGCCAATCTTAAATTGTTTTGCTTTGCTTTTTAAAAAAAACATATGGTTTAGAAATAGAGTTTTTGCAGTGATGCCATACAGAAAAAAAACTGCCGTTTGTTGTTTGCTCAAACTACTTGTTTAAAATGAGCTGAAACAACAAACAGGCTCATTCTGAAAACCTACCCCTATATACATTTGTGGAGATCACAAATTATGTAGCCAGAGGAACGTATGGCTGCATTTCGTCTTTAAAATGAATGCTACGGGTCTGTATGACGCCATTCCTTTTTCACGATAACCAGCTGACCGCTTCTGTGTGGACAGCTGTTCTGTTGTTTCTAGTTTGTCCAGTGGCTTCAGGTTCCAAGACAAAAAACAAAAGCTAAAAAAATAAATAAACAAGTAAATAACGGTGAGAATGTGGTGAAATCTGAAAACATGGTTAAGGCTGCTGCGAAGGTCTTTCTTCTTCTTCTCAATTGCTTTTGAAAACACTATTGGTTGGGTTTAAGGAAGGGGTTGGGTGCGGGGATCAATCGGTTGGTCAGTCAGTCGACAGCTGCATTTGTTGGATTTTCTTGAGAAGAGCAGGCGCAAATGGCACTTGCAAGAGAAATTTGAGATCTTAAAAAGCATACAAAGCAACCTCTGGAGGATCTGCGAAAAAACAAAAAACAAAACGTAGCTCATGGTATATAGGGAAACAACACAATTTCACAAGTTTTTTTTGGAACAACTTAATTGTTTTTTGTTGTTAATTCCACTTAAATTTGAAAATAAATAAATTAAATAAATGAATAAATGAATGTATGAATGAATGAATACATACATACATACATACATACATACATACATACATACATACATACATACATACATACATACATACAAACAAACAACAGATGTTAACTTAATTCTTTCTTGTTGTCCCAACACAAGACACTCATAATTTTTTTACAGGGTAGAAGAACCATTTTTGTTCTTTAAATAAACATTTGTATTTCTTTGTTTGGGGACATTTTTTTAAATTAAAACTTTAAAGAACCCTCTTTTACTTTGTCAAGAGTTCTTTATGGAACCATCAATGCTAACGCAAACAGTCTTCACTTCAGTCACTGGTTCTACTGCATTACAAATAACTTGTAAAGTCAACATTTATGCTGTTTTAAGTTTAAACGTCCCGTGAAGTGCTTTGAAATGTGCATTTTTATTCGATGGATAAAGTGTAGCTCCTCCTATTAAAAAAAATAGAAGTGACTATAAACTACAAGCTTTACATTTTCATATCAGTTTTATATTTTCTAAATGGGAGTTTGTTTTGGAGACACTTTCAGAAACACTCTCAGAAATTAAGATACAGGAGCTGTCACGGGGGCAGTAACTTTTACATATTT
The DNA here is from genome assembly GCF_052040795.2 of Danio rerio. Lineage (NCBI taxonomy): Eukaryota > Metazoa > Chordata > Actinopteri > Cypriniformes > Danionidae > Danio > Danio rerio. The sequence continues at coordinate 9,836,878 of NC_141038.1, read as the reverse complement.
GTACCTGAAGGGTCCATAATGGTTCCTCAAAGGTACATTTTAAGTATATTTGAGTACTAATATGCACCTTTTAGGTACCACTGTGGACCCTTTGGGTACAAATATGTATCTTTTAAAAAGGTGCTGCCCCAGTGACCGCTCCTGTACCTTTATTTCTGAGAGTCCTAAAAACGAGCAATACTGATACTAATATCGAAAAAACTTGTATTTTAATTTTATGGGATCTTTAAGGTCTAAAAATGTCAAAAGATGAAGAAAAACATTGGTTAGACATCAAGTATGAATTGATTGTGCAATGTTTTCACAGATGGACAATCTGTATTACATTGTTTTACAAAGGGATAAATATGTCAAAACACATTTTGTCCAATTTTGTATATTTAATTCTTTGTCATAGTTTGAGCATTATCAAAATACATTTTGTGAATCATTACAGACAATTTATGCATGTAGGCTATGACCCTTGAAAGTCGAACAGCTACTTTTGGTAAACGTTTTTGTTGAGCCCTCTGCGATGTTGACTTTGCGGTCAAACGACCGTTAAACGTCTGTGTGAAGGAGTTCACACAAATCAGCTCCCTCCAACAGTCGGGTTCAGTTTTGCAAGCATCTTTCAAACACTCCCCCCTCCTCTTTAGTTCATCCTGGCCAAACCAAACGGGAAAGGAAATCTGAGTTAGAAATGAAGGGGCGGAAGAAGTCAGGCAGAGAGAAAGAGAGTGCAACCCATTCCCAAATGTTTCTGCTGCGTTTTTCCTGCAAATCCAGATGTGGGTCTGTTAGTCATTGGTCAGGTTCTTTGTGTATGTGTGTGTGTGTAGCCTTGTGTTCCTAATGTTATGGGGACCAACTGTCACAAGTTTAGCAATACAAGTATATTTTGATCATGTGGGGACTTTTTGGTCATCATGAGGAAAATGGCTCATAAGTCATACAGCATGAAGTGTTTTGAAAAACGTATTGAGAAATGCATTGTTTCTGGTGAGGGTTGGGTTTAGGAGAAGGGTTGGAGTATGGGATAGAATCAGGGGCGGATTTAGTGATTTTGGGGCCCTAAGCAATTCCAGCCAAATAGGGCTTAAGTCCTGAAATGCATCCTTTTCTACCTTTATTTAATTTTTACTCATATTGCTGTTTTATTTGTGTTTTCCACGTTTTCAATTAATGCAATCTCTACATTTTAAATAGCTTGTTTTCTGAAAAAGAACTTACAACTAAAAATAATAAATACATTGTTTTAGAATATTACATAACAATTACATTATTATAATAATAATATTATATTTGATTGTATATTAAATATTGTTTAATTACAATTACAATTAAAATAGTTTTTGTATCTCTCACCATACAAAATATGGTAGAAAACGATGTTATATATAGTTTATAGATATAATTTACTTTTAGATATTTATTTGGGGCTCCCAGATTTGGGCCCTAAGCTGTCGCTTACCTCACTTATTGGTTAAATCCACCCCTGGATAGAATATACAGTCTTTAAAGCATAAAAAGCATGTAGTTTTACATTTACATCCATTCCACCTTATTGTAAATTAAAAAAGTTTCAGTCCAAGAAAATTCATTTCAATTCATCAAGTCAAATTATCAGATAGCCTCGGCTCAGTTGGCGTTTCTGTGTGGAGTTTGCATGTTCTCCCTGCATTCGCGTGGGTTTCCTCCGGGTGCTCCGGTTTCCCCCACAGTTCAAGGACATGTGGTGCAGGTGAATTGGGTGGGCTAAATTGTCCGTAGTGTATGAGTGTGTGTGTGAATGTGTGTGTGGAAGTTTTCCCAGAGATGGGTTGCGGCTGGAAGGGCATCCGCTGCGTAAAAACTTGCTGGATAAGTTGGCGGTTCATTCCGCTGTGGTGACCCCGGATTAATAAAGGGACTAAGCTGACAAATGAATGAATGAATGAATAATATCAGATCACCAAATTCAGAATTACAGAAGTATTTTTACAAAAATCACTGGGTGACTACATGCACACGAATGCTACATATAGTATTTGCATATTCACAAACCATGGTAATACCATGCTTGTAGTGTTTTGGACAGCTGCAACCCATGCTTGTTCTTAGGGTTTATTTTATAACAGTGTTCTCAATGTTGTTGTTGTCAATTTATGCTTATTTATTTACATTTTTAATAGGTTATAAATTTATGTTTTAGTCAGTTTGTTTTCAGTTTTAATATTAATGATTTCTAGTGAGTAAATAGTCTTAAAATGTAACGTTTGGTATTTTCGGCAATCTATCATCTACTATTACAATATTTTATTATTTTATTATTTAATAGTTTTTTTATAGCCCAACAATTGCAGGACTGATGCAAACCTGTGATGATAATGAATGTGTGCGTCGCTTTTGCTCAATCACAGCAAACCGCGCCGGTGTCACGGGGGAAAGGCGGAGGAAGAGGAGCAGCAGCGGCGGGAGGAGGAGGAAGGAGGGGTCGGGGGTTGCTGTTGAGGGTGTGTGTGTGTCTATGTGTGTGTGTGAATAGTGTTGTGCGGAGCTGCTTGCTGGACGCGGGCCAGCGGTCCCTGTGAAACAGCGCGTTGAGAGCGGAGAGGGATGGGATGGGATGTGCTGGCACTGCCGCTGTCAGTCCGCTCCGCTCCGCCTGTGCAGCTTCACCGGGGATCACAACCACGACATGGATGATGCTGACTGCGAGGATGGTTTAGGCCGGCGTGTGAACGTCTTGTCTGCGGATTTAACCTATTTTTATTTCTGCTGCTGCTGCTAGAGAACATTTATTTCTCATTTGGACGGACGCGGGATCTTCTACAAGGTAAATCGCGCGCACGTCTCGCGCTTGTTTTGCGCTGGTCTCGCGCTTCTGGATGCGTTAAACGCGCGATTCCGTTCTGGTTTTTACTTAGCTAAACATATGTGCTTATATTTTACATTGTTATGGAAATGGTGGATTGGTTTATGAACGAAGAGGGAGGAAATCATCGTTAAAATCCGTGAAAAGGCTCCTCCGAAGTGTAAACTGTTCATGTGATGCTGCTAGCCTGCTAGCCATTTACCTCAGAAACACCGAGGCATATTATGGGAGAGATACTGCATCGTTTTTTCATAATGCTAATCTGTTTTGACGAACAATCACCCTTGAGGTCATTTTAAAAGCAATTAGCTGTTCGTTTCAAGGAGTTTGCATCCTAAACTTGCTAACTCATTTGCTTTGCTTGGTCACCATTTCTGCCCATTCAGACTCATTCATCCATTTTTCCAAGGCTGATAACCTGTGCTGACAGCTGAGTGAGATCAGATCTGCTGTGGATAGTGACAGGAAGTTAAAAGGATTGCTTGCATGTGACCATCACGGTCGTATCCTTAAAATCCTTGAACAATGCTCCTGTGTTAAGTCTTGGCTTATTAGATTTAACTGGGAATGTCCTGTGACAGACTCATATAATGAACGGGAGCTGTCTTTCTTGAGACTTGTAAACAGGCCAACATGCTAGCAAAAAGAAATATGCATATTTCATCAGGGTTTTGTCAGAAAATATGTGGGACTTTTGTATGGATTTGTGCATAGTTCACCCAAAAAGGAACATTTAGTCACCTTCAAATGGTTCCAAACCTTTATTAGTCTCTTTATGTCGTTGAACACAAAAAAGAAGATAATTTGAAGAATGCTGAATACCTGTAACCATTTACTTACATAGTAGGAAATGCAAATATTGTGGAAGTCAATGTTTATGTGTTTACATCTTTCTTTAAAATATATTCTTTTGTGTTTAACAGAAGATAGAAAAGGTTTAAATCAAATGGTGAGTTAATGATTACAGAACTTTAATTTTTGGGTGAACTATCCCTTTAAATGATGCTATGACAACACTGACACGTTTTAAAAGATTGTTTTGATCTGTATGGACCCCGAAAAGCTGTCTAGACAGCTCAGTTGAGCGTTTTGGATCTCCTATGACACACTTCTAGGCCATTTCAATGTGGTGACTAACATTTCTTGCTTGCTGTCAAGCTATTTCATATCGCTAACAAAAGGCAATTCAATCATAACTTAATGTTAAAACAGCTATCATAACATTATTTATCAATATGCAGACCCTTTTGGATTCTTGGATGCTATGGGAAGTAAAAACGTAAAACAGGAAATATGTTAGGACCATTGTTATTGTTTACACCCCTCAAAATTGTCTATAGTCAGGACGGTTTCAAAACCTGCCTGAATAGACAACATGTTTGGGTTTTCATACCCATAAATCATAGATTTTATTCCATAAGAGAAATCCCCTATGATATCCCCATAGAATGCAAAAGTCTATGCAGATGTGAGCTTCCTACCTAACTTCTATTTAGAGCATCATGCATGTTTTAAAATACAGTCTGGATATCCACATGGGCCAGTATAAGATTCTGACGGTATGATAACCTTGAATAAAAATATCACTGTTTTACGGTATTGTAATAACAGTTCTTTCTGCTGCTTTAGCAACAACACTTCTAAAACATTAGTAGACGGTGGAGTTTCTATACCACACTGTGTCAAGAATTGGATTTATATTGCCTATTTTATGTGTACAATGCTATTGTAGCAGTACCTAAAAATCACACTCATGCAAGACAGAGAGAAGGAACAACTTTTCAGTAACTTTAATCAAAGCAAACAAAACAGACATGTTCATCTGAAGCTCCTCTTTAGGGCTCGACACTTATTAAGCACTCATAACATCGACCTTTCCCCGCCCACGTGGCTCTTGGCCCCACCCACATTAGACCTTTTCATTACGCATCGCCACAACATATTGTTGCATTTAAAAAAAAAAGTGTGTCAGGGTTTGGCGAAGGATATGTGTGTGCAAAATTATAAATTGACTTCATGGCACTCAAAAGTGGGGGCTCGTCCGGGATGCAAGTGAATTCAAGTGAAAACCTCAAAAACAGGTCGCAGACTAAATCAAACTTTAAGATAGAAACTACATTAAAACGTAATAATTTGTTTATGCAAAATATGTTAAACAGATTGGATAAAAATATCACGGTTTCACAGTATTGTGATGACTGTTCTAAAATATACAGTATGAGCAATTCCATGCTAATGTCAACCTTGCCATGAAAAAAATAGGTTTTCACCAAAATAGAGAAACCGTTTCTACACTTTTTTGTGTAAGCAATTATTTTACAGTACTTTAGAAACACTCAAAAATGTTTCTGTCATTGTTTTTAAACTATTATATTCAATTTACTAAAGTCACACAAGTGCCAATTTCACATCTGTCACATCCATAACGGAGAGACGTCACATCCATAATCAAGCTTTTCCCTCATAATTGCCAAAATGTCAAATAAAATAAAATCAGTGATGTTTTTTTTCTATAAAGAGCTGGTTCTTATGCTTTTGATTATTGCTTCTTTTGGGTTGTGCAGTTTAATTCACAGAATTTTCTACAAAATATATTGTATACTGCAAACTCACAGACTTTTTTTTGTCACATCCATAATGCATGTTTATTTTTCTTATTTAAAATATAAAAAATGTTTACAGATTGATATTTTATTGATCTCATAGCTTTGTGGTCAGCTGTTTTGGGGAATATAAACAGTTACTTCAGTATAATGCTAACATATGCTTTCTATGTGAATTTATGTTTTGAGTTTTTACTGCAAATGTCACATCCTTAATGCTGGAACTGCTCATATTCTTTTTAAATGTCTCGGTAAATAACAAAAACTTTTTCCCCCTTTGAACACAATGGCCCAGTTTCAAAAACAGCGCTTAGATTAAGTCAGGACTAGGCCTTCAATGAATTAGCTATTTAAGCCACATTTATAAAATGGGCATAAAAAATATATATTACTGGTGTGCACCTGGAGAAAAAAAAATGACACTGACGTATTTTAAGACATCTCGCTGCAAGTTATTTAGAGTTAAGACAGCTCAAACATGCAATTTAATCTTGACTAGCCTGAACCCTGGTTTGTGAAACCAGGGGAACATGTTTTATTTTGAGAAACATTTAACATATGATGGAACAGTAAACATGTCAAGCTTAATAATTCAAATTAATCATTAACTTCTGCTGTCTTCGTTAGTTTTAAAAACACTGATTTCTTTACAATTTAAAATGTAATTTTTTGATATCTTTTCTGCATTAGATACGGTAAAAAATGTAAATGAATTGTTTTTACATATACCATGGGAACGGTATAGCAAAACATTTTGGCGGTTTTAAAACCTTGACTTTTCCAAACATTCGTATACCTTGAAAACGGTTACCGTCCCATGCTTAACATCCAGCTCATCATGTTTTGAGCTTGGGATTGAGGTCTGTTCACAGACTGTAAACAAAGCAGACTGGGTTGTGTCTATGTAGGCAGCTGTGGTCCTGGTGGTTCAGGGTGACGGATGTCTTTTTTTGTGTGTGTGTGCTGCTCACCCTGTGATGTCTGCACTGCAGGGCAGCCGTGTCAGCAGGTTGATGTACTCTAGCACACAGTCAGGCATGAAAACCAGACCTATAGTCGCCTGGACTTTTATCATCTGTCAGTCTGCACCACGAAGCTTAATTCATACTCAGTTTTGTGATGAGCATTGATTTTTCTGCCTTTGTGGTGATGGTGACCATGTGCGTCTAGTATGGTGCACTGTCATTTTGTTGTCATTGTGCATTAAGGGGGAATAATGGATAAATGCCCCCCTTGTTGAGTGCACAGGGACGTGTCTGAAGGCCTACACCATCACAAGGACGTTAACCACCTCCGTGTTTATTATGTCTGATGATATGTTGTGAATTGGAGGTTCACTAATTCAAATACTCTTACATCTGAATCTTAGCGCTCAGTGACGGTGTCTGTGAAGCTAACATGTAGCTTAGGATTTAATACGGATAAACCGCAATGGAACCCTAAACAGGGCATCAGGGTCAGTCTTAAATCTGCACTAGAGAGTGGGTTTATCATCGGATCAGATTATGTGCTGCGCTTTAATCGTCCTGTCTGCAGTGTGCATCACTGAAACTGCACTTTTATATTAGGGTTGCCTAATAAGTGATTTTAATGATCATTTTCTTATACAAATCACACAAATAGTATTTGTTTATTTGATAGCTGTAAGGTTACTGTGCAAAATCATAGGGGTAACACTTTATAATAAGGTTACATCAGTTAAAGTTCCTTATTGTATGTACTAATGCTGCTATTTTCATCTCGCTAACTTCCAATAATTGCACAGCCCTACTTTCAACATCCATCCAGCTCTTATACTGTTAAACAAATACGTTGAAATGTCTGATTTGTTAGGAATAAAGTATATCCAGGAGATTGGTATTGCAGAATAAAGCCTGACAGGCTTATCGGCAGCCGGCGTGAAGTGAAGGACTGTTGTATAAGACTGAAGTTCTTTATTCAGTGAAAATAACCATCCTAGATGTACTTTATCATGCTTTTTCTGTGGCTACTTGCCACAAAACATAAAAAAAATTGATGCAAAACATTTGTTTTGAGTCGTAATAGTGTATTATTTCTTTAATTAAAGCACAAAGGTGACAAAAAAGAAAACAGCTGATGGAGTATACACTAACTCAGGGGTTCCCAAACTTTTCAGCCCGCGACCCCCAAAATGACAATGCCAGTGACTCGTGACCCCCAATATTCTCTGAGGTGGTGGTTATAAATACAGAAACCTTGTATGCAATGACGCGCACAAACACACCAATAGACCCAAGTCTATTCTTTGTTATTTTTATGTATGTCAGTGTTGTAAATGGGCTAGAAAGTTTAACCTGGTGTTACAAAATCTGCTGCATCTGACAGTATTGCTGTGTCTTTAGTATAATGTAATTACCCGAGAAGTCGCAATCCAATAGAACTAGTAACTATAAGCTACTATAGTAACTATATAGTATATAGTAACTATAAACGACTATTTTTTTCTCTTCAGTAGGTTATTGATAAAATACAGTAAGTCTTAAGGTTCATTGTCCCCCGACCCCCACTTTTAGAACCTCTGCACTGACTGGTGCATTATTGAGTCACAAGATGGCATTAAACAGACAAAAATGCAAAGCTGACAGAAATTAAACTGGCTGAATAATGCAACCTCTGGACAGTACGCACTAAAAAAAAGTTAATTAACAGGTTCTAAATTCTGTGGTTGACATGGTGTTTTTGTTTATTTACAGTTGTGAATTGCATCATGGGAGCTTGATCTCTGCTCTGTTGACTTTTAATGTTAAAAATTCAACTCTGCAGTTTAACAGTGACTTTTATTGACATTTAAGTAGTTTGAGACAAGATATTTTTTAAAAAGAATAATAGGGCTGGGCGATATTGCAAAAAACAAAATGCTTTGGATCTCATTGGCCTCCATTGGAAACTGACAGCCTTGAAGCGTGCGCTCAGCAGCCATGTTTTAATAAAACTATATTCATACCGAAACTACATATCAAACTTTTTGGATTATCGATATTGACAGTGTTGTTCGGTCAGTGAAAACCAATATCGATTTTATCGATCAGCCCTAAGAAATAATACAGAGCGAAATAAGTCATTAAAACAGCAGAAAAAGTACTGCCAGTTCATAGCCAGTTTTTTTTTTTTTAACCGTAATTTACAATATTAACCCAGACAATAAATCACTTTAAACTATTAAAATGTCAACAAAAGTTTTGTAAACTTTTCAACATTATAAAAGCTTTTGGAGGAAATATCAATATCTCATAATGCAATTTAAAAGCGAAAATATGAATCACAAAATAAAGAAAACTGCAAATTTATGGATATTTTTTCAGTGTATATTAATTTATAAAACAGTCAAAAACCACGACAGGACTGAAAAGCATGTATGTATGTATATGTAAGTATATGAATTTGAATGTAATCACTGATGGTCAAGGTGATTTGAAGTTCCCTTATGAGTCTATGTTATTCAGCGGTTGTTATCTCAGAATAACATATTGGTAAATGCCATAACTGACCAATCAGAATCGAGTATACCAGACAGCTGTGTAATAATCGATTTTAATGACCTCGCAGGTTCACAGGGCAGTGTGAGTGTAGTGTGTGCCACTCTGGAGAAGAAGTGACTCACCAGTCAGTGATTACAGGCGAGGCATTTTGTAAGCCCACACCAGACACAGCACACAAACACACCACTGCAAACACAATCCCCAGCACCTGATTGCTAGATTCTGTCATTGTGGTTGAAAGCCGTTCACCTCCCCCTCCAGATACACCAACCCCGGTGTGGTGAGGAGCGCTCTCATTCAGTGGAGCGGAGGTGTGACATCTTCTTGAGCTTCAGGCTGTAAGGATGTGCTCTCATCCTCGGCATGCTGTTTGCTGCATTCAAAGCCTCGGGTTTTTCTTTATAATCTCCCGTTGTGCAGTGGGAAGTGTTGCTGTCAAGCCTGACGCAAACTTTAATGGGTTTAATGTGGTGATGATGTACCAAAACTGCAATGCTTTTGAGTTTCCGTGAGGTAAAGTTTAATCTTTTATGATTGGGAAGTCCGCCCAATATCAGGCACCACAAACTTCACGTGAAATCTGTGCCCTCTGAAAGCTTCACAGATCTCTGCAGAATTGGAACGTGACTCTTGCACATATGACCTCCTTGTTTGTTTAGTAAACGTTTTGGCTAATTTGAATATGATTTCAGCTGGCAGTAAGAGTGTAGTGCTGGGCTTTACTTTGTTTGAATAAGTTCGATTGAATTCTGGAGCTCTTGAAAGTTTTGATTGATTAAATATGATTGTATATTTGCAAAGATATTGAGTTTCAAATAATAATTAAACATGGCTTATTTATTTAGACCATTTCTATATTTGTATTAGAAACTAGTTTATTTGAAATAGAAAAGACTTTTATGTTTGATTATGATTATTTATTTGATTTATTAACTACTTATTAGCATTGTAAGACAGTAGTCCGGACTTCCAGTTAGATAAGATATGGTGTAGGACGTCACCAAGTGCCTGAAGATAATTTTGCCTAACAGAGTTTATTTCAAACTAATCCTGTGCAATGAAGATGAAACTAAAGGCAATATAAGGGGTAATGCACAGCCATCGCAACACTGACCTGCAACAGCTAATGCATCCTCCGATAAACGTGATACAGCCGCAGGGGGTCAATGGACTGAGCTTGATACGGCTTCAGACAACATTCAGACTCTTAAAACTGAAATAATCTCATCGCTACTTTGGGATCTGGCAGAAATATTTTGCTCTGCACTACGGTCCGAGCCAGGCGATTACTTATCGACCATCAAAAGTGAACTTCGAGCCGTGAAGGTAGAATTCTCCAACACAATGGTATCAATGCAAACTGAAATATCAATACTGAAAAGTACGGTGAAGGATATGAAACATTCTCTCTCCACATGTTTGGATGATCTCACTGCGCTACATGAAAAAGTTGACTCTCTTTCAGCTACTGTGGTAAAACTAGAAGAAAAGTGTGAAGATTTGGACGCCAGATCTTGTCAGAATAATATAAGACAGTGGTCCCCAACCCCCAGGCCCGTTACTGGTTTGTGAATCAATTGGTACCAGGCCGCACATGAAATCATTAATTATTTCCATTTTATTTGTAGTAGTCTGAATAATCTTTTATTTTGAAAAATGACCGTGTTCTCTTGGTTGCATCTCGGTCACTTAAGCGCCAACTAGGGTTGTAACGGTATGAATTTTTCACGGTATGATAATCGTCTAAAACAATACCACGGTTTGACGGTTTCGCGGTATACGGTATGTTACAAATGTTACAAAATAATAGAACAGTGAAGCAAATTTGACTTTTTCCAAATAATATATTTTTAGTTACTATAAACAACACTACTTACAATGAACAAATAAAAATAAGAAAATAATAAATAATGTGTCAAAGTCCAAATAAAGTCCAAATAAACATGGTGCAAATCCTCAGTAAAAAATAGATATAAATATTTACTATACTATAAATAGTTACATAACGAAACTAGATTCAATATGGAACATCCTTAGGTTTTATGTGCCAGGATGGATATGGTTGTCTATCGATATGGATTTGGATATGGTTGTCTGCAATGCAGACAAACAGCTGCATCTTCATTTGCGTCTTTTGAAAACAGCAAGAGCAGCAGTTCGTCTTTGCTGTGTCACTGTTTTGTCATGTTTCTGTGCTGCTGTGCATGCAAAAGTACTTAGTACGAGAATTATTTCATGCAAAACTTTTTTTTTTTTTGCGTTTTATTTAGCCACGCATAAATGTATGCCTATCTCTCATTCCGTGTTGTTCAAAAAGCTTGGTCCACAAACAAAAGCGAAACCTATGCTTATTGGTTGTGATATAGCGAGTTTGAACCAATCTGGGCATAGAGGAGGGACAATGCATCAATGTATCATGTCTGATTTGTCCGGAGACACAGTGACGAGCGTTTCTTTGTCAAATCAGCGTTGTCAAATGTTGATGACGTAACCGCACTGATTCCGGAGCCTCTGAAAGTCCGCGAATGTTATGTGATACAGCACTGGAAAGCTGAGATTCTCTTCTTTATGCCAATCTTTGAATTGTATGAATCGGATCAGCGGATCAAAAGTTATTAAACATTTAAGAGCAATACTTATTTTTAGCCGCGGGCGGCTGTCTCGGTTTTAAGGGTTAAAACCGTTGATATGCAATTGTTCATGGTATGATAATCGTGCACGTTCAAATCGTGGTAAACCGTCATACCGGTATATTGTTACAACCCTAGCGCCAACATTTAACCCACAAGCTTGCAAAATGAGTAAGAAACAGACGTCATTGGAAAATTTCTTTGCGAGGGGAAAAGGCCCGTTGAAGGACCCATGAACTAGCAAAAAATAGATCAACAACTCATTTGTCAACAAATCATGGTGAATCCATCATGTCTGTGCAAGAAGGAGATTAACTGCTGGAGATCGCAAATGACGGCGGCCATTCACATATTAAGTCTATTCCACACTCAAGTTCGTTATTTCCAATAAAGTGAATATTAGGAGCGACTCGTGCACACGGCACCCTGTTGAAAACATCTCAACTTTTCAGAATGCAGAGCGCTTCTTAATTTGCATGGAATATACACATTTCGGTTGATTTAGGGTGCACTCACATCACACAAATCCAATAGTTCGGTATAATTGGGTTTATTTTGATTAATGTTTACATAAAAAAATGCTTTAAAGTTGATCTGTTTGGATTGTAAATGACTAGTAGATTAGTCAATCATAATTACAAACCGGAGTATATGTATGATTTTAACCGTACTGCAGTGGCTTGGATCAATTATGCTACCATTTTTCTCATAAATGAATATCATAAAAGTTGGATGAGTTGACCTAATTGGGTCATGTGCAGCAGCTCTAGGGAAGTGATTAGCCAATTAAAAAAAACTCATAAAGACCGGACCATATTCAGGTTAGCCAGTTCATATTTATTTAGGCTTGACTTTATTTTATGGAAATGTGATATCTCTGAGTGGTTGAGAGATAACAGTACCGATGCTGCCTGAGGGTGTGCTATTCTGAAAGCAGGATTTCAGCTTTTAGGAGTAAGAGTGGCTATGCTATTGGCTTCGAATGCTTTAGTAGCTATGTTTTCATAAAAGAGATGCGCAAAACTGTAATATTGTATAAAACATTTGCCAATGAAAGCGAATCAAAGAACAAATTCATTAATTCCTAATAAACTGGTACTAAACATCAACAAGAAAAATGGAATTTTCTGTAGACGGATAAGCCTTTTTTCTAATATAATGAATTATGGACGAATCTCTTTGGTAGCGCAGATGCTCATTATAGTTCTGGCGCTAATATTATCTAACCACTGTGATGATGGACCTTGGCTGAGGGATTTTCGAATGATCAAAACAAACATTTCAGATATTTTACAATGTGTTTGCTCTGCTGGTTTGTTCATTAATGCCATTGCTTTGCACCCATTTTTGTCACGACATGGTCTGGTAAAACAAAATCATATGACTTTTGATGTGCATGCCGGAATTTATTCAGAAAATGTGGTGCCATCATTGCTCATGCACATTTTGTTTTTTGTTTTTTTGTGCGCATACATTCATTAAGTCATTCAAACTTTTATTCATTCACCATCACTGGGAAATTCAAACTTTTAATACAGACACAAAGTCCTATTATAAACATATTCCAATACATATAAGAAACCGAACAGTTTACAAAATATAGCAATGCCAATGTCTCCAAAGCTCTGATTGATAGCTTGTACTACTGATCTCTATTGGTTCATTTCCACTGAGAGGTACGGTATGGGTCGTACACTTTTATGCTCGTTTCGACTGTCAAAAGATACCAAAAAGAGAATTGTACCATACTACTTTTTGGGTATATTTTACAAAGGGTACCTTGCACAACAAAAAGGCACCAAAAGTTAGAGCTAGACGTGCTGCTGAACAAGCCAGGAGAATATAAACAAAGGAAGTTCCAATGTAAAATACACAGCTGAGACATTACACCATTATAATATATAATAACGAGCCATGATTGACCCGAGCTCAAATAAACCTTGTCGTCGTCAAGAAGCCAAGAAGAAGAGCAGAATCTACGTGTGTTCTTTTGTTATTACGAGGCCGTCTAAAGTGCGAGTGATTTCACTTTCTCCAGAGAACTTGCGATCTCTCGCTGCACATCTATATTTGAAATAACGAACTTCTTGAGCTGATGATAATAACATGAGTAAGTGCTTCTGACATCCAATCCCTTCAGAAACGGACAAACGCGAGAGTGAAGTGCAAAAACACAAAGAAGCCCGAAAAAACAAAGGAGCAAATGATTCATTCAGCAACTTAAAACATGAACTAACTACCATGTTTAACTATTATCATAACCTTTTAAACTATTATGAACTCTGAGACTGACGGAATTACTCTCTAGCAATATGTTAACGAACCATGTACTGGTTTGGACTGACTGTATAATTTGTAATTGGTAACATTTCAGAGACTGTAAGGGCCTGTATGTGTTCATAAATGTTTTATTTATTTAATTTTTTTATATAATTGCAGACGTTACAGTAGGCTATTTCGCATTATCATTGATCTCAAATCCTGTTTGTAGAAAGGTTAGTAATAAACATTTATTTATGCACAAGTATTCATGTATATAAAGCATTTGTTTAATAAGAAGTGCTTCCCAAAGGATATGTGAACTTCAAGTGAAAATGACGCCAACTGCAACTTTCTTTTGTACACCATGCCCACCAAATGGGTACCATTGGTTGATGGCAGTGAAGACACAACCCTTATAAAGGTGACCTGTACCAAACCGTACCAAACTTTACCACTCAGTGAAAACAAGGCATATGTGTGATAAACCTACAATAATCTTGTTGTTGGAGGCATTCATGCGGGAGATAAATTTATGCATAATATTCTGTTTGCATACATTTTTCATGCACATTTTCTACATTTATGCAAAAATTGTAGGCCTTTAACTTCTCTCTTGTAAAATCACTTGGAGTTTTAATGAGATAGTTGTATATTTCCGGCTGGATGTCTGACCTTATCCAATATCCATTGGGAGGGTGCTATCGCAAATGGACCTGTCAGACGAGCACTGCTCACTTTAACATTAATTATGCTGAATAACTGTGCTTATCACTAGGTGACAAGCTGTTATAGTACTCTGAAAGCATTACAGTGTGTAAATAAAATATAAAATATGTAATCAATATAACTTGTCTCTAATAAAACATCAAACTCTGACCCCCATCTGATGTCATTCCCTCGCCGTAAATGCTAGTGCTCCCAGGTTTTTTTCCGGCAACCTCAATGCGCACGCATCATGAATGTTTACTAACTGGTAATTCATCTAAAGGTGAATGGAAACTAGCTAGTGTTGGCACAACCAAGAGAAATTCATCAAGCCAAGCCCCCTATGAAAAAAAACACATTTTCACATATCAGTAACAAACTCACACTAGTCTGTTCAGGACACGCACAATTAATCATGAGTTCTGTCACATGGTTGTGCAGTCCGTAGCTCTGCTGAGGAACAAGGCAGAGGAGAAGAGGAAGAAAGGATGTGTTTCTAGTCCTGTGACTCCCCTCCTCCAGTCTTTTCCCCCACGTGTGTGTGTGTGGAGGAAATGTGAGCCATGCTGCTTTTATCAGCCTCATTGTTTGTGTTCCTCAGGGACGGCGCTTCCTGATGGCAGCCAGAACCCTCCACATGTTCCCATTCTGATGTCCTTACATACACCACCATGCTGAAAAGCTTAAGAAATGTCTTGTATTCCTCCTGTTTTTTTCCTCACTTTTCCTTTCAACTTGGCCTACATATAGAGGAAGAAGGGGGTGGGTGAGATCGTGAAAGCGTGGAGTGATAGAATAAGAGCACGGTATATGGAGAAAGAGAGAGAGTGAGTCAGTGCAGTATTCCTTTTATGACTCGTCCATCCATGCAGGATGTATAAACAGGAACCGGACGGAAAAAAGTCCAACTGATGGATGTGAACTACCGCCACTGTTAGTATCACAGACATTTTTATTTTCCTTTAAGAGAAAATAAACTAAAATATGAAAAGCTCTCTTGAAGGGATGCGAACAATGGGAGTATCGGGTTGCACTTGAGGTCTTTGTACTGGAGTTGTCAAACCAGCTCAAAGCCTAAAGGCCGTATAACTCACAGGATGATTGTGACATGGTTGTTAGTCAGACTCGGTCCTCACAGATGTCTCCGTCCACCTGCTGGTAATGGGATGTTTACTATATGGCTTGGCACAGAAGCAGCGATCTTGAGTAAACAGTCAGGAAAACTGTGTGTGAGAGTGAATGGAGTGGGAGTGAGGAGTTATTTGGGATCAGACGATAGGAGTGTGCAGTGGGGTTGCACGGTTTACCAGTACTATATGGTAGTATTGTGATATGGCTCCAAAATACTGGCACTGCCACTTAGGCTTGGGTGGGAATATGGTATACTGCGGTATCTAAAAATAGCAACGGTATCAGTTTCAATACCATTATACATCATAAAAAAACAATGCACTTATATATAAGACAAGGATTGAATATTAAATATAATTTAATTAATGCGTGGTTGTCAACATGGGACAGCGTGGAGGAGAAAGAGAGAGGTAGGGAAAGATGAATACAATTACTGCAGTTTGACAGTATTTCAGGTTTCGACTAAACAAGAAGGAAGAGGCAGTAAATACAGATGAAACAATTTGCAAATTGTACAACAAAAAGGGTTAAAAAAGGACAGTGTTTATCAGAAAACCTGTGCTGATGCAGTGACATATTACTTGGCAAACAAAATAATCTCTTTCCACTCAGTAGAAAAAAAGTCAAATTTGTTTAATTTTTGTTTACGTTTCTGCGCGAATACTGTTCTGGGGTGCGTTTCCCAAAACCATCGTTAGCCAACTAAGTTTGCAAGTTCTGTTGTTTCAAACATAGTTCATTAATATGCTGTTTTCAAAATCCATCGCTCAAATGAACATTAGCAAACTGCATCGCAAACTTGAGCACTTGAAACTACATCTCAGGAGCTGTAGTTACAAGCATAGTTCCTGGCTGTGTTCTATTCCCACTTATCCCCCCTATGCCCTATTCATTTAGAACATTCTAACATTCAGAGTAGAGCTGCATGATTCTGGCTAAAATGAGAATCACAGTTTTTTTGCCTAAATAAAGATTGTGATTTTCTCAGGATTCTGTAGATCACAGGTGTCAAACTCAGTTCCAAAAGAGTCGCAGCTCTGCACAGTTTAGTTCCAACCCAAATTAAACACACCTGATCAAACTAATTATTTAATTAATTATTAATTATTTACCACTTTATTAGCTGTTATTCACAGCATATGCAGGTTCTGTTCACTAAAGTAGACGCGCGCGCGTCTATCATTGGGTAGGGGGTACACCCAACTCTGTGATAACAGCTCACGGTCAGCAGCTCACATCACGTGTGTTTTTCCGGCCACGAATACAGCATTGTACAGCAGCATGAAGACAGAAATAACATTTTTAGGTGAATTATACCTTATAAATACAGAATGTGACTCTTTAACATCATTTGGAGGTGTCCATGTCACTGAGCAATGTATGTGAAACAATGAAAAGACTCGTGCAGCCGCCTTTTCTTCTCTCCTGAACTTGAAAAAATGAGTAAATAGACATTGCAAGCAAATTGCGCGATTTGAGCATTAAGTGATTTCCAATGACTATCTATTGTGTTGCACAGATGATGACATATTTATGCTCAACTTCGATTATCGAATCAAAAAATAGAATCGTCGATGCTGCCAAGCCCCCATGTCACGTTAGCTTGGCTTGCCAAGCGGGAAAAAAACATGCTTGTTGAAGTGCTTGTTAAACTGCAGACGCAGGAGACCCGTCGACAGAGCTTAAACCCTCTCCTCTTTCAATGAAGTCGCAGGTGTGGAAGTATTTTGGATTTCCAGTTAATTATGTTGACAACGTTCGTGTTGTCAACAAAAAAAAACACAGTTTGCAAGCTCTGCTATGTACGTATTACGGTTGGAATGATAGACGATGGGCGCATCGCGATCCTCCGCCCCACACCCGTTGCAAATCCGCTCACGAAAAATACACACTCAGGCCCTGTTTACACTGTCTTTGTTTTTAAATGGCATTTTAGAACGACAACGATCTACATCCACACTGGGGTGTAGCATTTCTGAGCAGCCCTCCTTCCTCACTACCGCTAAAAACGCACATCACGTGACCACACACACTCATTCACACACAGACACAGATTGTCATGTGCTCGAGACAGCGGGTCAAGGCAGTCAGCGGGTAAGTAGACTGCTTCCATCTTTTACTTTCACACAAGTACTTAGTCATTCTAGCGAACGCCTCAGATACTGTTGGCTGGTTCCTGTTGGTTGTGCGTCTTTTTTACCGACGCCATTATAACGACACAGATCACTGCCTATTCACGAGTCCCGCAGAAAAAAGTGATTGACAGGTGGTAATTATGTGTGTAACTTACCTTTATTCATTTACTGTATGATTTGTTTATGGGTAAAACAAAGACCATGCAAGTCAGGTAGTTTAAACGGTAGGCTACAAATAATTAATTCGTTATTAATTAATGAATTATTCATAATCGAAAATCAAATCGAATCGTGACTTTAGAATCGAAAATGTAATCGAATCGAGGATTTGTTGGATTGTGACACCCTTAATGACAATAATAACAAAATTTATGAGCCATAGTTTGATTTGTGATTAGATTAGTACTGATTTACTGGTGTTTTTGAGACATCTAGATGCAAGATGGCAAGATTTTTCTGAGCATTTGTGTTTGGTTTTGGTTTTTCAGTTTTATTTTGTCGTACTTTTGATGCGCTGCAGTAGTACTGTTGAATGAATGAGTGCATGTTCGACAGTAGGTGTTAAATGTTGATAGCAACTGTGATTTGGTACAGTGGAGCAACGTAAAAATACCTTTTTGTTTACCTTCTCACAAGAAGTCTCACATTTAACCACTTTAGTTGTACACTACAGGCGAGGCAGTGGCGCAGTAGGTAGTGCTGTCGCCTCACAGCAAGAAGGTCGCTGGGTCGCAGGTTCGAACCTTGGCTCAGTTGGCGTTTCTGTGTGGAGTTTGCATGTTCTCCCTGCCTTCGCGTGGGTTTCCTCCGGGTGCTCCAGTTTCCCCCACAGTCCAAAGACATGCGGTACAGGTGAATTGGGTAGGCTAAATTGTCCGTACTGTATGAGTGTGTGTGTGAATGTGTGTGTGGATGTTTCCCAGAGATGGGTTGCGGCTGGAAGGGCATCCGCTGCGTAAAAAACTTGCTGGATAAGTTGGTGGTTCATTACACTGTGGTGACCCCGGATTAATAAAGGGACTAAGCCGACAAGACAATGAATGAATGAGTTTTACACTACATGCATTTTTACACTTTGGACTACCTCACTAACAAGTTTAAGTTGGACATGCTGAAAACCCTTCATGGGCTGTTTACACCTGTATTTAGCACTGTTCCTTTGTCATTGGATTGACAAGCAAGCTTTTTTTCCAAAAATGGAGCTATGGATTGAAGTTTAGGCAGGATATTTATAGTACTTTTAGAATGATCTGATAGGCTAGATAATGATTAGCAATAAGGATCAGTGGAGTCGATCATATCACATGCTCCTCTCGAAATTAGTTTGTGAAACATCCCTAAATGAGGAGTTATTCATGTTTAACCAGCTTAAAGGATGCCTGTACTGTGTAAACAAGAATTCATGCCTTAATAATACTACTTCTATTTAATGCGATTATGTGTTGTTTATATACTTTTATAATATTTCTTTAAATTTACTTTCATTAAATATTTGATCATTTCTAGATTTAGTAACGCTTGTTGGTAGCCAAGTTCTGTGCGTTTGTATTTTACTGCAAATTTTTACAAGAGGGGCTTAAATAAAAACAGACACACAATCCAAACTACTCAGCATCATTGCTGAAGTATGAGATAATTCACTTTGTGTGTGTGTATGTGTGTGTGTGTGTGAGAGAGAGTGAATGAGATTGAATTCTGCTGCTTGAGTGGGAATTGTGCGCTGCATGTGTGTAAGGAGAGTTTCTATTTTTGTCATGTCACCATGACCTAGTATTTACAGTTGATTTCACCCTGCTGTGAATGTGCTTTCGTTAATCTCTCTCTCTCTGTCTCTCTCTCTCAATAACAGATGACGGAAGGGCGGAGATGTCAGGTCCATCTCCTGGATGACAGGAAACTGGAGCTCCTGGTACAGGTAAGGAAACACTTAATACTGATAATGCTGCAACGTGACCTAATTGTGATGATAGTGGTTTTAAAGTGTTTTTGGGTATTAGACTCGATTCACCAGCACAGTCCAGTATTAGGCTACTATGGACGGGAGAAAAAAATGTTTGATCGATGCATTGTGATTCTTTCCCTACTGAATCTAACTCTGTTCTCAAAAGTTGAGAATCGATCCTGTTTTCAAATAAGATTGTAACGGTGCAGACCAGCACGTGGTATAAACAGAAAAATAATAAGCTTTGACAGGCACATGTACAGTTGAAGTCAGATTTATTAGCTCTTCTGAATTATTAGCTCCCCTGTACTGTACATTTTTCCCCAAAATTCTGTTTAATGGAAAGAACAAATTTTCAACACATTTCTGAACATAATAGTATTAATCACTCATTTCTAATAACTGATTTATTTTATCTTTCCCATGATGACAGCACATAATATTTTACTAGATATTTTCAAGATACTAGTATTCAGTTTCAAGTTACATTTAAAGTCTTTACTTGGTTAATTAGGGTAACTAGGCAAGTAAGGGTAATTAGCAAGTCATTGTATAATGATGGTGGTTAGTTCTGTAGACAATCGAAAAATATTGCTTAAGGAGACTAATTCCAGTAAAAATAATTCTATGGTAATTTTTTTTTTTTTCTAAGTGTCTACCGAACATTTTGATGTATAAAAAAATAACTAAACTCTTACGTTCAAATACGTTCAAATCTTTTGCTGCCAAAGCAACTGCAGTATTTACTGTGGAAAACTTTTAACAAAAAATCCATCAGGGTGTTGTCTCTAGAAATTCATTTAAAAAGTAGTGCCCAGATGTGGGAACTAAATCAATTTCTAGCCACTTTTTCTAGGTTCACCTTATTACCTATAAGTGTGAACCATTAAATTTTGAAGCATACAGTTGAAGTCAGAATTATTAGCCCTCCTGTGAATTTTTTATTCTTTTTAAAATATTTCCCCAATCATGTTTAACAGAGCAAGGACATTTCAAAGTATGTCTGATAATATTTTTTCCTCTGAAGAAAGCCTTATTTGTTTTATTTCGGCTAGAATAAAAGCATTTGAAAAAAAAAAAAATTTATTATTAGCCCTTTAAGCAATATTTGTTTTTGATTGTCTACAGCAGTGGTCCTCAACCACCTGGCTGCAGACTGGTACTGGACCGTGGATCAATTGTAACAGCGCCGCACAAGAAATTATTTATTATTTTGTTTTATTTATTATCTGAGTCTGAACAATGTTTTATTTTGAAATATCTTTATTTTGAAAAATGACTGTATTCTTTTACTTACGTCTCGGTCACCTGAGCGCCAAAAATTAACCCACAAGCAGCAAAATGAGTTGGAAACAGACGTCTTTGGAAAGTTTCTTTGCTAAGGCGAAAAGGCCCAGTGAAGAACACAGGAACTTCAATAGATCTGCAAGCTATTAGTCAACAAATCAGGTGAATCCACCATGTCTGTGCAAGAAGATCAACTGCTTCAGATCGTACATGACAGCAGCCTTTTAGAGGCCCTTTGCAAGTTTGTTATTTCCAATTGAGGTGTGCGGCTTGCAGACACACCCAGTCGAATGAATCCTGCGAGCGCACCCCGAGTGTCGTGACAAGAACTGACCCATCAGCTTCATATTTTGTATGGAATATACACATTTTGGTAGACTAATTATCCCAGACAAACACAGAACACCCAAACACTGTGCTTTTTCATTTTCTCTATAAATAAAGCTTGTATCAGAGTGACAGCAATGTTTTGTCAGCTTTTGTCATCTTCTGAGAAAACGGTTGATGGTCACCTAGCAACTAACGAATCACCGCCTCCATCCCCCAGTCTGCGGGCTAGCATTGATCCATCCACAGTGATAAAAAGATTGGGGACCACTGGTCTGCAGAACAAACCACTGTAATACAATAACTTGCCTAATTACCCTAACTTGCCTAGTTAACCTAGTTAAGCCTATAAATGTCACTTCAGGATGAATACTAGTGTCATAAAAAAAACATCTAGTAAAATATTCTGTACTGTCATCATGGCGAAAATAAAATAAATCAGTTATTAGAAATGAGTTATTAAAACTATTATGATTAGAAATGTGTTGAAAAATAATTAATAATTCTAATAAAAGGCTAATAAATAATTCAGGAGGTCTAAAAGTTCTGATTTCAACTATATATTTATGTAAGTATAACTATATTGATGTATATAGCTATATTGAAGTGTAGTGTGAAGTATTAGTGGATGTTTTTGTGAAAGCCGTTTCAGATTTCCTCTCATTTCTCTGGGAAGGGAAATCCTCACTGTTCCTCAGAGACTTCATGAATGTCTTGTGGAAATAGGGGCTCTTCATCAGTTTGGGGTCATGTATGAGTTTGAGTGTTTACTTAGCGTGTAATACGACTCCTTTCTCGAATTTCATTGGCAAACAGAGCCTGTGATTAGCTTTGCTCTAACCTGACCGTAATCGTATGTGTGGCATATGTCCATCTCTCGAATGTCCTTTAAACATTAGTATCAGTAATTGTCAATCTGGCAGGTTGAGGTTCCCATAACAACCCAAACCAGCAGCCTGTCAAATCAGCCGTCAGCGGTCATGCATAAACACTCCATAAATCCTCCTATCAGAACGCAAACATCTTCTTTCGGGATGAGTTTAGTTTCCATAACAACCCTGTCTGAGTCCCATGCCCCATCAGACCTCAATATAAACAGAAACGTCTTCTCTGGACGGCTCGGTTTCCTCAACACTCACTCTCATATGAACTTTCTCAGGAAATCCCTAATCATGAAGTAAACACTGCTAGATTCGTGAAGTAGAACGTTGTGTTATTGTTTTCTCTTCTGTCCTGTGCTGTTATGTTTTATTCCTTTTCTATTTGTTTATATGTATTTTAGTTTTTATTAAAGTTTATTTTATTCTGTTTGATTCTGTTTATATAATTTTCTGAAATGTTTTAAATATTTAGATTTAGCTTTTATTTAATATTTTCATTTTCCATTTGTAATTTGAAGTTCTTTTGTCAGTTATTGTATAATTTTTTGTTTCTGTGTGTTTATTTTAAATACCTTTATTATATATTTGTTTGATTAAATTTTGGTCTGTTTGTATGATTTTCTATTATTTATCAAGTATTTTGAATTAACTTTTTAATATTAAATTTTTTTTTAATTTTAAGTGCTTTTGTCACATATTAGTAGTAGACAAGTCTTTTATTAAGTTTTTGCAGAAAAACTTTTTAACAGAGCAACTCAAACATATACAAGAACAAAGTACATGAAACAAAAAAAGTAGAAGATACAAGGTGAAATAATAATAATAAATGAATAAGTAAATAAATAAATAAATAAATAGTAAAATTAATAGAGTTATGGGTGGGGGGGAGCTTACAAATCAAGTATTTGGAATAAATCTGTTCTCAAAATATGACAGAAATGGTCTCCAAACTTTGAATAATATTTTATTTTTATAATAGTTTGTTGTTGTGTTAGTCACTTTAAGTTAATACTATTGGGTTATTTTTTTGTGCTTTTATTTTAATTATTATTTTTTATTTCAGCGTATTTATTTAAAATGTATTTACTTTATTTCTGTTATAGTGTGCTGTTGTTTTAGTAACTTTAAGCTAACATTAGTAAGTCATTTTAAGTGTTTTTATTCTCAATATTATTTTTTATTTCAGCGTATTTATTTAAAATGTATTTATTTTATTTTTGTTATAGTTTGTTGCTGTTTTAGTCACTTTAAATGAACATTAGTGAGTTATTTTAAGTGCTTTTATCTTTATTATAATTGTTTATATTTCAGGGTATTTCATTAGGATGTACTTATTTTATTTTTGTTATTTTTAGAGTCGTTTCAAGTTTATAATAGTAAATTTGCATTTTATTTTTTATCTCTTATTTTATTTTAAATATAATATTTTTCTGGGCGAGGCGGTGGCGCACTAGCTTGTGCTGTCGCCTCTCAGCAAGAAGATTTCTGGTTTGAGCCTCGGCTGGGTCAGTTGGCATTTCTGTGTGTAGTTTGCATGTTCTCCCCGCGTTTGCGTGGGCTTCCTCCGGGTGCTTTGGTTTTCCCCACAAGTCCAAAGGCGTGGTACAGGTGAATTGGGTAAACTAAATTGTCCATAAAGTATGAATGTGAATGAGTGTTTCACAGTGATGGGTTGCGGCTGGAAGGGCATCCGCTGCGTAAAAACGTGCTGGATAAGTTGGCGGTTCATTCCGCTGTGGTGATTAATAAAGCCGGAAAGAAAATGAATAAATGAACGAATTATATTTTTCTTATAAATCATTTTGATTCGGTTTGGATCTATTGGTTCTGTTTTGTACTTATTCTATCAATTTTGTTTTGGCCTCTTCTGATTTCATTCTGTTTTTCATTTTGTTCTATTAATATCTTTATTATTTTATGCTTTATTGTATTCTTCTTGTCTTTTCTTTCCTGCTCTCTTTCTCTCATGCCTGTCAGGTGCGATTAGCTGACCTGATTCCGCTAGACTCCAATCCAGTTGAAACTCCATCATAGTTGAAGAATTGTAATTTCTCTGCCTCCTTCATATCTCATTTTCCACACATTCTCTTTCTCTCCTCTAAATGCTAGTCGAGTTGATTGCAGTTGCAGTTTCGGTCTGATAAACGTAGAAGGAGATGAGGTGAGAGAGTCTTTTGCAATCAGGTAAGAGGATGAGGGAGAGAAAACGAAGGGATTTTCAGTAGATAAAGAAATGGATGAGGTAGTTGCATGAGAAAAAGATATTAGGCAGCGTGTCTTGTATTTGCTCAATCTCTCACCAGTTTATGATTTATTGAGCTGTTGCAGAAATGCTTATTCTGTAATCTTTACATATGTCCTGCTTCAGTCCTGAGATATTTGTTCTTTTGGCATCGGCTAAAATTTTCAGCCTGTTCTTTCTGACTCCTCTTTTCTCTTCCTCCTTGAGGGTGGATGTTCTGGAGAAGGTTGAGTAGGTTAATCGGACCATTGAGAATTCTGGTGTTATTCCAAGTTTTTTTTTCCCTGCACGTTCCTTAAGGAAGAGCACTTCTCTTTTTCTGTAAGAGCATCGTGTTGATGTGCCTTACAGGGACTTGATGATAAATAAATGTTGTTAATATTATTTATTATTGTATTATTTACAGGTCGTGCTAGATTTTTCTATTTCGTTAACTTCCATTCATAATCATGCAAATGGAAGACACTTTAAACTGTGTAACTTGAATGATTTTGTAGTCCTGTTAGAGACTCATCATTTGCAGGCTTATTTACATACATCAATGTTGAAAATGTAGTCAGTATAGCATTAGTAGAGGTGCATTTGTTTGTGTTCCCTTTTGTATTTTCTGTTGGCAGTATTGTCATGACTTAGGTTTATAAAAAGGTAGACAGTCATATAATAAACGCTGTCAGCAGTCTCGTTGGGATTTTTCTTTTTCATTTGGAAGCTGTATAAGCATCCTCTGTTTTTCAGCTGTCTAACTGCTGGTTAGCATCTCCCACCTGTCTCTCCACAGCATGCCATCATTTTGCGAGAGATGCGTGTTAACGTGTGTTTGTCATTTTCCGTGGTGAGTCAAAGCAGGTGTTGTTAGCGTGCGGTTCTCTCGTGTTCTAGCTCGGCTCTTCCTCTTGGCTATAATTTACACTGTCTGTCAGGAGCTCGCAAGTTTTGCAAGTGCATATTTGGTCATTTTAGAAAAAGACAGACCTTTGGAGTTAGGTTGATGACCGTGCGTTCAAACATAATTGCATATTATTGATACACCCTTTTTGGACATTTTAAGTCTATATAGATACATTGTATTGTGGCAAGCTTCCTGAAAAAAGAAATCCAAGATGATTATTAATGAAATTTTAATGATGGATGGGTGAAAACAAGGGTAGGATCCAAATACAGCTTTTATTTAGCTGTACTCAAAGAGGCAAGGTACAGGAGCAGATACAAAGAGTAATCTGTGTGACAGGCGAAAGGTCAAGGCAGGCGGCAGAACAAACATTAACATAAAATAAACAAATGTTCAAATAACACAGCTACACAACCCAGGAATGTAATGCACACTACAGTATGACAAGACTCAAGTTGCATCCGTAATCGCATACCCCCATACCATATAGTGCTTCACATGGAAAAAAAAACGTTTATGTCCACTAAGAAGAATGGAGATGCCGTTTGCTGGCAAAACCTCTGCAAAAAAATGGAGAGCAAATATGAACAAATGGAAGGACAGATTAAGGAAGGCTTTGAGGGATGCTGGGAAACCATATTTAAATCAAAGAGGAAAACAAAAAACGAAAAAAATCCACAGAAAGAGGAGTGCTAAACACCACAAAAACAGTTAACCAATCAAAATAAACCACATGCCATATATAATGAAGCTGTATCAGTATATATTTCCCTGCCAGAGTTTATTTGTTTATATATTTAATTATGATGGCGGAGGGCGAGAAGAGTTTAAAGTAGGAGCGCTACATCAACTTTTCTAAATAAATAACAAGGTGCACTATTGGAGCTATCTGAATAAACACTAGAGGTGATCAAAAGTTCAGAGACCCATCATGATAAAGATTTATTTTTTACTTATTTATTGTTAATAATTGATTGCTATTGCCTTACTGTAAGAGGGTCTACAAATTGTGCATTGTTCATACTGTATTTTCTGTTTTTAAATAATAATAATAATGATAAACTTGAAACAAATGCTTAATATTAACCTGAAGTTTCGGTTACTGTATTAAAACTAAGATAAAGGAGTCAGATCTGTAGTAGTCTAAAGTGATATGATAGTAGAGTTATACTGTTATTCCACACTAACTATCACAATAACTTTGTATTTTTAATACTGACACTGAAAAATGT
This sequence comes from Danio rerio, assembly GCF_052040795.2. Lineage (NCBI taxonomy): Eukaryota > Metazoa > Chordata > Actinopteri > Cypriniformes > Danionidae > Danio > Danio rerio. Next base: position 9,810,276 of record NC_141038.1, on the reverse strand, counting down.
TTATTTCCTTAGAATTGAGAAGCTTTTGTTGTCTATCTTCAAGTAAAATAAAATAAATATTATAATGTTCACAAAAAAATTAAAAAATCTTATTACTCAAGATTTGAAAATAAGGACTTCGTCTCAAGGCCTCGTTTATCTAGTACAAATGTGAATTCTAATATTTTATGATGTACATTGTTAGACACTACATAGTCTGCATTCTTAGTCAGAGCAACATGTTTTCTAACAGTGATAAATCCTCAATAAAAACACCAGAGTCGGGTGGTGTTGACATCATTCGTTGTGATGAAGAGATTTCTGTGATCTCGACCTGTTAAGACCTTACAGCGTGTGTTCTTGTCATCGCTCTTCCGTCCCGATCAGACACCCACTGTTTAACGATATTAAATCACATCAGTCCGGATATTCCTCCTCAAGGCCACACGCGCTATCACACGCTCCTCCATGTGGAAACATATGTCTGCGATTTGCATCAGTCTCACTAAGTGTAATGGCAGAGAGGAGATGATAACCGTCCCACATTAAATCTGTTTAAACCATACAGCGCTTATATTGAAGGCACACTAACGCACACTAACAGGATATTAATACTGCTTCTTTCCTTCTTATCTGGACGTTTCAAAGACTCTTAATACATTAATATATCAGTAACTGCCATAATCGAGTGTTGAGGCTAAACAGAGACGGAAAGAGATGATATACTGTCCTTATTCTTTAAAGGGATAGTTCACCCAAATTGAAAATTCCATCATCATGTACTCACCCCTTACGTCTTTGAGATTTTTTTTATATCAAATTGTGATTATTTTACAATCAGTAGGCATTGAAAAATACATGTAATAAACAACATACAGAAATACAGAAGGTTGTTAAATACTAATATCATTAATAATGCCAACAATAATAATAGTTAAAGTAAAAAGGAAAAACTAAAGAATAAATGACATATTAGGGCTGGGTGTTATTGCTATTGCAAAAAAAATTACCATGATGTTTCATATTATTCGCTATCAATTACAGAATATTTTTAACAATATATTTAGGACTATTAGGATTTTTTTATTTAACCACTTTATTTCAATTACTAAACCATTAACATGGCTGTGATGCACAAAAAAAGAAACCAAAAAGCCACTCTGGCAAGATCCTTACATCCGTTTTATTTACAGTCTCCTCACTGCTGCTATACGCCACTCGTTTTCACATGTGTTGTTATTCTGATCTGAAGTAACGAGCGCGAGCGCGTGGTTTCCTTTACCATTTTCTATGGTGTCTCTCGTAACTAGGCGACTGTTTTCTCAGAGGATGACAAACGGACAAATGCTGCAGCTCCGATGCAAGTTTATGGAGAAAAGTAAAAAGCACTGCAGTGCGGCATTCTGGAAAAGTTGTACAAGTCGTGCGCCTCCATTGGAAATGACAAAACTTACACCCTAAGCTTGTTGGCATTCTTTCCAAAGTGCTTAGCAGCCACATTTTAATAAAACTATTGTGCTTCATACTGAATCTTCATAATAAAGTTTTTTTTATTATTATTGACAATGGTGTTAAGTCAATAAATATCGATACAGATATTATCGGCCAGCCCTGACAGAGAACTTCTTTCAGATCTTTATGATTTTCTTTCTTCTGTTACACACAACAGTAGATATTTTGAAAAATGCTGGCAACCTGTAACCATTGACTTCCATGGAATTGTTTTTCATGCAGTCGTTTCAGCTTGCTTTAAAAAATCTTCTTTTTTGTTGAAATTAAACTTGAGGAAAGAAACTCATTCATTCATTTATTTTCTTTTTGGCTGAGTCTGTTTATTAATTTGGGGTCACCACAGCGGATTGAACCGCCAACTTATCCAGCACGTTTTTACGCAGCGAATGCCCTTCCAGCCGCAACCCGTCTCTGGGAAACATCCACACACTCATTCACACACACTCATACACTACGGAAAATTTAGCCTACCCAATTCACCTGTACCGCATGTCTTTGGACTGTCGAGGAATCTGGAGCAGCCGGAGGAAACCCACGCGAACTCAGGGAGAACATGCAAACTTCATACAGAAATGCCAACTAACCCAGCCGAGGCTCAAACCAGCGACCTTCTTGCTGTAAAGCAAGGCGATAGACTACAAAAAAATGCTTTTCTTGCTTGGATTGTTTTGGCTTCTTTCAAGTCCAAATATTATAAATATAATATTATATATTGACTTTTTATCAAGAAGCACTTTCTAGGCAAGCAAAACATATTGTGTATGGAAGTCAATGGTTACAGGTACACTGTAAAAAATTATTTTCTTACTTACATTTTTTTGTGTTGTTTCTAGTCCAAATACCTAAAAATTGATCAAAATTATGTTGTTTTTCCTTTTGACATTAGATTATTTTGCTCACCCCATTGGCAGATTATTTTGCTTGTTTTAAGGAAAAACTAACTTAATTTTTGATTTAATAATTTTTAGGTATTTGGACTAGAACCAACACAAAAATCTAATTAAGAAAATAATTTTTTCCACCTATAGTTATTTACTTCCATAGAATTTGTTTTTCATGCAGTGGTTTTCAGATTTCTTCAAAATATCTCTTTTTTGTTGTATAACTGTCAAACTGAAGAAACTCATAAAGGTATGAAACCACTTCATTTTTGGGTGAACTCTCCCTTTTGCAGGGTATTCACGGGGTCCTAAAAAGTCTTAAAATATCTTAAATTTAAAAAACGAAATTTTAGGCCTTAAAAAGTCTTACATTTGACTTGGTGAAACCTGCAGAAACCCTTTTTAAAGAAAATGGACTAAGAATTTAGTTTGAGCGTTTTTATTTTCTTAAATGCACAAACATTCACACACACAAACATACACCACCACAAATGCATCCAGATTGAAGATTGTGGTCATATTAAACCCACTTCCTCTCCTTACCCACACTTACACACTCGCTTTGGCTAATTGAGGAAGTGAGCTGTTTCACACCGCATTGCCTTGAATGATGAGATTAAATGTGCCAATTGATTGATGCGGCACAGAGATGCAGGCCTCACCTGCAGAACCACAGGCCAACTGGCTTAAAAGATACTGACTGTTTCATTTGCGTGAGTAACCGCAATTTTTAACAGCATCAAAGATAAAGAAATATCTAAAACAAGATGTCTTGCTGGAAGCTAAAAGCTGAGGTTTTTCGAGATGTTAGGGAGCGTGGTGAATCAGAGAGGACTGTAATTGTAGTCTCAGCAGACAGAGAGGTTTTTTAAAGCTGTATAATGATGCTCTGATCCAAAACCCAGTGGTTTTGCTGTCTATATAGGCAACTACCTTTTAAGGCAGTATGCTAACTCAAATGGGACTTGACTTTTTAGGATGATTTGAGACACTATGCACTAGGGCTGCACAGTACTGGACAAATCTAACATTGCAATACTTTTTTATTCTGCGATATACAGTTGAAGTCAGAAATATTAGCTCCCTTGAATTATTAGCCCCCTGTTTATTTTTCCCCAATTTCTGTTTAAGGGAGAGATGATTTTTTCCACACATTTCTAAACATAACAGTTTTAATAACTCATTTCTGATAACGGATTTATTTTATCTTTGTCATGATGACAGTAAATAATATTTACATACGACACTTTTATACAGCTTAAAGTGACATCAACTAGGTTATTATCTTAACTGGGCAGGTTAGGGTAATTAGGCAAGTTATTGTATAACGATGTTTTGTTCTGTAGACTATCGAAAAAATATATAACTTTAAGGGGCTAATAATTTTGTCCTTAAAATGTTTTTTTTTAATTAAAAACTGCTTTAACTCTAGCCAATATAAAACAAAAAAGACTTTCTCCAGAAGAAAAAATATTGTCAGACATACTGTGAACATGTCTTTGCTCTGTTAAACAGCTTTTTGTAAATATTTAAAAATCAAAAAAAAAATCAAAGGGGGGCTAATAATTCTGACTTCAGCTGTTTATTGCGAAATGAATACAATTTAACTATATGTGTTGAATAACTATTTAAAAATAATTTGTCATTTTAGATTGATTAGGGTGATTTTGTAAGGGAGCACATATGCATAAAATATAAGAAACTATGTACAAGCATAGATGAATACAATAAAGAAAAAGATACAAATGAAATAAACAGCGATGGATTGTTTTCTGAGGAGTCGAACTGTATTCTGGTATAAAAACCAAATGTAAAATAATACTGCTTCATTTTATCAGCAATTCAATTGTTATTGATTTGAAAAGTTACAAATGGTACAGTATCTTAGGCCTGAATGCTTTTAAAACCTTCACAGAGTCACAGGCCTCAAAAAACATCTTTATTATTTTATCATTATTATGTTATATAATTATAATACAGACTCAATATTATGTATATTCGCAATGTAAATATTGCGAATGATCACATTGCGATATTGATGCTGAAACGATATATTGTGCAGCCCTACTCTGCATAGGTTGTAATTCCTCTCACCACAGGAATAGGGAGCAGCAAATGACATGATAGTGGATTCTAGCTGGCTTACAGATCCATTAGAAACTTCAGTTAAAGGGATAGTTCACTCAAAAATGGACATTTACTCAATGTTTACATTTTATTAAAAAAGTCAAATATTTAAAATATTTATTAATATTTATTTAAATATATATTTATTTACATATTTAAATAAAAAATGTATTTGAATGAATGAATGAATGAATGAATGAAAATATTGACATGAATAAAAACTTACTATCAGACTGCACTTCAGGTTATGTCTGTATGACGCTGAAGAAAAACTGACACTGTTATATTTTACTTTTCAGCTATATATGAACACAAGTTCAGTGGATGACATTCATTCATTTTCTTTTTGGCTTAGTCCATTTATTAATCAGGGGTCACCGGATGCCCTTCCAGCTGCAAAAATGTAAAACAACACTAAATATTCTTTACAGTATAAATTTGCTAAAAATAAAGCCGTTTCTTGGCCCTGAATGCTTTAAACTTACTAGGAACATACACTCACCGACCACTTTATTAGCTACACAATACTGGGTTGGACCCCCTTTTGCCGATTCAACAAGGTACTGGAAATATTCCTCAGAGATTATGGTCCATATTGACATGATAGCATCACACAGTTGCTGCAGACCACCACCACCATCCTTAATACAAGGCAGGATGGATCCATGTTTTCATGTTTTTGACACCAAATTCTGACCCTACCATCCGAATGTCTCAGAAATCGAGACTCATCAGACCAGGCAAAGTTTTTCCAATCTTCTATTGTCCATTTTTGGTGAGCCTTTGCAAATTGTAGCCTCAGTTTCCTGTTCTTAGCTAACAGGAGTGGCACCCGTGTGTTCTTCTGCTGCTGTAGAGCATCTGTCTCAAGGTTGGAGGTGTTCAGAGATGCTCTTCTGCTTACCTCAGTTGTAACGAGTGGTTATTTGAGTTACTGTTGCTTTTCTATCAGCTCGAACCAGTCTGGCCATTCTCCTCTGACCTCTGGCATCAACGAGGCATTTGAACCCACAGAACTGCCGCTCACTGTATATTTTCTCTTTTTCGGACCATTCTCTGTAAACCCTAGCGATGGTTGTTCATGAAAACCCCAGTAGATCAGCAGTTTCTGAAAAACTCAAACCAGCCCATTTGGCATCAGCAACCATGCCACATTCAAAGTCACTTCAATCTCTTTTCTTCCCCATTCTGATGCTCAGTATGAATCAGATCTTCTTGACCATGTCTACATGCCTAAATGCATTGAGTTGCTGCCAGGTGATTGGCTGATTAGAAATTTGCATTAACACACCTTTGGACAGGTGTGCCTAATAAAGTGGCCGGTAAGAGTATGCATGCCTTTAAAACATGTGCACGGGATAAACTTTAAACACTCTGTTATGGTTTAACTTTCTGTAATTAATCCACAAATTACATCTATTCCAAATCATGGCGCCTGATTAACTGGGATGCCTACTTGACATCGCACATCCTGACTGACAGGAAAGTACCTTTAGCTGCTTTCTAGGTAGACAGTTTACTGGGATTTAAACACTACCTCGGGTAAAGCCTTATAAAGAAGATGTGCATTATATTTAGCACGTTAAAACACACAGCAAAGGTAAGGAAAACCTAGTGTCTTTCGCATTTGTCTTCATTATTTCTGTCTGTAAGCAGAGGTTGAGGCTGTCATTGTACTTTTGCTCCATATTTTACTGTGCTATTTTTAGGTGTGTGGGTGGGCTGGCTCTCTTATAAAGAGTGTTGTTGCTTTAGTGTGTGTGTGTGCGTGCGTGTGTATGTGTGTGTGTGTACTTGATTTAAAATGGTTTGTGTTGAAACTGAAACGGTAATTAAAGTGTTTTGAACACAAACAGTGTTTGTGCACATTTTGTTTAATAGATTTGACTCTTTTGATCTCTTTCATGCTCCTTTCAGTGCGTTTTACTATTGTACTATTTGAAGGGTTTAATTATTAAAGTAAGAACCCTGGGTATCAAGACTTGTAGGCTCTAATATAATGCAAATGATGTTTCTTTATGAAATATGTTGAAAAAAACATGATAGATTTACATTGTTTAAAAACAAATCCACATCATTTTATACATACTTTTGGGTGCCGGCATTATTTTCAATGATGTCCAAGTTTTGCACATGCACTGCCGCTCTTTATGTATTTCTATTGTAAAGGCAGCACATCTGGGAGTTGTAACGATTCACCTGACTCACGATTCGATATGGTTCACGATACTAATCTCATGATTCACAATTTTGTCACCATTTTTAACAAAATGATTTGAAACAAATTTGAGGTGAACATTTTTTTCCCTTTTTCATCCCTTTAATTTTTTTCTTAAATGCTGCACATTTTTTATTTGCATAATACATTGTTTTTTTCTGCCATTACTAAATTGCTATTTTAAAAACAAGTCACATAAACTTGAACTGATTTTTGACCAAATTTTTAAATACATTTGACAAATCTAAGACCTCAAACATTTGACTGTACATACCAACACATTCATTATTATACATGTGTACACTAATAAACTCTGAATGTGTTTATAGTGAAAGTTAAATGTGTTCTATTCAGTGAGAGTTGTGTTTGGATGTTGGTCACTTGGTAAGTACATTGATGTCCCAGGACGTCAACGCTCAAAAGCCAATGACACACCCATGGTTTACCACACATTGGCTCTGACACAAGGAAAGCCCCAAGCTTGCAGAATCAAAGACCAAGTGACAACTGGAGTGTCTCTCCATTTTCTGGGTGTGTGTCAATGCTGTTAAGTCGAAAACCTCCATAGCTCTTTGTAACACTATAGTTTAAAAAGCGATTAGTTGCTTTAATTTATTAAGCGTGTAAACCCATTGCCTTAAATGCTACAAGTTGTTTTTTCTTTTAAAAAAAAGTCAGTAAACCCATTGACTTAACTTATGGAATTATGCACAGTTTGTTTACTTAACAGTTATAAGGCAACAAGTTTGCTCTCTTTTTTAAAGTAAAGTCAACTAATCCTTTTTACAGTAGACTCTTACCATCAACATTAGACTTTTAGGGCTCTATCATACACCCGGCGCAATGCGACACAAGGTGCGACTCAATTGTTGTTTGCTAGTTTCAGCTCGGCGGAAGAGTCATTTTGACATGTTGCACCATGCTGTTTAAAAAATGGCAAATGCATTTGCGCTCATATGTGCGCCCATAGGCGTTGTGGTCTAAAAAAGGAGGTGTGTTAAGGCGCATTGCTGGAACGTTGCTATTTTGAGGAAGTCTATTGAAGTTTATTCATGACAATTTGCTTTTGTGTAATGTTATTATTAGTAATAGTATTATTTATTATATGCGTATTTATATATGTTTTTATTAAAAACAATCTTAAAAACTGTTAATTTATTCGTTTACTGGAAATTAGAACTGAATTTAGAAATAGTTTTAAAAACAAATCTTTGCGCTTAACAAAAATTAATTATGTAAGGTAATGGATGTCTGTGCGTACAACACGTTTCCTTATCCACGGAAGAGAGTGAAAGTAAAAGTAAAGAATGAGGAGGCTCATTCTCTCAACACGCAACTCAAGACCCAAGGTACTACAACAGCAGAAACAATAAATGAAGAATTTATAACCTAAAAAGCCCCAAAAGTGGAAAAAAATAAGAAGAAAGAATATAAACTATTACATTGACATCAAAATAAGAGCAATGACCTAGAAAGCAACACTAAAAAAGTTTTAAAAGATTATCCAGAGATAATCTATCTATCTAAAAAGTAAGGAGTAAATAGGAAAACCATACCTTTAATATGCAAACAGGAAATATGTGCACAATATTCATGACAAAATAATTTTTGGAATCAAAAGACTACCATCAAAAGTGACCTCTTTTGCACTAAATAACAGGTTGAACTTGAGTCGTTTCTAAAATTTTGTGCTCTTTAATATCAAGCATCTTTCATTTCTTAGAGGTCTTTCTTTGATTTAGCATGTTCTATATTTCTCTTTCTCTCCAGGTGAATATCAGTGCCTATACTATTGCCTATAAATACTACATACAGTATAATATTCAGGTCTGGACTCTGTGGAGGCCATTTCATGACTGTCTGTGTTTCATCAGCTGTTTTTCTCTATGATTTCGTCAGATAATCAGTGTGTTTGGGATCATTGTCATGCTGGAAAATAAAACCATTACAAATTAGGCGCTTTCTAGTAGGAACTACATGATGAATTAAAACTTGTCTGAACTTTTTAGCATTTACAATCCTATCAATTCGGGCAGTATTAATAATAACAACTCTGGCAGGAACTCCAGTATTTTTCATTCATTCTTCAATCTCATCATTCTCTAACTATTTTTTTCATTTGTTTTAAACAATTAGACACAAAATAATCCAACTAATACTTGTATTGTTCTGGTCAAATACATTCACTAAAACAACACATGTAACTGGGGGCCTTAAAGGTGCAGTAGGTGATTGTCTTCAGAAACATTTATGTTGTGCTGGTTGAAAGTCTCTTCACAGTCCAATGGTAATGATTACAGTAAATGATCTAAATGTGTTTATATGTATTTTTATATTCTGGGTAAAGCATAAAACTAAAAAATGTTCATCCAATTAAATAGAGTCGCACCGACATCTCCCATTATTCCGATAAGCAGGTCAGACTGTCTGTCAGCATATGTAGATTCGGACTTCTGCGCATCTGTTCACGCAGATCTGCCATTAGGGCGTGCCTGTCTGCATCACAAACGCATGTGCGCGAACGAGCTGCGGGCCGCTCGCCGATGCTGAGTCGGAGCTGTGGCGCCGAAGGACAGACGAGCTCGGTCCGATTACTATAAAGTCAGGCGCGAGTATAATTCGCCCTTAAAGCGGCCGCGTTGTCACGAGACGGATCGGGAGAAATCTAATGCTGAATTGAAACTTTAAAAAACCTGAATCAATATTGGAGTTACTTTAGCACGCTGGAGGAAGGACGACACCATGGCTGATGTATTACTGTTAGACAGGTAATGTTGTTTTAAAACTTAGTCAGGCTAAGCTTATGTTAGATTGTGTTGTTATGAATGACTTGTATGCACAGACGTGTTGTTCAGCCACTGAAATCTCCCTGTGAAAGATTGATGTGGTTATTTTCAGTTTCATAAGGTCCTTTAACAGCATCTATAGAGTAGATTTATATTTAGTATATTTTTATAAAAAAACATCAGTAAATAGCGCTATTCCGCCAAACTGCTTTATTGAGCTGAAGTTGCTTTTATATTCACATTGGGTCATTTTTGAACAATGACAGTCTTCCTATACTGTTTACCATGCTACTCTGAATATTCGCTCTGAAATAGCATGTAAGTGTGGCAAAGTAATAAATGTAATTCCTGCACGGCGCTGGCACTAACTTAACTGGCGAATGACATGAACTAGTGGGTTGTCTATCTGCTGTTGTGACGCGGTGTGCGCGCGCTCGCGATTTCAGGGGGTGTGGCTTTGAATCACAGTCCCTCCCCACCGTCCAAAGATAATATGCTAAGCGGTTAGCATTTTGGCAGATCACCTACTGCACCTTTAAGTGGGTTGCACACCAGATGCGCCACTCAGAACAAGTATCGCACACCAGACCCGCACATTCGAATGTTATTTAGTTTAAAAGTATTCAGATGGCACGGATCTGTAGCACGGCAGAAATATAAACCGTGTCGTGAGTCATAACTAGGCACCGTAGATTCTAAAATGCATGGCGCTGCGTGGTACATTGAGCCGCGTCACATCGGCACATCCGATGTGCGACCACCTGAAGACTTTCGCACATTACTGTATATTCTGAAAGCCTGTTTGTTCTGCTTTCACCCATGAACATTGCTTGAGCACTAGACTTAGCCTGTTCCACAATTTCATTATTTCACTAAACTTTATTTTTTGGTCCTAAAAGCAATTATACAGCAGTGTGAGCAGTGTTTAAACGTTATTTGTGCAGCAAATCATGATGCAACACACACAGACTGCAGACACCCAGAGCCGGCATGAAATTGCAGAGTCACTGCAGCGCATCAATACTCATCAGAATACAACACTCACAGCCTGCCAGCTCCCTGACCTTGTGTTTTTGTGTGTGTGTTTGGGTGTGTATACATTCTCTTTCATGATAAAAACTAACATCTGTTATTTCTATCTCTTTTAGCCCAAACTAATGGCGAAGGATCTTCTAGACCTGGTGGCGTCCCATTTCAACCTGAAGGAGAAGGAATATTTTGGAATCTCTTATGTAGATGAGACGTACGTATACCCCATATTTGTCAACATTGGGATGTAAAAATATGCGATACCTTCCCTTCAAGAATGCCCAGATCTATAATGAAAGCGTTGGATTACTTACATACCTGTTTATGCTCATTTAAGACAAAATTAGTTGTGTTTTTAAAAAAACACACCACACTCACAAATAATGATTACTGCTGCTTGTTCAAACTATCTGTTTAAAATGAGCTGAAACCACACCGTTCTTTTAAGTTCTTTGGCCTATTTATTTGTTTTTTGTTCAGTCCACTTAAATTAGTAAACCATTAAGTTAACTTAATTATTTTTATTGACAATAAAAGTAATAGTAGGTGTTACGATGCGTTTTGGCTGAGAGCAAAGATAAGTTAATTAATTAATTAATATTTATATTTATATTTAATAAATTTATATTAATATTAATTAATGTAAACATGATTCTGCAAATTTGAATGATTGCTTGTCTTTATTTTATATAATGTATAAACTTATTGTGCGTTACTTTTAGAATGGCCATTATTGATCATTAAAACAGATATTAGGCAAAAGAGAGGGTATGTTTTGTATTTTCAATGAAAATAAAAAAGGAGGCAGTAATATTATAGGCTCCGTTTTATTATAAATATGCACACTTTAAATATGACAGTCATATAAATATGTAGCTACACGACGCCTTAACAATTTTGGTGTCTGTTAAGTTGCTAATATCAAAATGAAAATAGGCAGTTCCCTATATTATGTTTTCATTTTATTGTTAAAAAGGTGAAACAACGTAGCCAGGGTGATGTGAATCATAAAGTACGCTGTTCCCTTGAAAGATTTACCCGAGATGTCCTGGGGACTGGAGTTGGTTTTCAATGTAAAACTTGTGAAGTCTGAACTTACAAGGAGAGGATGCAAGTCTGAACTGTGTGTAGGCTACTTAATATAGACGATAAAGCCCCAATCTGATTTTCTGGCGAATTTCTGTAGCCCCGTCTCTGTTTTCCCCCATCCACACTAACACGGAGCAGCAGCGTTTTAAAATCAAAAAGACGTCTTCATCGTTTTCAAAATGCTCTGTTTTCGGGGCTCTTAAAACTCTGGTGTAGTGTGGCAAAACGTATGCGTTTTAAAACTAAAACGTATTAGTGTAAACTTGGCCTTAATGCAAATGAAGTGAATGCAGCCATTTGTATATTAAAGTCAACATGCTTTCAAGCCACAAAAAAGCGAAAGCATAATTCCCTTGAACAGCAATTATATCCCATTTGAGATTGGCTCTTTCATGTTACTTTCAACTTTCATTGAAAGATTACAAATAAGAAAGAACACTTAAACGGGACGATAACGATATAAAATACTGGAGAATCCCGACAACAACGGGCAGGTTGACAAGTATGTTTACTCAAAAAAAAACTGCAGTCAAACCTATGAGAAAAGACTCTGAGATCGAGGATAGCTCAGCTCTTTGAGTGTGTCAGGACTGTCGATGAGCGAACATGCTGTGATAATTCCACAGAGAGATGATTGGCTTCCTTCTTTCTTCCTCCTTCACTTTCTGTGACAGCCAGCTCTTCATTTAGTCCTACACAATGCCACCTACTGCTGTGCGACATTTGTTAGATGTATCTTTGACTGTTTTTTTTAACGCACTCACGGATCGGCTTGTGTTCTTATTGCTGGGGGAAATGTGTTATTTGCAGTTTCCAGAGATTTGGAAATGTTGTCTGGTGACCTTTGATCCACCTCGCTGTACATCCTTCTCAACAAGGGCTTGACAGTTTGCAGTCGCCAAGGACAACATGCAAATAGACAAATGCATTTCTGTCAGGAAAAAAAGTATGTGCAGTGTAAAGAGGCAAAATCATTTCCCTATACAAACATCATTTAAAACTCATTGCAAGGTTGCTTGTCAGTGATACAAGCATCAGTGTTAATATTGTTCCACCCAGAGTCCACATACCTTCCTGAAAACTAAATTTTACTGGCTGCATTTTTATTTTTTCTACAACATTTCCCGATAGACCCTTTTCACATTTCTGGGTTTTTCAGTGTTAGACATGGGCCGGTTTAAGATTCTGACGGTTCGATAACCTTGGAAAAAAATCTCACGGTTTCATGATATCACAGTTTTGTGATTACTGCTCTAAAATATGCTCTGGGTAAAAAACAACAACATTTTTTCCGCCATTGAACATGGCATATTTTATTTTAACAATTTGAAGGTTGTCACACAAGTTATTAATGTAGATAGAAAATAATATAGGCCCTAATACAGATCCCTGCGGCACTCCTTTGGGCACCTCTGAAGATAAAGAAGTCAAGCCGACCATATGGACACACTGTGTTCTGTTGGACAGATAATTAGCAAACCCAAGTGGTAGCTTGGTTTGACATTCCTATGCGTGTTAAAGAGTTCAATAAAAGTATGTGATCAACTGTGTCAAATGCCTTTGAAAGATCAAGATCATCATCAGAAGCAGAAATCATCATAGTTTGGTAAACTTCGAGCGCAGTGAATGGGAGAGAACAGCAAATATATTTTTTACAATCCTATTTGCTGAAATAATAAACAAAAAAACAACAAGACTTTCAGAAAAAGAAAAAAAAAATGTGTGAGACTGATAACTGCAGCCAGAGGAGAGAGTAACATCCAGTTTTCTCTCAGCCCCAGAGATGCTGCATTAGAAACACCTTGAATAAACGGTAATTCATTTTTATAATTTGATGCAAAGATGATGGAAAGATTTGTTTCTTTTAGTTTGGCTAGACTAAAAGCAGTTTACAATTTTTAAGCAATTTTAAGGTCAATATTATTAGCCTCCTTAAGAAATATAATATTATGTAATATATATATATATATATATATATATATATATATATATATATATATATATATATATATATATATATATATATATATATATATATATACATACATGCATACAAATGCTTGAAAGCAAAGACAGAAATAAAATGAAATTAAAAATTACATTTAGAAAGACCAGGGGGGGACCAGCTGCACCGTAAGAATTGTAAGTTATTTTTTTCAGTGGTAAAAGTGTCACCTGACTTATATTGACTGAAGGTATCTGAGCAGTTGACCATAATAATAATATACATTTTTTGGCAAAGTATAGACAAAAATTTGATACACTTTCTTTATTACAATCAAGACACAGTTTCACTGTACAATTCAGAAGGTATACCTTTGGGGACAAAGCAAAAGTCATTTCAATAATTTTTTTTTTAATAATTTTGTGAAGCTCTCTCCAGTACATTTTAATTTTGTCACAGTCCCAAAAAAGTGTACAATATTTTTAAATAAAATATATTATTATTTAAAGCCTTATATATATATATAACTTTTATATATATATATATATATATATATATATATATATATATATATATATATATATATATATATATATATATATATATATATATATATATATATGTGTGTGTGTGTGTGTGTATGTACAAAAATGGGTATATACATATATTTATTTATTTTTAATGCATTACTAATTACTTGAAAAGATTATGTATTATGTATACGAATACAGTGAAATATCAAGGTTGTACTTTCCTGAGTGCTTTGTTTTTGTCATCATACACTAAATTATGCATGAAAATGCACACGCGATGACATCTTGCACATAAAAGAGTCCTCTTGTGGCTCATTTTTCACATGATGGTTTATGACACTCTGTGGCACTGTGAATGAGACATTGTAAGATGTTGCAAGACGCTTCCGGTCGCTGTTCCAGATGATATCAGTCATTTCTCTTGGGCTGTGTGTGTTTTAGGGGTCATTTCAGCTGGTTGCAGTTAGATCGCCGTGTTCTGGAACACGAGTTTCCCAAGAAATCTGGACCCGTTGTGCTATACTTCTGTGTAAGGTAAGTAAAAAAAAAACTGCAACAAAAAGCTGCCTTTGTAGATATCAAATAGGATATTAGAATGGGCCTATGAGTTGTCAGTAATGAAATATAAAAGAAATTTTAAAAAAGAAAATAATAATAGAATCAATAATAGAAATAATATTATAGGCGTATGCACACACATGAGCAATATCACACGAGTAGCAGTGCAATATGGCTGTTTATTGGCACTGGTGGAAGGCATGCGTTGGCACAAGGCCACAGGCTGAGTGCCTTAGTGCCCCACCAGTGACGATATACAGCCATATCACACTGCTACGAGTGTGATATTGCGTTTAAACAATCGTTTGACAGCATAATCATGTATATAACATAGAAAAATAAATGTGTAAAAAAAACCTTTTGCATGAGGAACTACTTTCTTCCTCCCTCATAAACATCTGCAGCTGACCGTCAGAAAAGCAGAAAGCATTGCTAATTCACAAGTGGCACTTTAGAGCTAGTATTTAAATGATTCTCTAGCGTAATATCTAAAGTAATGACAAAACAGGTGATTTTGCTCACATTTTAAGTTTATAAGGCTGAACGACATGAAATGCCATCAGTCTACAGATTTCCCAGTATTTCTCTGTTGCAATCGGGATTTCAAAATAATTAACCCTGAAAAGCCAAAGCAAAGCAAACACTAGCAGAAACACTACCAGATTACTATGGTATAACACTACAGCACTACAACATACAAAAGAGAGAGATTGACTTAGAAAGTCACTTACCTGTTTTATAATGATTTGATCCGCTGTAATTTATAATCAGTTTTTCTCCTCTAAGGGCTTATTATGCGGTCTCTGTCGCCATCTTGTGGCGGAACCACAACCGTCTTTGCTCCGCTTAGTATGACAGGCTCATATATTCCATTGAGCTGAATGTCTGAAATTGTAAATATTTAAAATAAGCACTATCCTTAATAAAAAAAATATCTAAACAACTGCATTCTCATCTAAAAAATCCTCAAAAGTACTTTGTTATCCAACAGCTGTAATATTTGTCAAACTGTGGTGAGTTTACCAATCTGTTGTCACTCTATGTGGGTGGAGTGATACAGAAGTGTGAAGAGGCTGGATGAGATCTCATATTGCAGAATATCACACGGCTATCAGCCTGTCAGATTCGAGATCCAGACAGAACTGTTGTATAAACATACATATAGTTGGGGGCAAAATTATTAGCAATAGTTATTCTCTTTCAAATATTTCTTAAATGTTGTTTCACAGATTCAGGAAATTTTCACAGTATTTCCTATAATAACTTTTTCTTCCGAAGAAAGTCTTGTTTTATTTCAGCTAGAATAAAAGCAGTTTTGAATTTTCTGAAAACTATGTTAAGGTCAGTATTATTATCCTCCATATACGTGAATATAGCAATATATGACATGATTTTTTAGATTGGCTACACAACAAACCAGCATTATACAATGACTTACCTAGTTACCCTAACTTGCCTAATTAACCTAGTTAAGCCTTTAAATGTCACTTTAATCTGAATACTAGTATCTTGAAATATATCTAGTAAAATAGTATTTACTGTCATCATGGCAAAGATAAAATAAATCAGTTATTAGAGATGAGTTATTAAAACTATTATGTTTAGAAATGTGCTGAAAATAATATTCTCTAATGTAGTATAGTATGTTTTGCTATATTATTAACATATTAATGGTCTTTTTATATTAATATTTGTTCATTTACTTTTCGGATTAGTCCCTTTATTAATCTGGGGTAGCCACAGCAGAACCGTCCTATATTAATAATAGCAGCAAAAAAATCCCAAGTTACTTATCAGAAATTCCCAGCTGCCTATTAAACAAAGGCAAACTTAACACATTAGCATCAGCACTTTTGAGTGTTTTTGTGTCGGGGGCTTTGTGTATGTGTTTGTTTATTGTTTCAAATTAGCAGGGTCAGTAAACCACAGCTTACTGGCATTTACCCGAAAACACAGCCAATCAGAGTCCACCGCTCCTCTCGTTAACACCCCCAGCAATTTGAGCTCCATGGCAACAGCGCGGCGTTAATCAAACAGTGTTTAAATTGCAGAGCATGAGCAGATTTCTGCTGGGAGGCTTGATTCCTTCCGATTTTTTAATTGCATCTGCTTCGAAATATGACCAGCGCAAAGAGCAGCCAGTGTATTATTGCTGTTAGTTTGTATGACTCTCGTGTATGTGAGAGTGTGTGAAAATTTAGTGTGCAAGTCTCAATCAGCACACACAGTCATACATCACCACGCGCTCGCTGTGGGTGGATGCTGGTTTATTGCTGTCAAGCTCTGCGCTAAAATAGCCCAGAATTTCAACCCATTTGTTGGGACACATTCAGATTGCTTTTCTCTCACTTTCTGCCTATTCCACTCGCATCACTTTGCTTTTCTGGGTCACACATAAAGACGTAAACGCACTCACAGGCGTTCATGCATTTAGCAGTAATAGCTGCATGTGGAGTTGTGTGCAAAAGTGCAATTTAAATAGGAGCAGATGCCCAGTTTTAATGCATGCATGATGTTCTGTGTACATCAGTGTGTATGTGTGTGTTATCCTTTCTGCCCGTGATTGGGTTATTGATTGAAGTCTTTGATGCGTGTAAGACTCTGCCTCACTCACATCTCAGATTAAACCAGCTGTCGATACAGTTTTAATCACTTTAATCTCTCTCACTTTCACTCATTTTCTCTCTCTCTCTCTCTCTCTCTCTCTGTGAAACACTTTCTTCACTGTCAGTCTGTGCAAAAATCACACTTAGAAGGGTTTTAATCACAGTTGTGAGGCAAAACTGAGTACATTCACATGGACACCAATACTATGATTTTAATGATTAAGACAATACCTTGATTAAGAGTGTAACATGTTTACAGAGATTTTAGATGACCTGAATCAGACTGAAGTCATAATTGAACTAGACAGAAATCAAATTAAGATGTGGAGTATTCCTATTTTATTAGCATTATTGAAGTGCAGTACAGACATGTAAACACTGCAAATAAATTATTACCGTCATGTAGGACTTACACACACGACTGTTTGACACTATTTCTATCTCTACCGGGTGAAACAGCCGAACTGCAGTTTAAGTAAAAAAAGAAAAAGAAAAATGAAAGACCTGAAATTACATGAAACTGTAAATGTGGATAGTGCGATGACACAATGACGGCAATTAAACTATGTGCTATAACATGTAAACGATCATTCAAAAAGCAACTTATATAAATACCTTTATCATATTATTGTCTTATTCAGAGAAAGGCAGGTAATTAGGAAGCAATATAGGGGGAAAGCCCCACCAATTAGTGACGATCTCTCCCTTCTTAACCTAGACAGCCCTAAGTGAGAAGCAGCCATGCCCCATAAGAGTTTTCGCACCATACCTACCGAAGATAATGTCAGTGACTATTAGGCTTTAAAAATGTAGATTTTTTGGATGCACAAATGGACACTGTCTTCGACTTTTTTTTTTATATATATAATTACCTTTTCGGGGTTTTCACCTTTGTTAGATAGGCTAGTAGAGAGAATTGACAGGAAAGCCTGGGGAGTAGAGAGAGGGGAAGGATTGGCATAAGACCGCGAGGTGGAGTTGAACTCGGTCCACTGAAAAGGACATGTGGTTTTCCTCCAGGTGCTCCGGTTTCCCCTAAAAGTCCAAAGACCTGCGCTATAAGTGAATTGGTTAAGCTAAATTGTCTGTAGTGTATGAGTGTGAATGGATGTTTCCCAGTCATAGGTTGCGGCTGGAAGGGCATCCTCTGCGTAAAAACATGCTTGGTAAGTTGGCGGTTCATTCCGCTGTGGTGACCCCTGATTAATAAGGAAACTAAGCGGAAAAGAAAATTAATAAATGGATGACATATATCAATTCAACTACCACCACCCCCTGCGGTCTCTTTAAATTGGCGTATCCAATAAATAGAATTTAACAGAAAAAACAGGAAAGAAAATTCACAAAAGTACAGTATCAAGAATGAGAGATCAATAGAACATAAGCCAATCATTCTGGGTCCTTATCGATGCTTTGTGCAATAAACAAGGAGATTTGGTCAGCAGCTACAGTCCAGATTTTCGCGAGAGCCTTCACAAGTTCACTCTAACTGTGGATAATTCCAACATTATAATGTCCCAGAGTTGTGCCAACAACTTGTACATGTCCAAGTTATGTAGAGAAAACCCATGCTGTGCTAATCTTTTTTTGTTGTTGTTGTTTTTTTTTTGTTGCAGATCTTAAGTTAGCCAGCTAGCCAAACAGCTTTTTTGTAACTTGGTAAAATTCAATGTAGAATCAACACTCAGTAATAATATTAAAGGTTTATCCTGTTTTGAATCTGAGGCATAGGTTTTTGCAGCTTCTTTTGAAAATAGTTCTGTGAGTAAAATCTCATTTTAATTTAAAGGGACAGTCACCAAAACGGATCAATTTGGATCAAAGCCTAAAAGGGGCAGTTTCACAGAGATAAAAATATTATTTGTGGGGAATTTTGATCTTCACATACACACTCAGAGACTTATTTTACGAATTGTAAAAGAGGCATGATAGCTCCCCTTTAAACAGCCAGCCATTGATTCAAAGTATGTGTCTTTGTGTATCGAGTACCATATAGGGTTCATTTTAAGTCCAGTGCATGGCTTATATACAGTATGTTTAAGGCTATCTGTACATATATGTGTTGACATGCATGTCTGTAATTGTTCATGTGTGAATTCCACGGCTTTAACAGAAAGGAAAAGCGCCTTGCTGAGAGCACTTGTTTATTTATGCTGATTTTGAGACGATTACTTATTTATGTGTTTGTTTGCAGTTGTACTTGCTGCTAACTCAAATCTGAGTGCCAAATGAAGCTTGTAAAATGGAAATTGTTTTCTTTTTGCGGCTTTTGACAGGGATATGACAGTAAGAGGATATTGGGAGTGTTTATAATGCCCTCTAGCGACTGCTTTATGAATCTGCATCCATAGTCTAGTGCAGATATGCCCAAACAAGGGCCAGCAGACCAAAGTTGGCCCCATGGTAACCTTTAATTTGACCCGCCACTTCAACAGAGCTTGTTATTTCTAGTTTTAGTGTAATTTTTTGGTTTGTTTAATTGTTGAGATACAAAAAAGCAAATTAAATTAAATGTTTCAATTAAATGTCTTCCATGAAGATGTGAGGATCCTTGATAAGCAAATCATCTGCATTCAATATATTCAGTGTTGAACACTACTGCGTTACGAATGGGACTGTTTTAATGTAAGAAGTTCATTATGAAATCTAATTACATAATTATTAATCAATCAAAGTATTTTTTCAATTTGTTTTCAAATATTTATAAATTAGGACATTACTGACTACTTTAATGTAATAGTTTGGTTTAACTTGTGTCTTTCAGTGAGCTCATTGAAACTGTGTAAATGGTTGATGAAGTGCAATTAGAATTGATTACTTGTACTGAAAACCTTTAAATCATATTCATAATAACCTGTGATTGGTTGTTTTAGTCAGTGAATTGGTTATATTATTTAAGTGACTACTTCTGTTTTTACTTTGCCATTGTGTTGATGTATACGTTTCCTCTTTTGCAGGTTCTACATTGAAAGCATCTCTTACCTTAAGGATAATGCCACAATCGAGCTGTTCTTCCTCAATGCAAAGTCTTGCATCTATAAGGTACGTGTTTATCACTGGTCTACCACTAGAGAGCAGTATTAGCTACTGCCCCTTTGCTTCCTTGAGGTCTGGATGCAGACTTGGTGCATTTGCAAGCTGAGTTGCCTTTTTATGCCCACACCTAACTCCAATCCTAACCGCAACCCTCACAGTGACGTCATCAGCACCGTTGAGTGCATGGTGTCTGACATTGCAAGTGTGAGATATGCAGTGTCAGCTTGCAAATCCAAGTCTGCATCCAGGTACTATTGCTTTGGTCCTAAAATTCCAAATAATTATACAAATAAAACAACAATTGATGTGTGCCAAAGAGATGTAATAAATTAATAAAAGCATATGAATGAGTGTAAATATAAGCATCGTCATATGTGTTAAGGATCATTTGTATAGTAAAATATTAGCTAACCGAGCTGATTTTATATCCAAACATTACTCCTAGACAAAGGCTTCTTGAAATAATTAGTTTATACATATTATTTATATTAAAACTATATATATATATATATATATATATATATATATATATATATATATATGTAAATATGTCAGTCATGATTTTGCCAAGCACGATGTGATCCTAGCTGGATTAACATCTATATTGATCCTGGACCATCATTTTTGTTGTAAAATGTGATCCATACCTATTCCCTACCCCTAAACCCAACCATATTTGTAAATTATTCCCAAAAGCAGAGGGCAAAAATAGTTGGATAACAATTGTGTAGAAGTGCATAACCCTAACCAAATGCCTAAACTTAACATAAACAGTAAATGTATCCCTTAATTCTGATTGGCTGATTGGAATGTTGTCCCAGGATCAACATAGATGTTTATCCAGGAAAAGGTCCAAATTAGTGAAATCAGCTTGGCGTACATGTAAATATGTAGTGGGTGAGTTGTGCAGCATGGTGCATTACTAATCATAACTAGTATTGTAACTTCTGTCCCCACATCAGGAAATGATTTCTGACTGATCATGTGACACTGATGAATAAAGCTAAAAATGCTTAAAAATAATGATGATAATAATAATAATAATAATAATAATAATAATATTATTATTATTATTATTTTTATAAAACAGATTTTTTGTATTTTAAAATATATTCATTGTATTTTAAAATGCATGAAAGGTGCAGTAGATGATTGTCTTCAGAAACATCTAGTGTCGTGCTGTTTGAAAGTCTCTTCACATTCCATTAGTAATGATTAAAGTAAATGATCTAAATTTTATTATATTTATTTTTATATTCTGCACAAGGCATAAAACTAAAAAATGTTTATCCAATTAAATATTGTCGGACCGACATTACGACAGGTATCTCAAACTGTCTGTCAACAGAATTTGAATTTCTGCGCAGCCTCTTTAAGCAGACAGATAAGACACTCGCACACACACGTAAAGCACAGAACTATTGCTGACAGAGAGATGTCATTAGGCAAACTCTGCATCAATCTGAAATTCTTTCTGAAAGACCAACATAGCCTTGTATGCATGAAAAGAAAGATTGTTTCTGAAAGGGCTTCTGCCAAAAGTGCAGAATCAAAACTTTTCTAAACCCTGAATTAATATCTGAGTTACTTTTGCATGCTAGAGGGTAATCACGTTATGCAACGATCAGAAGGGTGACACCACAGCTGTCCTGCGCTCACTGACTGCATCGTGTCCCCCATTTTACTAGGGGATTAGGATTCACACAGACCACATGTTAAGCGCCCCCTGCTGGCCTCGCAAACACCACTTCCAACAGCAACCTAGTTTTCCCATGTGGTCTCCCATCCAGGTACTGACCAGGCTCAGCCCTGCTTAGCTTCAGTGAGTAACTGGTCTTGGCCTACAGGGTGATATGGCAGTGGTCTACTCTGGGTTTACTCCCCTCATATCTCCAAACTTACATTTGTAAAAAAAACTGTCTCTATCTATAGCCTTCAGTTTCAGGAAGTTTATTTATTGTCTTTACCAGTGGTGCGTAACGTCAAACATAGTTGCAGTTTAAAGAGTTGGTTTCAACTCAGGCTCTTAAAAAGATTTAATATGATTTGGAGTTTGAAACATTGACCTGTAGATGTTCAGAATAGTTTTGAACTGTCATTGTATGTGTGTTTTGATGGATAAGTGATGTTACCTGTTATTTGTTTGTTTATTAAACCCATGCTTACTGTCTTATCTTTGCCAGGAGACTTTTGTAGAAGAGATTTCTAATCTTAATGTGCTTTTCCTGGTGAAATAAAGGTTATAATAATATTAATAATAATCAGAATTTCTGCTATTTCATTTTTTCATCTTCTTTTTATAGTTTCCTTTTTCTAAAAACATTTGATATTTTTGTATGGGTGTTTGACTGGTCACATACCACACATTCCCACCATGAGCTCATTGCTTACAATTTAATTTTTCGTGTGTGTGTGTGTGTGTGTGTGCGCGCGTGTGTGTGTGTGTGTGTGTGTGTGTGTGTGTGTGTGTCTGTCTGTCTGTCTGTCTGTCTGTGTGTGTGTGTGTGTGTGTGACATTCCTGAAATTCTTATACTCAGCAAAGCTAATGAATCGCTCCATTTGACTTGGTCATTAAAGAAAAACGGACCCCCTACACTTCAATAACCCCCTCACCTAAAACCCATGTGTGCTTATGTGGCTTTGTCCTCCTATTGATTACACAGGAAATAGCTGGAGTGACATAGATAGACCCTTCAGTGATAAGTCAGCAGATCAGCTCATTAAAAGACGAGAGAGATAAGATAAGGGACAGATTAATGAAGATGTCCTGTCTGCTGTGATCCCCAACCTCTTTATTTAATCATTTAATTATTTATTTTTTACAGGAGCTCATAGAAGTGGACAGCGAGGTGGTGTTTGAACTAGCATCCTACATCTTACAGGTAAAATCTATTAGCATTTCTGCCCACCTACAGTTGAAGAATGATTAGCCCTCCTGTATATTTTTTCCCCCAATTTCTGTTTATTGTAGAGAGGATTTTTTCAACACATTTCTAAACATAATAGTTTAAATAACTCATTTCTAATAACTGATTTTTTAAAATCTTTGCCATGATGACAGCACATAATATTTTACTAGATATTTTACTAGTATTCAGCTTAAAATGACATTTAAAGGTTAAAAAGACCCAGTGAAGGACTTACAAACTGCCAAGAAATGGATACGCAATGCATTTGTCAACAAATCAGGTGAATCCAGCATGTCTGAAGATCAACTGCTGGAGATCAAAAATGACGATATTGCGTCTTTTCCGCTCACAAGTCTGTTATTTCCAATCAAAGTCTCTTTAAGGGGAGTAATTTACTTGGCAGCCATCTTGTTGGGGCATTCTGTCTGAATGGGGAAACATCAAACTCTCCAAAACTGTTTGCCAAGCTTACGATTACAGTAAATACAGTATTTGGAATCACCAATAAAATTAAACAACATCTGTCTCATAAGTTTAGCTTCTAAACGTTCAAATCAAAATAGGCATATTTTCAGGTTACGTGAGCTAATGAGCATGCGCACCCGTAATGAACAAGATCACAACACCAACCTCATTAATGGCAGTGGTATACATTATCATCCTCTGGATAATGATCGTCTGGTCGCACTGGTCTTCTGAAGTAATTTACAACTCGTCTTGATGGCGATTCTCCTCCAGAAATGACAGCGACGCTTTGTTTACAAATTTGTTGGTGATTTATTAGTTGCTGCTGTCATGTGATGTGCGTTTGACAAGATGGACTGTACCCCGCCTTCATTTCATATTTCATGCAGATTACAAAAGTAAAAACCTACGTGTTGTTTTTTTTTTTATTTAAAAGCACAGAGTTCAAACTTTATATGGATGTTTTTTTATGTCTGTGAAGCAGGTATTCGCAGAGATTCCAGTTTGTTTGTTGATCACCAAACTGTCGTAAAAACAGTTAGTTTCCCCCAGAGAAAAGTCAGTCTATAAAGCTTGATGATTGGCTCCTGTACTAGTACACAGCAAAATCCTCTGGGTAAAATTTACTCAGTTTAGAAAGTATTTGGTCCCTCTTTGAATTTAGTTAATGTTACTTAGGTTAATGAAACATTGAAAGCATTGAGTAAGTGATGATTGAGGACTGATGATGAACACCTGTCGTTATTAAGCAGAAACACAGAAGAGAAACACAAAACTACAACTGACTTCACATGAAATCACAGCCTTAGATGAAATCAGCTGAAATATAATACACTGAATCTCTCAAAATCTCAGCAGAAGATCAACTGGATCAATAAGCAACTCCACAAATTACTAACGTTACTTACTATAAAGTAAGATAAAGTTTGCCTTACTATAAAGAGGGAAAAAATACTCTCTGAACTGAGTAGATTTTACTCATTGGATTATGCTGTGTAGACGGGGCTTCATTCACCATGTTGACACTTTTCCCTATTCAAAACTTTCTTGTGTATTTTATAGTCTTTGTCTAAACTTTTCAGAATGCCGCGAGTCGCGTAACAAGGATATGAATAAGAATATACAGTGCTCAGCATAATTGAGTACACCACATTTTGAAAATTAATATTTCTATCCATTTCTCAGTGAATATAGGCAATGTATTTTGGTGCATTTAAAACAAAACAGGTTTATTAAACAGATATATTTATTAAAATATTATTTTAGTCACAGAACATCTTTAGAAATTGAAAGATAATATAATTAAATTCAAGCAAAATATTGAAAAAAAAAAGTTTTTTGCTTCTTGATTTTTTATCTTTTTTAAAATTTGCATTTATATTTTTCTCTAACATATAAATTTGGGTGTACGTAAGTTTTTTTTTTAGATAAGCTCCAGATTTGGCCTTAGTATTGACTAATCTAATGTATATGCAAAAATATAATATATATAACTTCCTATTAAAAATATGAACTTAAAAGATAGATTTGTGAGGGGTGTTCTTATATATGCTGAGCACTGTACATATTCAGACAAACACAGAATGACCAAACACTGCAGTGCTTTTAAATTTTTTTAAAGATAAAACTTATTAAAGTTGCAGCAATAATTTTTTCATCATCTGAGAAAACGGTTGATGGTTGCCTAGCAATCTACATACACCAGCCACTTTGGGTGGTGGTAAAATTGTCAATCATTGACCGGTCCGCGGTGATAAAAAGGTTGGGGAAATAATAAATGATGGGCAAATTACCATCATTTATAATTTGTTGCGTGGCTGTTGAGATCCCGATCTTTTAATGTTGACCAGTCCGCATTGATAAAAAGGTTGGGGAAATTATAAATGATGGGCAAATTACCATCATTTATAATTTATGTTGCGTGGGTGTTGAGATCCCGATCTTTTAATGATTAATCATGCAGCTTACATTAATTGCATTAACCTGCATTACATTAATGCAGGTTAAACAAGTAGTAACAGAAGTCACCTTTAATAACCTGAGAAACCCACCACATCCCGAATAACCTACCACAACTTCTTCCAACATCATTATATTTTACAGGAAAGCCTAAATGCTTTCATACATGTGATCTGAATGTGCGAGAGGCAATCTGTCTGTGATCGTTACAAATTTAGGATTCATCTACAAGTAAAAAAAATTGTTAATTCGTGGGCCACATGTGTTTCGAATCATGGGTTGTGATCCAGATGGGTTGTGGTACAGATCCGTTACACCCATAGTTTTAAAAAAATAATTTAAACTATTTTTTATTCTAGCTGAAATAAAACAAATAAGATAATCTCCAGAAGAAAAAATATTATAGACAATACTGTGAAAAATTCCTTGCTCTGTTTAACATTATTTGGGTAATATTCAAAAAAGAAAAAAATTATAGGAGGGCTAATAAATTAGACATTAACTATACATAAACCTCGCATCGAACCCTCAGAAAGTCTCAAATACATGTGTGTAAAATATTACAAAGTCATATTGAGGTCACTACAGTATTTCAGCCTGACAGGGTGCTTTATTTAAAATCTAAAACAGGATGTTTCCTTTTGTTCTGAAAGTTAATCATACAGGGGAAATGCTTTAGAGGAATATGCTTTTCCTTTATGATGTGTAAGTGTGATCCAGGTGTAGTATCAGGTATGTTTATGTGTGTTTGACCTTTCGGAGGATTCGGTCCAGATGGCTGCGTCCGCATCCCCTACTGAGACACACATGTGCCGCTCTGTGTATCAGAGGATACGATCTCCTCAACTCTTTATTGATACTAAAATATGTCATTTTTTCTCTCCCACAGGAAGCTAAAGGAGACTTCACGAGGTAAGAGGCTGTTTGAATGAATGAATCACCTTCCATTGACCTCTTTCACACACACACATACACATGCACACACTATCAAATCTCTATCAGTGTGTCACTGCGGAGTGAAAGCAGATCCAATTTGTGGCATATTTCAAACTCTCCTTCCCACATAAGCACATGTGCACGATTTAAGAGAGAAAGAGAGAGAGAAAGAGAGATATGGGGGTGTGAACCCTGGGAACGGAGACAGAGGGGAGGAAATGGAATGCAGAGGATAAACAGTGTTAAATTACACACACTAACCTCTCGCTCTCTCTGTTACACACACACGCTTCTACGCATAGCTATCCTTCTAGCTTTATTCTGTCACTCGGCGTCTGATAGTTTTCTTCGACTCTATTTCCTCTATCTTTTACACTTCCTATCAACCTCCCCGGAGCACTAGCATACTGTTTCAGTTTTTGCAGTTTGCTGTATATAAAGAGTTTGTATGCTTGAAATGCTCTGATAATCTGGTGTACAACTCATAGTATGTAAATAACATATGTGGCCAGAGAATTGAGTTATTTTACGTCTCTATACTTGACTTATGATTTCATTTGAAGATGATAACTGTTTGAAGATAGTCATGTCATTTATTTATGCACTTATTATTTCAATTGCATTTTGCAACACATGATACTGGCAATGAAGTTGAGGATCCAAATGCAGTGTCTTTATTTACAAGAATAATCATTCAGGCAATGGTCAATCACAGGAGCAAACGGGTACATACAGGGCAATCCAAAAGAATAGTCGGGTTATAGGCGAAGAGATCGGTCCAGGCGGCTCACAGCATAAACAATACAGAAAGCGAGGGTCAGGAAACACGGCACAGATAGACAAAACAAGAAAATGCTTCATAATGCTACAGGTTAACAAGACTCAGCAAAGTGTATATGTGTGTGAGGTGAATATAAACTCCAGGTAATCAGTCCATGATGAGTTACCAGCTGTGTGTGTGTAATCAAGGGGAATCAGAAACTGGTGTGTGTGTGTGTGTGTGTGTGTGAGGTGCACGATGGTATTTGTAGTCCAGTTCAGTGACTGATGTGTAATTCTCCAGCGATCTGCAAGGATTAGATAGATGGTGATTGTGGCACATTTATTTATTTATTTAACAATAATAATTATTATTAATAACAACAATAAAACTAATGATAAATTTTAAGTGGTTTTACTAAAGTGGTTCACTCATTTTTTTCTTCTCTCTCAATGCTGAATTTATAATGATCGTTGAGTTGATCTTGTAATTAATATAGTATATATTAATAATTATATTAGTATTGTTTAGATATTCTAACGATTCATGAGACCATGGTGTTCAAAAGAAACTCCAGACGCACCTGATCTCTGTTACCCTGATGAAGGCAAGTGTTTGCCAAAAAGCATAGACAGAATTTTAAGGTACAGCCAGGTCAATATGGCTTTTTAATATTTGTTCCACATTTTTCAAGTGCCTTAAACTTACTTTTGTGGTTTACCAAGTCATTATAAAGAGAAATATGAATTAAAGATGCAGTAATAATTTATTTGTATTATATATTTTGTATTACATTTATTTATTATGTTTTTTTATATTATTTATTATTATTAATATGTCAAAGTGTTTTACATATCCACGATAAGCAGAAACATTTAAAGATTCACAATGATTTAAATTTTTTGTTATTTTTATTTCATTATGCTTAAAAAGATTTCTGTCATTTTGAATGTGCTTTATAATAAGTATTATAATATATACCGTTAATATTATAATAATTTTATTCTTTATGAATTAAATAAAATTTTCTTTGCAGTGTATACACCTTGATTCATTGAGTAATAACTAGAAGAATAGCACAATGTAGTAAACAGCTAAGTGTTTGCATTACAAAGAAAGTATCATTATTATTTCTTTATTGGGAGAGTACAAAAAATACATTGGATTATTAAAATGCTGAAGAAAAATGCCTTAGCTTATGCTAAGTTACATGAATTATAATACATTAAAAAGTAATGGCAAAAGTAGCTGAATACACTGTATTGTACAGCTAAATGTAACTGCAAGCAGATGCCACCAGTAGTCTGACACAGTTCAAGATTTACAAATGATAGCACCCGCAATCTTACATGCAAAATAAGAAGACATTTGCTATTCATTGATTAATAATGGCTGATATGTTTTTCCTAATTGTTTCTATTTCTAAGCATTTTTTGTGTTTTTTGCAGTAATGATGTTACTAGGGCTGATCTGAAGAAACTGCCAGCACTGCCTACACAAGCACTGAAGGAACACCCTTCTCTCGCATACTGGTGAGAAACACACACACACACACACACACACACACACACACAGCTGTCAGCTGATAATGGAGAGGTATTAACGAGAGGTTTCTGCTCTGTGGTCTCGCAGCACCATGGGAAAGGATTCCCTGGAATAATTCGCTAACCTAATTTACCTCGAATTACGTTTGATACGAATGAAGCATTTCACAGATGCTGCCATTCAGAAAAAAAACAACACTTACACATTCATACTGAGCAGACGGGTGTACTTTCTGTTCTCGGAGTGAACTTATCTGCTTGGTGGTGTTGTGTTTCATTGGCTACGTCTCTGTACATCTGTAAGCTTTCACACTTGTCTTTTTTTTCGGGTTCCTGTGGAATTGAAATAGGCTGACGGCCACGTTCTCATGAACATTGTCATCTGGTGCCTCTAATGTGTGTGTGTGTGTGTGTGTGTGTGTGTGTGTATTGTGTTGCAGTGAGGACCGGGTCATTGAGCACTATAAGAAGCTAAGTGGACAGTCCAGAGGCCAGGCTATCGTCAAGTAAGATAACAAAAACAAACTTTCACTAAAAGTTTGATTGCAAGAAAGTGTGTTTTTCAACTTAAAGGGCTTGTTCACTCAGCAAATTCTAGCATCATTCATTCTTAGTTTTTTTTCTGTAGAATACAAGAGATATTTTGAAGAATGTTTCAGCTGTCCATTTTATCAAAGTTAACGGAGACAGTCATAGCACTCGGTCACATGATATGCCAATTTGATGTTTTGGACTTCATTTAAGGGATAGTTCACCCCAAAAAAGAAAATTAACTCATTCTTGTGGTCTTAAAAACTTTGAGTTTCTTTCTTCTGTTGAACACAAATTTATTTTGAATATTGTAAGTCAATGGGTGTCAGCTATCAGCATTCCTAAGAATATCGTCTTTTGTGTTCAACAGAAGAAAGAAACTCAAATCCCTCAAAGAGTACTCAAAGAGTAAATGATGGCAGTTTTCATTTTTGAGAGAACTATCCCTTTACATTTCACACTGCAAAAAAGGCTTTTTTACTTTAAGTTTTTGTCTTGTTTCTAGTGTAAACATCTAAATCTCTTAAAACAAGAAGTCTTAAATACTGCCTTTTTTTGATAAATAATATTTCAAAATCAAGGGAGTTTTCCACCTTAAAACAAGCTAAATGATCTGCCAATGGGGTAAGCGAAATAATCAAAAAGAAAATAATATTTTAAATATCTTAACCTGTTGGCAGATCATTTAGCTTGTTTTATTGAAAAACTCATTTAATTTTGAGATATAATTTTTTTCCTTTATTTTGATGCCAAGTACAGATGTCATTATTTATACAGAAATTTTTATATACAGTTAAAGTCTGAATTATTAGCCCCCCTTAATTATTAGCACCCCTGAATTATTAGCCCCCCTTCTTATTTTTTTTCTTAGTTTCTGTTTAAAAGAGAGCAGATTTTTTCAACACATTTCTGAACATAAAAGTTTTAATAACTTGTTTCTAATAACTGATTTATTTTATCTTCGCCATGATGACAGTAAATAATATTTGACTAGATATTTTTCAAGATACTTCTATCCAGCTTAAAGTGACATTTAAAGGCTTAACTAGTTTAATTAGGGTAACTAGGCAGGTTAGGGTAATTAGACAAGTTATTGTATAACGATGGTTTGTTCTGTAGACTATCGGAAAAAAATCCCCAGTGATGGGTTGCAGCTGGAAGGGCATCCACTGCGTAAAACATATGCTGGATAAGTTGGTGGTTTATTCCGCTGTGGCTAAGCCGAAAAAGAAATGAATGAATGAACAGTGTCAGTATAACCTCTCTAGCCTGTATAATGTTATAATGCAAGAGGGAATCTGATAATGAAAAATGTCGGATTTTACCAGTGAATAAAATGGTCTAATAATGTTGTCAATGACTAATGACCAGCATATGTCTCAAACATAATAATTCTACTTCAGAATCATGAATAATTATATTCTGATGTAGTCACTTTACTGTGAATTATCAACCAGGACGCATTTAAAGTCATTCCAAGTCTATACAAAATGTAGCATTTTAACCAACTGTAGACCTGCACGTAGGCCTAATATTATTGTTGTTTTATCATATGTTTGAGTATAACAATAATAATAACCGACTCACATTAACCTTTCTTTTACATCTATAGAATCGTGAGAGAATCGTGATCTTGATTTTATGCAAAAAAAATTGTGATTCTCATTTTAGCCAGAATCTTGCAGCCCTGAAATCTAAATTGTTGAATACAAAAAAACCAAAGTGAAATGTTTGGCTTATTTCATTGCCTGATTCAATATCTAATACAATGACGTTAATGTGTAAAGTATCCAACCCAGGCTGATTCTGGAAACGTAGCCCCGCAGACGTTTCAGGAGACCGCGATTTACGTGGCCCTAGGTACGTATGGCCGCATTTCGTTTTTTTCCGAGCGAACACTACGGAACGGCTGGGCTGACGGCTCACGTCCGTGTGGAGGGCTTTCCCGCCGCAACCAGTTTGTCTGCTTAGCTTGTGGCGTTATGTCGGCGGAGCGGAGGCCCGGAGGAAGAGGAGCCGGCGGCGGCGACGACAGGGTTCGAGTCCAGGGAAGAGCGGTTCCAGAAATCAGGTAAGATGAAAAACAGAATCCAAAAAATATCCGAAATCCGAAAACGCGGTCACAATCGGACGAGGGCTTTTGCTTTTTTTTTTCCGGAAGGCTTTTGCAAATCGTCGCTTAGGTTTAGGGAAGGAGGAAGAGGAGGACGGCTGGGTTGCCCGCCCAGTCGATCGTTCGGTCATTTAGTCAGTCGGACAGTGGGTTGGACGGTCGCTCGACAGCGGTCTCCGGCGGCTTTTCACGAAAGGACAGCGCGGGCGCGAAAGGCGCGCTCCCAAGAGGCATTCGAGACGTGAAAAAAAAGTGCGCACAGCGGCCTCTCGAAAACAAAAACTGCACAAATACGTACCTCCCGGGACATATTTCGCAGTCTCCAGAAACGTCCGCGGGGCTACGCTTCCACAATGAGCCTGGGTTGAAAGTATCGTAGCATGCTTGTTTTTGTACGTTCAGTGTTGATGTTCTTTTATGTACTGTACATTCTCCCAGACTTCCGAGATCCACTCCCACATGTTTGCTTCTAATGTAAATTGTTTGCATGTGTAACATCCATAACACACTGTCAATGATTCCTTCTTTCTTCTCTCTCACAGCTATATGAGTATAGTGGAGTCCCTGCCCACATATGGAGTGCATTATTACGCTGTTAAGGTGGGTCATGGAGCTCGGAGGGGAAATTTATAAGCGCAGCCATCGGTACACACACACACATTCTCACGGCCTGCAGTATCGGCTCTTTCCCTAAGTGTTAAAGGATGCTTAAGACTCGGTGTGTTTTAGATAATCATGCTGTCATCAGCCATGAGCTGACACTTCTGCTTGTGTGTTCTTGTGTGTGTGTGTGTGTGTTTGTTTTTATATCTTATGGGGACTTATGCGTGCGTGCGTGTGTGTGTGTGTATTAATGCTTTTTTTCTCTCTATCTCTCTCTCAGGATAAGCAGGGTATCCCATGGTGGCTGGGCTTGAGTTATAAAGGCATTTTTCAATATGACTACCAGGACAAAGTCAAACCAAGAAAGGTAAGTCCCTCTTTCCTCTGTGGACTTGACACGGTTTGACTTTTGTTTGTGCTCTCTCTTCATCTTTATCATCCTGTAATGGTTTTAGCTTGCTGGTGGTAATTTGTAGTTCTTGGTTAGTGTAATTCATCTTGCATAATTTGTGCTCCAAACAGGAAGGATACCGTGACACTTTTCTATGCAGATACACTGATGTTTATTTGTCCAATGATAAAATTACACCGCAAAATGGGTCTTACTTAGAGTTTTGACTTGTTTCTAGTCCAAATATCTAAAAAGAATTAAGAAGCATTTTTTAGATCTATGAAGTAGATACTTGCTTAAAGCAAGAAAATAATCTGCCAATCGGGTAAGAAAAATGAACTTATTTCAAACCAAAAACAACATTATTTTGCTTACCCCACGGGCAGATTATTTTAACATAGGCTCATTCAGAAAACGTAGCCCTATTTACATTTCTGGAGATCACAAATTATGTAGCCAGAAGTACGTATGGTCTCATTTCATCTTTAAAACGAATGCTACAAGGTGGTATGAAGGCATTTCTTTTTGTGCCAGCAGTTGACTGCTCACCTCCGTATGGACGGCTTTTCCACTTACTAATTTGTCCAGTGGCTCGCCACGTATGTTGACGGACTTGAGACTCACTTGAGACTGTGACGACGGAGTTCGAGTCTGTCGAAGAACGGCTCGAGAAAGAGGATAAAATCAAAGCAAAGCCTAAAATAAACAAGTAAATAAAATAAACAATTTAAAATAAACAAGTAAATAACAGGGTGAGAATGTGGTAAAACCTGAAAATGTGGTGAAAATCAGGGGGCTATTCTTTTTTTGGATTGCTTTTCAAAACACTGTTGGTTGGGTTTAGGGAAAGGAGTGGGTGAGGAGTCCGGTCAGTAGGTCAGTCAGTCAGTCGACAGTGGCCTTTGGTGGAACAGTAGGCGCAAATGACACTTACAAGAGAAATTTGAGATCGAAAAAAGCATACACAGTGGCCTCCGGTGGATTCGCGAAAACAAAAACTGCATAATGTGTCCCTCCTGGGATGTATTTGACGCTCTCCAGAAATGTATATAGGAGTTTGATTTTAGAATGAGCCTGGGTTGGATAATTTTGCTTGTTTTAAGGAAAAACAAGTTAATTATTTTACTTATTACTTCTGAAAACTGAACAGTATTTTTATTTGTCAAGAAATTGCTCCTTCATTTAGGATTTTTTAAATATTTGGACTAAAAATAAGACAAAAACTCTGAGTAAGAAAATAATTTTTGCAGTGAACTCTTCATTTATTCATTATTTACTAAGGCAAGCATCCAAAATCATAGTCATGTCTCAAAATGTAGCTTATGACAGTGCTTTTTAAGAAAAGCTCTTTGTTTCTTGGTAAGAGAGAGAGAGAAAAATCCCACTTCTCTTTTAAAACTCGGTGCTTAGCAGAAATTCCAGTGGATGTAAGCAGTTTCCTTCTCTGCGTGTTTTGAAACTTAGTATGAGCTTCCTCCAGTCTGTGTTTGTTAGTATGTGTTCATCACCTGATCACCTTTGTTTAACCTCACAACGTCATCCTAGAGAAGTCTGACCGTCTGACACTTGGGTGTGGTGACCTCAGAAAGGTCATGACCTCTAGCGCTTTGACCCCTCGAGTGTTTTTGGTAACTTTAGACAGAGACTGTCAAACCTTCAGACAGACGGTCAGTGGCACCCAGTAAGTGTAATGCTACAAATCTTTTCAAATCGAAAAGAATCGCTTTCTGTGGGAATGACTCTACTTCAGGTGTGCGTCCCGCTGGCTTCAGCTTTCCATTCTCACAGCACACACCCGTGTTTAAATCCTCTCCAAAAGGACAAGCGAAAACTTCAGCCTGTGGTGAGCAACAGAGAAACCTTTCCCCAAAACCGCAAGCTAAAAATAGCGTTCAAAGCAAAAAAGTCCAGCCAAGCGAAAAGCCAAACTCAGGCCTATTTACAGAGGAGGATCTGTTACAGAAAACGAGAGTTGAAATGAATCGACGCAGCAGAGGGCAGCTCGGACTGGAAGGAAGAGAAACCAGCGAGCAGAACAGACGCGTCTGCAAAAACGCCACAGATGCAAACTAAACAAAATTATAATTCTACTTACATTTCCAGACAAACTGGGATAACAGATTATCCAAAAATGAAAATATTAACATTTACTGACACTTACGTTTTTCAAATTTATAATACTCTTTATATATTTTAAAGAACTGTTCATACAGCGCAAGGCAAAACAACATTGGACCCCACTGACTTGTATGGACAAAATATCCTATTCAAAACATTCATTAATTTTCCTTCGGCTTAGTCCCTGATTGGGGTCGCCACAGCAGAATGAACCGCCAATTATTCCAGCATATGTTTAACGCAGCAGATGCCCTTCCAGTTCCAACCCAGTACTGGAAAACACCCATACACTCAAATTCACACACACACTCATACACTACGATCAGTTTTTACCCAATTCACCTATAGCGCACCAGAAACTCCACACAGAAATGCCAACTGGCCCAGCCAGGACTCAAACTTTCTTGCTGTAAAGGCGACAGATCTAAGCTTATTGCTTTTTTTTCTTTTTTTTTTTATAAACACACACTGGACGGATGTGTGTGACCATTAAGCTTACTTCTTTTGAAGTGATGTGGATGTGAGCGTATGTTTTTTAGTTGCTGTGTCAAGTAGAAAGATCTTCAACTTTCACACACATTGTTATTATATCACGTTCATTGTATCACATCACGTGGACCTTGCCCAGTCCTAAAAACTGTGTCAAGTGTTTTTAGAAGCAAAGATGCATTTAGTGTGAATGAGCCCTGTGCATAATCATAACCCATAACGAAAATGTGAAAAAAGATTTGTTGAAATTGTTGCAAATGTATTACAAATAAAAAGTAATAAGTATTTACAGCCTTTTCCCTGAAGCTCTAAATTGAGCTCGGGTACATTCTGTTTCCACTGATCATTCTTGAGATTTTTAGCAGCGTAATTGGAGTTCACCTGTGGTAAATTCAGTGGATTGGACATGTTTTGAAAAGGCATACACCTGTCTATATAAGGTCCCAGTGTTGACAGTGCATGTTAAAGCACAAATCAAGCATGAAGACAAAGGAATTGTTTGTAGACCTCCGAGACAGGATTGTCTCTTAAGGCTGGGGAAGGTTACAGAAACATTTCTGCTGCACTGAAAGTTCCAATGAGCACAGTGGCATCCATCATCTGTAAGTGGAAGATGTTTGGAACCACCAGGACTTTTCCTAGAGCTGAGTGATCGGGGCAGAAGAGCCTTAGTCAGAGAGGTGATCAATAACCCGATGGTCACTCTATCTGAGCTCCAGCGTTCATCTGTGGAGAAAGGAGAACCTTACAGAAGGACAATTATCTGTGCAGCAATCCTGTGTGGCCTGTATGGTAGAGTGGACAGACGGAGGCCATTCTCTGCCTGGAATTTGCCAAAAGGCATGAGAAGGACTCTCAGTCCATAAGAAGCAAAATTCTCTAGTCTGATGCCAGGCACCGCTCATCACCAGGCTAATACCATCCCTACAGTGAAGCATAGTGGTGAATGACACATCTTGAATGAAAACCTGATTCAAAGTGCTCTTGACCTCTGACTGGGGCGACGGTTCATCTTCCAGCAGGACAATAACCCAAAGCACACCGCCAAAATATCAATGGAGTGGCTTCAAAACAACTGTGAATGTCCTTGAGTGGCCCAGCCAGAGCCCAGATCTACATCCTATTGAACATCTCTGGAGAGATCTGAAAATGGCTATACACCCTCGCTTCCCATCCAACCTGATAGAGCTTGTGGCATCATATTCAAAAAGACTTGAGGTGCATCAACAAAGTATTGAGCAAAGGCTGTGAATACTGATGTACATGTGATTTTTCAGGATTTTTTTATTTTTTAATAAATTTGCAACAATTTCAAAAAATAATTTTTCACATTGTCATTTTGGGGTATTGTGTGTCGAATTTTGAGGAAAAAAATGAATTTAATTCATTTTGGAATAAGGCTGTAACATAAGAAAATTTGGAAAAGGTGAAGCGCTGTGAATACTTATTGGATGCACTATAATACACTGCATTAGTTGTTTTTTAATATTTAGATGCAAAAATCATACATATTATTCTTTTAATTCTTAAACTCATTAAATCCCAGACTGCAACTTTCTCCTGATCTGCCTTTCAGACGGGTCATTGCCACTAACGCTCCCATTACACAGTTGGTCTCCATCACACATGCTTACACGTTTGTGTGTTTTGATGATAAGCTCACATACGCGAATGATTAGTGGCTGTACTCCATCTGTGGGAAGCGTGTGTGTGAGACTGCAGGACGATATACAGTAAAATATGCCACACACTAAAAGCTGCAGACTCGGTGAGTTAGCGGTTGGGTTTATTTAATGAGTTTCAAGCTAATTGAAACCGTCTCCTAATGAGAGACCACAATGCATCTGTGCCAAAGTGTGTGTGTGAAGGTGTAGCCAGTACGTTTGTGGTTTCATCATCGAGAGCTATTGTCCTCTACCTAAGCTCCCTCCAGCAAGCCTCTCTGACTCCAAAACCCGCAACAGGAAACCCAGCAGCAGACACCCGCAGGATTACTGTCGCCCTGACAACACACAACATGCTGGAAACATTAGTGTCTCTGACGAATCCGGGACCACTCCCCAAAAATCTGGCATGTGCGTAGCTCTTTCGCATTACTTCAGATCAGCTCATTACCTCTAGTTACTCTAAGATATGCCTTATTAAACCATATGAATGCCATTCTAAAGGCATTTCTACCCAGATTTAATGTTACAGCTATGAATCATGGGATTGCAGCCCTTGAGTCACCGATGATTGTCTTCCTCCTGTCTGCTGCCGGTGACCTTTGACCTCTACAATGCCCTGTCTTTTCTCATAAGCGCTCATTATAGCTCAGTCTAAGAAAAAAGCATGCCACACACACACACAGTCTTCCTGTACTCTTTGTGAGAGAGTAGGGTGTGCAGGGGGGTCATTGTATTATTTTGTGTACAGACAGACTGCAGGGTGGGCGTTGTGCATTATATTAAAAGTAACTGCACTGAATGTGAGTCATACTGATGACACAGCTGTGACATTTACACCAGAAATTCCCTGAAATGTTAACTCCTTTATATCGTTAACTCCTTTATAACATTTATAATTTATATCTAGACATAAATAAACATTTTCTCAAATACAGTTGAAGTCAGAATTATTAGCTAGATATTCTACAGAACAAACCATCATTATACAATGACTTGCCTAATTACCCTAACCTGCCTAGTAAAATTAATTAACCTAGTTAAGCCTTTAAATGTCACTTTAAGCTGTATAGAAGTGTCTTGAAAAATATCTAGTCAAATATTATTTACTGTCATCATGGAAAAGATAAATCAATTATTATTAGAGATGAGTTATTAAACTATTAGGTTTAGAAATGTGTTGAAAAAAATCTCCGTTAAACAGAAATTGGGGAAAAACATAAACAGGGGGGCTAATAATTCTGACTTCAACTGTATATGCATACCTGTGTATTTACACAAATATACACAGTACACACACTTAAATTATGTCAAAACAAACTTTTGTTTTAGAAGCGATTGTTCACGATTATGTTTTTGTCCAGCACTTATTTTAATTTAATTTGAGTCCCTTGTGCTCAACAACCCTGTTTATTTGATTAAAATAATGTCAAACATACAGTAATGTTGTGAAATACTATTACACTTTAAAACTGCTACATTCTATTGAATATATTTTGTTTTTAAATGTCATTTATTACCGTGCAAATTTGATGCTGTAAAACTATTTCTTAGTTTTGTGGAAACTGCAGCGGAAACATGGTAAGAACATAATTAGTTTCGTGCTGAAATCTTTCAAAACATTACAAATATGCTTTAACCAGTTTAATACATTATTTAAGATTGTGTATAAAAAGTACAGATTGTCATGTATTTAATATTTTATTTATTAAAAGTATTGATAAAATTAATGACAAATATTTAGAAATATGTATGCTCCTTAAAAAAAGTGTTTAATTTGCCAGCATTCTAGCATCAATCTTGATATTAATATTACTGATTAATATTATATATATATTTTGTAAAAGTATTTAAAAACCCGTTTGACATAGATTTTTATATATTTCTTATTTCATATATATATTATTCATTAAAAGTATTGATGATGACAAATAATTAGAAATATGCATGCTCTATTTAAAAAAAATGTTTTTAGTTTGTCAGCATTCTAACATCAGACCTTACTGATTAAAATCATGTATAAAAAGTATTTAAAAACCCTTTCAATATAGATTTTTATATATTTTATATTTCATAAATTTTATTCATTAAAAGTTTTGATTATAACAAATGAATATGCATCCTCCTTTTATTAAAAAAGTTTTTAGTTTGCCAGCATTCTAACATCAGACTTTACTATTTAAAACCATGTAGAAAAAGTATTTAAAAACCCTTTCGATATAGATTTTTATATATTTTATATTATACTAATTAAAAGTATTAATAAAACTAGCAACAAATAATTAGAAATTTGCTTGATCTTAAAAAAAAAAACATCTTTAGTTTTCCAGCATTCTAACATCAGACTTTACCAGAATCAGCTCCATCTGTGTTTTCAGAGTGGAGAGGTGGGTTTTTAGACAGAAACATGGCCAATCTCTGGACCCCATCACCACGGCTATGAGCCCTCATTTAAAATCCTTTGAAGTCTAGGGCAAGGTTTAACCCTGTTTCCAGAGATCTAAATAACCAAACAACACGAGGCCTAGAACACAGGCCAGCTGTCAGTAAAATATGTGCTGGAACTAACCAGGATTCAGCACATGAGAGCATCGATGGGCACATGGGGCCCTTTGAGATGCCTTTTCCCCTCTTTTACAACCTCTCGTGACTGCACGCCTCAAAATCACACACACTTTTTCAGGAAGATTGTCTAAATCCAGAACAATAGCTGACGTCCAAAGTTCTACCCGAAATAATCGGGTGTGGTTAATGCTCTACGCCTCATTGGCTCCTATAACTGCAGAAAGCTAGTGTTTAGATGTCATGGAACATTGTAGGGTCTCACACTCTCTTTTTCCTCTCACTCACTCTCTCTCTCGCTTTCTCTCTCTCTTAAGATTTGTATCTCTATAATGAACGTTGTTTTGAAAGTGTTGAGGGTCAAGTTTGTTCTTTGTCCCATGAGACCACCAAAGCGTCTCATAAACAGCACGAAAAGTTCAGTTTAACACCATCAGCATCTCTGTCCTGTTCAGTTGCACTTTTTTATGGTATGTTAGGGTGGAAAATATAAAGTTGTTTATTTTCTGGGCTTCACGACGCTGAAAAAGTGTTCTCTTTGTATCTTAATTGTACAATTGGTTCTCTTAATAGTACTAAAGGTTCGTGCACACCGTGACATTTTTTGCTCCCGTTTTCCGTCGACGTTTAATCGCTTTGTGCCTAAATAAAGGGTGTCAATGTGATCGTGCACACCAACGCGCAAAACGCCAGACGCAAAGGTGTCATTTAAAAAAAAAAAAGGAAAGTCCTTACCCCAGGTGGAGGAGTTCAAATATCTTTGTTCATAAGTGAGGGAAGGACTGACTGTGAGATTGACAGGTGGGTCAGTGCAGCAGCAGCAGCAGTAATTCATTGTGGTAAAGAAGGAGTTGAGCCGAAAGGCAAAGCTCTCGATTTACCGGTCAATCTACGTACCTAATTTCACCAATGGCCATGAGCTTTGGGTCATGACCAAAAGGACAAGATCTCGGATACAAGCGGCCGAAATTAGTGTCCTTTGCAGGGTGGCAGGGCGCACCCTTATAGATAGGGTGAGGAGCTTTGTCACCCGGGAGGAGCTCGGAGTAGAGTCGCTGCTCCTCCACATCGAGAGAAGTCAGCTGAGGTGGCTCTAGCATTTGTTTGGATGCCTCCTGGATGCCTACATAGGAAAATGTGTTCCATGCGTTTAAGTCTAGGGTTTTCGCCTGAGACTGCAACCCCCTGAGACCCCGGAAAAGCAGATGAAAATTAATTGATTAGTTAATTAACTAGAACAGAAAGAGTACAAAGGCCATTTCACAAAACACAGAATGTCAGATACAATATAATACAATATTGTCAAGAAAATAGATGAAATAAAATTAATAATTTACAGAGAAGTGTGTAGGGTCCACTACTCAAACCAGTCCAGCCCACAAAGAGTTGCAAGTGAGCTAGCATTCATTTTAATGTTTGGTTTGTTTTCATGTTTCATTTTTTCCCCACCGTTTTAGTGTTTTAATTAAACTTAAATGAAGTAATTTCACAAGGCATCATTTAATATGTATGATTTATTTTAGTTTTATTTTGATAGCTTTAGTTTACAATAAAAGCAACTGAGTGTTACGAGATCATTTTAAACCAATAGCAAGACTAAAACTGACTCTTTACAAGAAAAGCATTAAAAAACGATGTTAGCTAATCAATGTACACAAATCGGGGTGATTTGTTTAGCGCTGTCGCCTCACAGCAAGAAGGTTGCTGGTTCGAGTCCCAGCTGGGCCAGTTGGCATTTCTGTATGGAGATTGCATGTGCTCCATGTGTTGGCGTGGGCTTTCTCCGGGTGCTCCGGTTTACCCCACAGTCCAAAGACATGCGCTATTGGTAAATTGAATCAACCTAATTGCCCATAGTTTATGAGAGTGTGTACTGTATGTCAGTGTGTATTGGTGTTTCTCAGTACTAGGTTGCAGCTGGAAGGGCATCTGCTGCGTAAAACATTTCTGGAATGTTGGTGGTTCATTCCGCTGTGGCGACCCCTGAAAAATAAGGGACTACGCCGAGGGAAAATGAATGAATGTTCACAAATCATATTAATATTTATTATATAGCTGCAGCTAGTCATATTCTCTATTACGATCTCATATTGCGATCAATTCATATTTTAATCCAACCTTAAATCTAAAACTTGCCTATTTGAATTGTTATTATGTGCTTTTTCTGTCATAACGGAGACACTGCAGACTTTAACGAATCACTATCCAATCCAAACATTGTGAAGTTCACATGACTTCAGTACTTTAAAAAAATAAAACCCATCCTAAATAAGAACCAGCACTTAATTCCCAATTGTGGTGATATATGTTGAAATAGTTGTGTGTGTATGTGTGTAACTATGTTCCTTCCCTCCCCTCTTCCTTCATCTGTCCATTGTTTTCCCAGGCTCTTAAAATTCTTGAGCACTTCAAGCCAACCCCCTCCCTTTCTCTCCCCATCCATTTCTCTTTTCCTTTATTTTTCTTTTATTTCCCCCCACAACTCAAGCTCTTTGCCAAGAAACGATTGTGTATATAAGGTATTTTAGTGCCTATTAACAGTAATTATTTAGGTAATTGATAGTTTAGATGTTATTTATCTTAAGAAGACATTTTTATTTGAAGTAAAAGCAATACCATCACACCATCCTTTGCGTTTTCGTTGTGTCTGTGCAGCTGATGTCTCTTGGAATTCAGTGTTTGTACCTCAGACAGCCGAGTGTGTGTGCGTGATGGTGTATAATGAGAACCAGAACCTGATTTCTTGAGTGAATGAGGGGAAAAGAGGTGGAGGAGTTGAACAAAGCTGCAGCGCTGCATTTTGAGGGGTTACTACAGCACACACACACACAAACACATCACCCTGAACTCACTGTAAACTCCGCCCACGCAGGAAGCGTGTCTCCCAGAGGGAGGAGAGGCTTGGAAAGAGTCTGACTCCTCCCACTTTTGCTTGCTCTCTCTCTTTCTCTCTTCATCTCTCTAGATCCAAACAGTCTCTCACTTTCTACACATATACAGAGGAGGACTCATTGTTCCCCTGTGCCTAAGGAGGATTTTAA
This sequence comes from Danio rerio, assembly GCF_052040795.2. NCBI lineage: Eukaryota > Metazoa > Chordata > Actinopteri > Cypriniformes > Danionidae > Danio > Danio rerio. The sequence continues at coordinate 9,767,891 of NC_141038.1, read as the reverse complement.
ACACACACATACTCGCCACATGCACGAAAGTGAACGGAAAAGTCAGATATCTTGGATTCTGGATTCTCTTTTAATGTCCTGTTGTGATCTGGAAGGATTCTGAAGAACATCCGTGGAATGTTAGATCAAGGTTGTGGGAATGTTCTGAAAACGTTCTCTCGTCTCTGCAGGTGTTCCAATGGAGACAGTTGGAGAATCTGTACTTCAGGGAGAAGAAGTTCTCAGTGGAAGTCCATGACCCGAGAAGGTAAATCTACATTACAGTCTGCACATGCTTGCTCACACACACAAACTGGCAACCTGATTTCACCAAGTAAAACATGTTACTGGGTTAACATCTATGTTGATCCTGGAACAACATTCCAATCAGCCAGTCGGAAATAAGGGGTATGTTTAGATGTTTATGTTTAGGCTAACAGTTAGGTTTATGCACTTCTACATGATTGTTGTCCAACTATTATTCCCCTCTGATTTAGGGAATAATTTACAGTTATGGTTGGGTTTAGAGGTAGGGAATAGGTACTGTATGGATTACTTTTTCTAACAAAAATTATGCTCCAGGATCAACATAGATGTTAATTGAGGATTGCATCGTGCATGGCAAAATCATGACGTGCCACATACATACACACACAGATCATGGACTATAAGCTAATAAACAATATTGAGGTAAAGTTGGTTTTATAATCACACATTCAAACGTTCTTCTTAATATCCTTTTGGAAAAGTATTCCTTGCAAATTCGAAATAGTGGAATCATATTAGCAGCCAATGACTATCAAAGTACAACATTGTTCACAGTCAAATCAATATGGCTAATGTTGTTTTGAACTCATACGTACATGTGATTGCAGACCAAATATTGAAAGTACCATGGTAAACAATATAAGGGGTGTGTCACAAGATGTCAATGAACATATGTGTGAATATAAAACCAACTTTACCTCAATATAATCAATCTGTCTAACACATTGACAGTACTGGGTACCACTTTCACTCCAACCTGACAAGCTTGTTAAGATGGTTTAAAAGAGTGTTTCTCAACCACTTTCCTGGAGGACCACCAGCTCTGCACATTTTCCATGTCTCCCTGAATAAACACACCTGATTCAGAATAGGGCTGGGTGATATTGCAAAAAAAATTATCACAAAATCATGTTTCATATCATTCGATATCAATAATTATTGAATATTTTTTTAACAATACTTTTAGAAATGGTGGCGCAGTAGGTAGTGCTGTCACTTCACAGCAAGAATGACGCTGGTTTGAGCCTCGGCTGGTTCAGTTGGCGTTTCTGTGTGGAGTTTGCATGTTTTTCCTCGGGGCATTCAGGAAAACTTCAGAAGTTTTTTTAGCTTAGTGTACCTGGAAAATGTGCATTGGTGCTCCCTTGGTACTCCCATATGTGCGGCTCCAGTGGATATGACAAACGGACACCCTAAGCTTATTGGCATTGCTTCCAAGGCGCACGCTCAGCAGTCACATTTTAATAAAACTATAGCACTTCATAACGAAATAATATCTAACTTTTTTATTATCGATATTGACAATGGTGTTCGGTCAATAAATACTGATACCGATTTTATCGCCCAGCCCTAATTCAGAACAACAGCTCATTAGCAGATACTGAAAGACCTGTAATAAACCTGTAAGGAAACATTTAAAACATGCAGTGTTAGTGGTCCTCCAGGAACGTGGTTGAGAAACACTTTTTTAAAAGGTCTCAGCGTGTTGTTTGTTTTTTTCCTTTAATTTTTTGGGGGGTTCCATTGTGAGAATAATTTATGTTACGTAGACAAAACATGACTTGATGAACTGAGCCTCCAAACGTGGTATAGTAAACCATAAAGTATCAACTTTATAGAGCACTTAAAAACAAGAGTTAAGGGCATAGTTCACCCTAAAATGAAAATGTACTCACTATTTACGGGGTTATTTAAAGGGTTATAGACCTTTATAAGATTCCTTCTTCTGTTAAACACACAAAAAAAGCGGAAAACCTGTAACCATTGACTTCTATATTAGAAAACTATGGAAATACTATGAAAGCACTGTCGCCTCACAGCAAGAAGGTCGCTGGTCAAGTCCCAGCTGGGCCAGTTGGCATTTCTGTGTAAGGTTTGCATGTTCTCCCAGTGTTCACGATAGTTTAATTTTCTGTCCCTTTAAGCAACACTAAAAATATATGAGACTTTTGACAGGACTGCTGTTCCTAAAGAGAAACATTGTGAGGTAAATATGTTCGTAGTTACATCTGGTTGACCTCCATCCATCCACAAGCCTTCACCAAGCTAAGCTATTTGTTATTGAGTTGAAATCTCTGACTTCCTGTGTCCCATGGAGAGGAGGGTAGAAATACATCCGGCATAGATGAACGAAAACCTGATCTGTGTCTCCAGCTCTAGAGATGTGATTTGAGTTTATCCTGATCCTGTGTTTTTCTCTCTTGATGTGTCAAAACTGTGGATCTTCCATTTATCCTGACTCTCTATTGATATTAGGATGCGTTTAGGGTTTAATCAGACCCTCATGACATCATCAGTGTGTGCTGAGGGCTGGTTAGTCTCTTTAGGAGAGCAGACGCTGCCAAAAGCAGCAGCACACGTTGCCTCAGATGCTGACAGATAAACCACCTCATTCACGCTGTTCAAACAACCACCACGACAGCCCAGAAACGCAGAGAACACGCAGGGAGTTCACAGAAATGCTGGAGGCCGTGGAAATAAGACATGAAAGAGAGCAAAACAGTTTAGGAAGATGAAAGAATCTGTTTATTTTGCAGCATGATGTATTTTCCTTCTTGTTAGGTTCACTGTCATTCAGTTAGAGTCATTGCAACACACACACACATGCGCATGCTAATAAAGTTTTGATAAGAGTGAGGGTCTGCTGTTCATCTTCTTCTAGTGGAGAGGCCTGGAGGATTTTATAAAGCCCATCACAGGACACACACGTGCACTGCGTTTGACCACAGTGTAAATGGTGTGTGTATATGTGGGCTGCGCCGTGTGTGGTACGCTAAGCCGATACTTTTCAGAACTGTTAGGAGTATTATGTGCTAACACCAGTTCATATCTCACACCTAAATGTATACATTTTTCTGGCTGCTAGTAATATGGGAGATGACAGGACTTGGATTTGTGTGTTTTTATGTGTGAATCCATTCTTGGTAAAATAAATACTTTAAGCAAATTTAAATCTTTACCCTAACTTTTGAGCAATTTGTTTGCTCAAGCTGCTTGTTTTTAGATAGAAGTGTGTTTAAGAAGCTACATTAAAGCTAGTGGTGTAACGGATCACACTATGGTTTTTGAGTCACGGATTGGACCAGTTTTTATATTAACAAAAAAGGGAGGAGACAAATGTCATTAGCTTTCAATTTATTACAAAAACAATACTGCAAGAAACATTTGGTTTTAACAAACAGAACTTAGAACCTGTAAGTTTAATAAAAATCTAGAAATAGCCAGCTGAACATAAAAAAATTATATATTGATACTTCCAATACTGAAAAAAAACGTATATTTTTTATTTATAATTTGTTGCGTGGGTGTTTGAATTGAGATCCTGATCTTTTCATAAATAATTCTGCATGTTTACACTGAATTCTTTGATGTAGGATAAACAAGTAGTGGCCAAAAACACATTTAATAACTTAAGAAAGCATTTACTGAAGGTGCCTCCACCACTTCTTCCGTCGTCATTATATTTTACAGGAAAGCTCAAATGTTTTCATACATGCAAATTGAAGGACGCGGGAGGCAATTATTACACATTAAGGATAATTTACAACTAAAAAGTTATTAATCTGCAGTCACGTGCGTTCCGAACCGTGGGTTGTGATCCATACGTTGCATCCTTACGTTGAGTTTATTTATAATCTAATTTTAAGAGGATCCCAGGCTTATGATTGACCACGGCCGGTCCTGCATTAGCTAACACATGATTCACCAATCAGCCGATTCCTAACACACTATAAATAACCAGAGTTTCTTACCTTATCGTTGTCTTGAAGAATCCCCTCTTCCACCCCTAGTTCTCCTCCCTTTTCCCGGATATGGCAGCTCAGTGGTTAGCACTGTTGCCTCACTGCAAGAACAGCACTGGTTCAAGTTCTTACTAGGCCAGTCGATGTTTCTGTGCAGAGTGTGCATGTTTTCCCTGTGTTAATGTAGGTTTTTCCCCGGTTTCCTCCCACAGCCCAAAGACATGCGACACAAGTGAATTGACTAAACCAAATTGACACTGTAGATGAGCTCTTATGCTGTGTTCACACCAGATGCGGTACGCGCGGATAAATTATGTAGATAAGCGAATGAACATTTTGAGTTTACTCGCTTCATTAACGCATCAACTCCGCTTCATTTGCGTGTCATATTCACTAAGCAATAGACGCGGATTCACGTCATGGATGGGGCTTCTGTCTGCCCGGTGAGTCCACTAAATCCTTTCAGAGGTGCACCCAGCTCTGTGAGTTCATAAACTCCTCCAGAAACTTAACCTGCATGATGGAGGCTTTCAGCTGTGCTTCCGACTGAGCCGAGCCCAGTTTGATCAACTTTTGTCTGGTGTCAGCAGGAGGATTTATCCCCGGGACACCAACAACAGATACGTCATAAGCACACCCCTACAACACAAAGCTCCTGATTGACGCAGCGCAAATGTCCGCTGAAGTTCAGATTTTCCAACTTGAGCGATTCGAGAGAAACTCATTTTCGCAAAACGTTTAACTCGCTCTGATTTATTTGCGCGAATCGAATAATTCACATGAATCGGATCAATTGCACTGCCTCATTCGTGCGTATTGGGCAGCAGGATGTCTATTTGCATCTTTGCATTGACTTAACATGTAAATCACTCCCATTTGATGCTTCTTCCGCGTCTGGTGTGAATGCAGCAATAATTAGGCTCCTACCTATGCCTTTCATTCACCTGTTTATCTCTCCATAGCAATCCCTATAATCTATCATAGGCCCTAGCTAAACCAGGGGAGTTCTCGAGACCTACCTGAGCTCAAACTCCTCTCTTGCCCTTCTAAGCTCAAGGCTCTCTACCGGGACATCATATCAAACAAGCTTTATAATCAATCATCAGCTAAGTGTGAACTCTTGAAGTTAACAAAATATTGCCATGAAACCTTTAAATGCTAAAAAAAAAGTTTTAAAAATTTTACATTTTTTGTAGCATATTTCTATTGCGAAGATGCATTGCTAAAAACAATCGATTGTTCTTTTTGAATGGGAAGGTGAAAATGCTGTTAAGGGAAATTAAAAAATGTTAATCCTAATATTTTTTACCTTTACTGTAACTAGCCAAGCAATATAATATGTCCACAGGTGTTTATTGGCTGTCTTTACAATGGTTTTGAATGTTCTGAGGAAGTAACATTTTATGGCAGTGCATTTATTAATTTGTCAAACACAAAGCCGGTGCCCATCTGTTAATAAATGACAATGTTTTCACCAATAATAAGCATCTGTTTCTGCACTGACGGTGTCGTAAAATTCAGTGAATATAAAGTCGTTTTGTGTTCGCACCAACTGTAGGGCGTCGGTAACGCGGAGGACGTTTGGTCACAGTGGCATCGCCGTGCACACCTGGTACGCCTGTCCCACCCTCATTAAATCCATCTGGGCCATGGCCATCAGCCAACACCAGTTCTACCTGGACCGCAAACAGAGCAAGGTGAGAGGGCATTTTTAGATCAGTCTCTAATCATCTTTTAGTGTGCCTATGACCTTCCTGTGTTTCTGTGGTCTACCTCTAACCATCTAACTGAACTGCCGTCACTCCACAGTCACACACACATAACTATCTGTCTCAGACTTTGCTGAGAAAGGATTGTGTTACACTTTTAAAAGCTGTGGAATGTGTGTCTCTTGGAAAATTCTGACACACTCGACACAGCTGGCAAGCACATTCACTTTCTCTGTCTTTGTCTCCCAGAGTAAAATCCATGCAGCTCGCAGTCTGAATGAGATAGCCATAGACCTGACTGAAACTGGGACCCTCAAGACCTCCAAACTGGCCAACATGGGCAGCAAAGGCAAAATCATCAGCGGGAGCAGCGGGAGCCTACTGTCCTCAGGTCAGAAATCGCACAATACTCTCTCAAGTCCAGTTTATGCCTACAGTGTGTTTCACAGTAATATAATAATAGATGACGGAGCGAGTGATGCACACTTCAATTATCTCTAAGAAGACAATAGTGTCATTATCCTGCTCAAGTCAGTTAAGTGTTGGTTCTGTTGTTTAATAACTATGTCACGTTCATCAGCTCTACATATGAAAAGTGAGCTTGAGTCAATTTAGAAGCTTGTTTCTGTCGTGGAATTGGTTAGATCCTGCAAATGTGAGTAAACAGTCAGAATTTGGGGATCTTAACCTAGAATTGCTGATCTTTTTTCACCTTTCATTATCTTGTGGCAAAAAAGACTTCCATAAATATGTGTTGGATCATGAAATCCGGGACCCCAGCCGGGAACTCACAATTCCGCTGTAAAGCAGTTATTCAACAGTCCATTCAATAGTGTCAGTGTAGTAAATTCAATAATATGACTAAATACGAAGTGCAAAACTGATGTTACAAGACTGAAGCTCATCGCCTTGGGCATGTTAGAAGTGGGGATGCACTAAAATGAAAATCCTGGTCCAAATCCAAATGCACTTGGCTGAAAACTCAAAACTGACAGAGAAGATGCTTTGTAAGTATTATTTCTTTTTTAATCAAATAATATCAATTAAATTATAAATTAACTTAAATTGTACTATTTTAAATGGAAACAATAAAATAACCACATTTTATTAACAGTACAATTTTATTGACATTGATCGAGTTGAGACAACAACCCACCCTAGCACATTGCAAGCTATTGAAATAAATAGGTTTCATAGTGCAGTGCTTTCCTTGTCCGGTGTGAAAGCTGATTCGCATCACACACTGACTATGACTGTGAGAGTGAAACAGCACACTAAACACTTTTGGCTCGTATTTTCAGCCATTTTTCTCCTTCGACTGAAAACCTTTCATTTCAGCCGATAATTTTCAGCGCTAAAAATGTAGTGCATTCCTAATAACAGGGTATCCGCGGGGTCTTAAAAATGATTAAATCAATTTAGAGACACTTAAGGCCCTTAAAAAATTATTAAAAAGTCTTAAATGCTATTTTACAAGGTATTGAATTTTGTATTATTTTTGTGTGTGGATCATGTATAGATCATGATGGCAGTGCAGTTGTTGCCTCAATATGTTAAAGAACAGATTAAAAAAAAGTGTCTTTCAGTTTTTATCATGTTTCTAAAATTAAAAAATATGCAATCGTCCAATATTCTAGTTAAAATCATCACAGTCAGTCATTTAAAATCAAGATCGGTGCATCAGTATGTTTATAGATGAATGTGTTGACTTGTATTAAATGGGAGTATAAAGTTTCATTCATTAATTTGAAGGTCAGAGAGTTAGCTAAAGCTCCACATTAAGTTTTTTTTTTACTAGTCTAATTGATTTGTATTGCTCTCTTTTATAAACCTTCCATAAGGGTAAATAATTCTAGTTCTTAATCCCTTTTGAATTATATTGCATTGATAAGGAGTTATCACAAGTCAAGAGTCTTTAATTGGGCTTTCTTACATTTAATATTAAGTAAATATACTGTGAGTGTATATAAAAATTTATTGAAATTGTCGACAGCTAGCTCTCTGCTACTCTCACATGGTCACCAAATAAAGCTAAGCAAGGCTGCGCCCGGTCAGTACCTGGATGGGAGACTACATGGGAAAGCTAGGTTTCTGCCGGAAGTGGTGTTAGTGAGACCAGCAGGGGGTGTCTGTGTGGGTCCTAACACCCCAGTATAATGAAGGGGACTCTATACTGCTTAGTGAGCACTAGGGTTGTAACGGTATGAATTTTTCACGGTATGATAATCGTCTAAAACAATACCACGGTTTGACGGTTTCGCGGTATACGGTATGTTACAAATGTTACAAAATAATAGAACAGTGAAGCAAATTTGACTTTTTCCAAATAATATATTTTTAGTTACTATAAACAACACCACTTACAATGAACATAATAAAAAATAATAAAAATAAAAATAAGAAAATAATAAATAATGTGTCAAAGTCCAAATAAAGTCCAAATAAACATGGTGCAAATCCTCAGTAAAAAATAGATATAAATATTTACTATACTATAATTAGTTACATAACGAAACTAGATTCAATATGGAACATCCTTAGGTTTTATGTGCCAGCATGGATATGGTTGTCTATCGATATGGATTTGGATGTGGTTGTCTGCAATGCAGACAAACAGCTGCATCTTCATTTGCGTCTTTTGAAAACAGCAAGAGCAGCAGTTCGTCTTTGCTGTGTCACTGTTTTGTCATGTTTCTGTGCTGCTGTGCATGCAAAAGTACTTAGTACGAGAATTATTTCATGCAAAACTTTTTTTTTTTTGCGTTTTATTTAGCCGCGCATAAATGTATGCCTATCTCTCATTCCGTGTTGTTCAAAACGCTTGGTCCACAAACAAAAGCGAAACCTATGCTTATTGGTTGTGATATAGCGAGTTTGAACCAATCTGGGCATGGAGGAGGGACAATGCATCAATGTATCATGTCTGATTTGTCCGGAGACACAGTGACGAGCGTTTCTTTGTCAAATCAGCGTTGTCAAATGTTGATGACGTCATCGCACTGATTCCGGAGCCTCTGGAAGTCCGCGAATGTTATGTGATACAGCACTGGAAAGCTGAGATTCTCTTCTTTATGCCAATCTTTGAATTGTATGAATCGGATCAGCGGATCAAAAGTTATTAAACATTTAAGAGCAATACTTATTTTTAGCCGCGGGCGGCTGTCTCGGTCTTTAAGGGTTAAAACCGTTGATATGCAATTGTTCATGGTATGATAATCGTGCACGTTCAAATCGTGGTAAACCGTCATACCGGTATATTGTTACAACCCTAGTGAGCACTGTCTTTTGGATGAGAAGTGGTCATTAAAAATACCAGGATGTTCTTTGAAAAAGAGTAGGGGTTTTACCCCGGCATACTGGTCAAACTTGCCCTCAGTCCATCATGGCCTCCTAACCATTCCCGTATTATAATTGGCTTCATCACTCTGTCTGCTCTCCACCAATCAGCTGGTGTGTGTTCTGCGGATCCAGGTGGATGCCACATACTGGTGGTGGATGAGGAGATTCTTTCTTTCCCAACTTTAACTATGATCATGAACTTAGTTGGTCATCACATTTAAAGTGATGTTCATAGTTAGTCATTGGAAGTGATCTGAGAACCAGTTATAAAGACACTCAAATTAAGGGTGACAAAATGTAGTCTTGTAGTGTACACCCTGTTTTATTGTGTGTTTGAAAGCGCTGTTCAGGATCTCTCGGTGATGTTGATGTAATAGTTTAGGGGTGTGGGCATGTGTGTAAATTTTCTACAAGGTGAGAGTGAGAACAGCTTGTCTTGATGCTGGTTTTGGACTCTTGCCGTGGTGTCTGGTATCGTGAATGAAATGCGCATCGCAGGATTCCTCTGGTGTCAGTCATACGATCTCCCCTTTCATCCCCTCCGCGTGTCTTCAGCCTCTTAATCATTGAACACGCATGAGAGATTAGGTCATAGGGGCTTGGACAAGTGCAGCTGTTTGCTTTGGGTAAGAGAGCGTGAACTTGAAACGAAGTTCGCTAAGTATTTTGTCTCCTTAATCGGACAGATTTCTGAATTAAATTACTTATTCAAAAAGAAAACATTTAGAGGAAGGTTGTATTTGTTATAATGGGAATTGACTGGAGAATCGAATGTCGAGGTTCAGTTATACAAGCTCACAAGGAAAGCTGTTAAAAAAGGAACGCTGACTTTAATCATTATTGACTTTATTATTAATTATTAATTGACTTTAATAATAATAAACACATTTTTTGTGAACAATATTTTAAAGCCGAACATAATTTCTTCCCTTTGGTAAAAAATAGGCTCTTATTTTCAATATTATTTTATTTATATACGGCTGATGAGATACACACAGATGAGATCAGTGATCACAAGTCTCATCTGTGCGTGTGTCTCATCAGCCATAATCGGCAACTAGTGTGTGTGACATGGCCTGATGGGATTTGTAGTTCCTTAGACATAAGTAGTAGCTCATGACATTAAGGGCTTTACAGGCAGTGAATAACATGCATGAATTACGCACAGTAAGAACTTATTTTCATCCACTGTTGTGAAAAAACAGGCTCTTATATTCAATATTATTTTAATTATATATTATATTTTCTGACCCATTCAGTGGTTGGTTATGGAAGAAGGTATAAGTTACTCTATGACCAGGAACACGTATTAGAAGCGTTAAAAAACGTTTTTTATATCACATTATCTGCACACCTAAATAAAATCTGTAATCATTTAATAATTTAGTCTTATTTATTTGTTTATTTTACAATTTACTTTATCATTAAATAAAGTACAAGCAATATATACAATAATGTGAAATAATAATTATGCATCCTTGGTAGGCCAGCCACGATAAAGAATTTTTTTTGTGTGATATATTGTCACAGAAATTGTTACGATGAGTGATACTATAGTCATTTTTTATTATCATTTCATTCCACTGATTATGTAAGGATTATATAACAGCATAATAGTTCAAATAGGCATAAAAACTTTAAAATATGTATCATTCATAAAGTAAATGTTTTATTATATATACTATTAAATGTCCTGCTAAGTAAATGTCCAAGTATAAGCGTACGGACATAAGAACGTAAATGTCATTGTAAAATGCCTTTAACGTTATTTGTGAATTCATATATATATATATATATATATATATATATATATATATATATATATATATATATATATATATATATATATATATTGCAATGGCAAAAAATATTGAGGTCATCTTCAAGTATTGCACGATAAGCCAATATATTGATTATTGTGACAGGCCTAATCCGTAGTGAGCAGGACTCAACTCCTTTCAAAAACAATAATACAATTTACTGACCATAAACATGTTATAGAAAGTATTTTTATGGAACCCACTATAACCAAGAACATGGTCATATGATTGATTTAATTGTCATAATGACCATATGCTTCAATAACAACCAGTAGTAGAGCACTGTAATGGCCCATTAAAACAGCTTTTTCCAAAATCTATGTCAACAAACAAGTGGGAATTCTTGCATCATCTGTTCCTTTTGTGTTTGTATGAGAGGAGAATTTAGCTGGAAAGAGCTTGTCCACCCAGCCATGTTTGGATTTGCAGAGTTGCTAAATAAATCCATCATTCAAGCATCCCAATGGAAAACATCCCACACAGGGATGATTCAAGGGTTCACACTTAGCTGATGATTGATTATAAAGCTTGTTTGGCATGCAGTCCAGGGTGAGTGCCCTAAGCTCATAAGATCCTCGAGCCCGGGGCTCCCTCTCATTTGCAAGGCGAGAAGGGAGTTTGAGCTCAGGTAGATCTCGAAGGATATTGAACAGAATCCTCTCTGAATATCCTTCAGATCCTCTCTGAAGGATATTGGACAGAGTCAGATTGGGTGACTACATTTCTGAGTGTCACGATCACCAGCGATCTACAAAAAAATACTAAATTGTCTGTATTTCAGGCTTACTCTTTCAGTTCTTATTCTGCAGCCATAGACCAAAGACACACACAAACAAACACACACACTTACACACAGCAGGCTTGACTGGACACTAGTGACACAGCCAGTGACCCTAGTTATTTTCTCTCTATTACTGTCGACTCTTCACCAATTCCCAGACAGCTGGCTGCTCCCACACACACACACACACACACACACACACATAGATACGCATTACACCCTTCCAAACACACCAGAAGCATCAAATTCCTCTACAGAAATGGAGGATGCTGTCGATGATGAGGATGCATAGTTTCAGTTTGAGAAAACACACTCATTCACAAGGTCACACACAACTAGTTTTTCCCCACAGGAAAGCAAACACTGATTTAATGTCTTTAGCAGTGTGTGGTGTCATTAAGGTATCGTGTTGTTATATAATCCTTGTTGCCAGTCTTGCCAAAAAATTTCACTGACTTCCTTGTAAACATCTTAGACCGTAATGTACGCGCACACACACACACACACACACACACACACACACACACACACACACACACACACACACACACACACACACACACACACACACACATTGAACAATGTTGCCCCATTGGAACTCTTTGTTCAGTTTTGTCCCGGAAACACACACACTTTGCCCCCTCCTTTCAGAGCGTTGAAAGAGGTGAAGTACACACCCTCTCTCTTTGAGTAAGAAGGTCAGTCTGATTGTTTAAGCACAAGCCTGGAGTTGCTGATGCTGATTTGACCTTTACATATGAATGATATTTAACCTTTAGTTTACATACACACACACACACACACACATACACACAAGCATACATATTATAATAAATATAATTTCTGTGTCAATCCTAACCTCGTGTATGTGTTTGCAGGCTCTCAAGAGTCGGACAGCTCTCAGACTGCGAAGAAGGACATGTTGGCAGCTCTGAGGGCTAGACAGGAAGCTCTGGAGGAGACCCTCAGACAGAGAATAGAGGAACTTAAGAACATCTGCATCAGAGAAGCGGTACGGAATCCTAACAACTTCTCACTTCTCAAAGTAGTCACTCAACTAAATATATAAGTGGAAATATTTATTTAAAAAATCTCGTGTTTTGAAATGTGCATTTTTTATTCAATGTTTGATGTAATCTCAACTGAAACTTGAAGAGAGGGCAGGGCATAGAGTAGCTCCTCTTCTTTAAAAAAAACAGCCAATAGTGTTTTGTTTTATCACAGCTCTGCCAGTGAGAGTAGTTTAGCTCAAGCGCATCAAATGAAAAGCAAATAAGAGGTGTCTTGAAGGGGGCGGGGCATGCCAGATTCTAGAGAGCATTTGATTGGTCAAGATGAGAAACTGTAGTATGATGTGACCTGGAAAAATCTTTGATAGATTTTGGCGGAAGAGACAAACTGATAATTATAAAGATCTAAAATTAACACTGAGTGAAACATTTTGTAGACTTAAAATAGGATTCACAATATGAAACTGTGTCTTTTAAAATCTGCACAAGTTTTTACAGCATATGCTGTGCAAAGTAGCAGGTCAACCGGGTTTTTTTCGCATGCTGTTTTTTAAAATTCTATGTATTCGGACATACTACTCAACTCACATACTGTTTTTAGCTGTATAGTAGGGATGTGAACCTACACTGGTCTCAGAGTTCGGTTCGGTTATGATTATCATGTCATCTATTCGGATCAATTCGATATCTTGGTGCATTGTCGATGCTTTCCAGACATAATTAGATTTTTTCTTCACAACACAAGAATTTTTTTTATCAAAATCTATAAATATATTAATATTTATATATTATTTGTAATACAATTTTGTCCTTTAATACAAGCAGTAAGATATATGAACTGTACCTTTAATTTTTATCTGTTCAAAGAAAAAACTTTTCTCGAATGTTTTAGACAAAACTCCAAAACATGCACAGAAGACAACATGAGCATTTATAGCAAATAAACTCATGTAAATATTATTCGTTTGCTTTTTTTAGAGCTGTCAAGCGAGTTCTTACACTCCTATGATTGGTCATTGTGTTCACCCGCTCAACAGAAAGGGCTGCAATTGGCTTTAAAAAGGAAAGCGCTGTTCACCAATGAGTTACGCTGGAAGAACAGCCGCGGTTACAGTCTATATGCGCATATTACACGGTTATCACAGGTAATCCGTAATAGACACAGTGGAGAAAACTCACCACAGACACACTTATGTCTGGATCCACAAGTATGACTTTAACTGCTGAGAGGAGAAAAAAATTACCTCACAAACACACCAGCAAGTGAAAGAGAGAAAGAGGCAGAGATCTATTTTTGCAGCATTTCTCCCTAGTAATGAAATAGTGGCTTGTGCTGTGCCTTCTTCAGTGTCAGTGATAGACTTTCCAGCAAACTAACAAGCTGTGAATTTAGCACAATTATCTGCTTTTTAAGTAGTTGGAGTGTTTAATTTACTCGCCCTCGCCTTCTTTGGCATAGTGTTCTAACGACATCGCACATAATAGATAAATGACATTAGTACGTAATAACCGGTTATAATTATTACTGAACCGATATTGAATTGTCCCCATCTGCATCACGGTGCACCGAAGAAACAATTAATTTACCCCTACTGTATAGTATGGAAGTATGCTATTTCAGACGCAGCCACAGAATCTTATAAGACTGCATGCTTGTGTTTGGAATAAACTTCCCATCATGTATTAGATTGTCAGAACAGTCAGGCTTTAATTTACTTTTTGCAAAAGATTTGATCAGAACTACTATATTAATCTCACAATTTAAGAACATCTGCATCAAAGAAGCCAATCTAGAGAATCCAAACAACTTCTCACATTAGCATAAAGAGTTAATAGCCTGAGCAGATGATTTTTGTCTTAGTTATTTTTATTCATGCAACGGCTTCAAATTAGTTCTATAAATTTATCAGTGGAATTTATATAACTGTATGCTTATGTATTAAAATATGTATATTTGTTTATGTAGAAACAACATTGACTCCCAAATTTCCCAAATCATTATAAAGAAACTACGATTAATATTTAATTCAATTTTGTAGTAGAAAGACTAAAATAGGTTTTTCTTGCACACAATTTTTTACAGTGTTTGCTTCACAAACATTTTCATTAAACAGTGCATTCTGGGATTGTCCCAGAACACAACATCTTATAAGGCTGCACACTTGTGTTTGGAATAAGCTTGATTGGAATAAGTTTTGATCTGAACTAGTATGTCAATTTCACATATTTACTGTATATTTTTTCCCCAATTTCTTTTTAACGGAAATAATTTTTTTATTAGTTTTAATATCTCATTTCTAATAACTGATTTAGTTTATCTTTGCCAATTATGACATTAAATAATATTTTACTAGATATTTTTTCAAGATACTAGTTTTCAGCTTGAAGTGACATTTAAAGTCTTAACTAGGATAATTAGGAAAGTCGTTGTATAACTGGTTTGTTCTGTGTAGACAATTACAAAAAAGGCTAATAATATTGATATAAAAACTGCTTTTATTCTAGCAGAAATTAAAACAAATAAGACTTTCTCCAGAAGAAAAAAAAAATAGGAATTACAGTGATAAATTCAACCCAGACTCATTCTGGAAATGTAGCCCCGCGGAAGTTTCTGAAGGCCGCGAAATTTCGTCCCGGGAGGTATGTATTTGTGCAGTTTTTGTATTCGCGAATCCGCGAGAGGCTGCTGTGCGTGCTTTTTCGTGTCTCGAATGCCTTTTCGCATAAAGCCGCCGGAGGCCGCTGTCAATCTTCTGACTGAGTGACTGAACAATTGACTGGGCCGATGGGCCGACTCACCCTCCTTCTCCGTCTTCCCTAAACAAGCAACGATTTACAAAAGCCGTCCAGAAAAAAGAAAAGCCCTCGTCTGATTTTGACCGCGTTTTCGGATTTTACTGCATTCTTGCCCGTTATGAACTTGTTTGCTTTATTTTTTGGATTCTGTTTTTTTGTCTTACCTGATTTCTGAAACCCGGTCGTCGCATCGAGTTATGGTTACCACGACAAACTAACCGGACAAACTGGCTGCGGCAGGAAAGCGCTCCACATGGAGATGAGCTGTCAGCTGGCGAGCTGGCGAACAAGAGGAGCGGTGTCACACTGCCCTGTAGCGTTCACTTGAAAAAACGAAATGCAGCCATACATACCTCCGGCCACCTAAATCGCGTTCTCCATAAACGTCTGCAGGGCTACAGCTTGAGCTTGGGTTGGATAAATTCCTTGCTCTGTTGAACATCATTTGGGAAATATTTAAAAAAGAATACACAGGAGGGCTAATAATTTTGACTACAATCATACACAACAAATGCTAAAGAAAAAAGACGATAACAAAGTGTGATGTGTTTCAGGAGCTGACTGGAAAACTTCCGAAGGAGTATCCTCTGGATCCTGGCGAGGAGCCGCCCACCGTCAGACGCAAAATTGGCACAGCCTTCAAACTGGACGAACAGAAAATCCTGCCCAAAGGAGAGGTCAGTGACATCCAACCTCATCCATCCCACTGACCACAGTCATGACCCGGCAACATGGGCATTCAGTTTATAGTCTGATGTAAAGTTAGTACCACTGACCACACTAACCACTACACAATTGTTTAATCATAAAACTGCCCTTTAAGTCATTATGCCCAGGCATTATTGTGTATGTGTGTGTGTGCAGGGATCTATAAATAGCCCCAGTCTGGCATGATCAGAGGAAGTGGCGATAGTTCAGTGTGTGTGTTGAGTCTCAGCCAAAGGAGCCACATTACAAACCCCCAAAAAAGAGCTTGTGCTGTGTGAATGTGCGCAAAAACAAGCTGATTAATGTACAAGGTCACAATGTCACCTTTTCCTTAGCGTGTATGTGTGTGTGTGTTTGCGCATGACTGATGGTTGTTGATTTTGGGTGATTAATCGAAGGCATTGATTAGAGGCCACAATATCTTGGCTGTCTCAAAGTGTGTGTGAGAACTAGACAGCTTGGCGCTTGTAGAGGTCTTGTTATTCTGACAGAGTGTGTGTTGGCGGTTTCACAAAATGATGAAATGAAGGATGATATGACTTTTTGCTTAAAGGTGCAGTAAGGAATGTTCGAAAAACGCATTTGACCACAGGGTTAGGACAAATGCCAAAACACACTTGCAGCCAATCAGCAGGAATGGGCGTGTCTAGTATGATACTGGAAATCAGGGTTGCCAAGTCATTGGGCTGCTTTAATTATTTGCCGCTGGTTGTTGTTTTTATAAGTTTGACATATACAGTGGGTATAGAAAGTATTCAGACCCCTTTAAATTGTTCACTCTATGTTACATTGCATCATTTAAGTTAATCTACACACAGCACCCTGTATTAACAGAAAAACACAGAATTGTTGACATTTTTGGAGATTTATTAAAAAAGGTCCTCTCCAGTTCTAAAAGGTTGGGTGGTTATCGTTGGTGGACAGTGATTGTTAGGTCTCTCCAGAGATGCTTAATTGGGTTTAAGTAAGGGCACTGGCTGGGCCATTCAAGAAAAGTCACGAAGTTGTTGTGAAGCCACTTCATTATTTTAGCTGTGTGTTTAGGGTCATTGTCTTATTGGAATGTAAACCCTTCGGCCCAGTCTGAGGTCCTGAGCACCCTGGAAAAGGTTTTTGTCCAGGATATCCCTGTACTTGGCTGCATTCATCTTTCCCTAGATTGCAACCAAATTTTTATTCAACCAATGATAATAAAAACTCTGCTAGGATGATGAAGGTACAGTTTTGTGAAATGTAGGGGGTCTAGAGGAGAGACAGTATTTGTAAGTGTTTTCGTTTCTATACAGAAAAAGTTTGGCAGAACTTTTCAGGATTGTTGTTAATTAATAACTAACAATAGATATGTAATTTAAAGACAGTCGATTTACAATTTAATATTTTTTATTAATAATTTAATTAATAATAATTAATATCTTGAATTTATATGGTAAATTCAAGTAATAATCTTGAATTTATATGGAATTAATATATTTAAGTCATTTTTATGATAACAGAACCTTTTTAATTGCTACTATATAGTTATTGTCAAAAAAGAGACCATTTAAAATCCATTTATGAAAGAGGGATTGCATATATTGAGTTTTGGGCTGGATTTGTTTGCGAAAACCTGGCAACCCTGCTGAAGATATCCAAAAAGGATTTGATGGGTTATGGATGTGTTTGATCAGCATCTTTTTAATTGCTACTTTACAGGGGTATTTTTTAAAGAAGAAACCATTTATAATCCATCCAGTAATGGAAAAAAGGAAGAAAAACAAAGATAAAATAGGTGACAATATACAGCCAAAGTGCTCTGCTAAGATTATAATATTGCTTTATACAACAGTTAGACTGCGTAATTGCGTTCATAAAAAAGAGAATTTAACACGGAGTCTAAAAACACTTTTGTACAAGAAACTTTCACGATTCATTCACATCTGCAGCTGACTTCAGAACAGCAGAAACTGTTGCTCATTCACCAACACCACTTTATAGTATTTGTATGATTCTCTAGCATAATGTCTAAAGTAATGACAAAACAGGTGATTTTGCTGACATTTTAAGATTGTAAGGCATAAAATGCCATCAGTCTGCAGAAATTTCCCAGTATTTCTGTTGCAATCAAGATTTCACAATAATTAACTTAAAAAAAAAAAAGCCAAAGCAAACACTACCAGATTACTATGGTATAAATCCAGCACTACAACATACAAAATAAAGAGATCGACTTAGAATGTCACTTACCTTTTTTATAATGGTTTGCTCTGCTGTAGTTTCAAACTTTTTACTGAGAAAAGGCTGTTTTTCTCCCCTAATGATGTATTATGCGGTCTCTGTCGCCATCTTATGGCGGAATGTCAACTGTCTTTGCTCTGCTCAGAATGACAGGCTGGCCACTGTTTTGCTGAATCTCCCAAAATTATGAATTTTTAAAAAAAGGCACTATCCTTATAAATAAACTGCATAGTTGCAAAAAAAAACAAAACAAAAAAAAAAAAAGCCTCAAAAGTACATTATGTTGTCCAACAGCTGCAATATTTGAGTATATTTTCATTATGGGTGTTATTGGGCTAGTTTTGGGCTGGATTTGTTTGCAAAAACCTGGCAACCCTGCTGAAGATATCTAAAAACGTGTTAAGTTATAGACGTGTTTATTTTGGTGCTTTCAAATATCAACATCATTTGGCAAAATTCACTAAATGCACCATTAACTTTGTGTGTGTGTGTGTGTGTTTACCTCTGTGTTTTCTAGGAAGAGGAATTGGAGCGTTTGGAAAGGGAATTTGCCATTCAGTCTCAGATAACGGAGGCAGCACGAAGGTTAGCATCAGATCCTCACATCAGCAGCAAGAAACTGAAGAAACAGAGGAAGACGTCATATCTCAACGCTCTGAAGAAGCTGCAAGACATTGAGAACGGCATCAATGAATATCGCGTTCGCTCCGGGAAGAAACCCACACAACGTGCCTCTCTCATCATAGAGGGTGAGGAAATACTTTCGCTGTGTGTGAGTAAAGATGCTTTCAAGAAGCTCCTGTGAGTTCATTATGCGTTTCCTCTGTAAAGCCTCATCATGCTGAGAGCAGGGGTAATCGCACTTTCCCAAAGACCTATAAAACAGTGTGAACAGATGTGTCTGTGTGTGACCTCTGCTGCGAAAATTCATTTAACACACTCTCGTGTTTATGCTCAGGTTGCAATGATTTGTATTGGTGTGCAAGAGTTTTTACCTAATAATTGTTTTTGTCTTTGTCTGGCAGAAGCAAATATCGGCTCAGAGGACAGCTCTCTGTCTGACGCACTGGTGCTAGACGATGGTGAGTTTTTACACGCCAAAAACGTTTATGTCTGTGATCTAAATTTAAATTAAAGCACGTTGTGTTTAAACAGTCTAGGTAGATCTAGGTTGATCACACCTGCCAACCTTTCCACATAATACATAATAACAGTTTGTAACCCTTTATTGCCTTGAGTTTTAACAGTGACTACCAGGGCTTGACATTAACACTACGCCATTCGGGTAGATTTCCACTCTGGCGGGTTAGTCAGCCACTCCCACTAGCCACTTTGGCAGGTTGAAAATCATTTTTAAATTGCCAGCACTAGCTGGCAATGACAACATGCGTGCAAATGTGATCTTAGAATCAAGAGACAGCACGACTAAAGCTGCGGGCACACTACAGTTTGTGTGTGCGAAATTCTGTCGTACAGCGCTGCGAAAAGGGGCGGGATTAAACAAGCTTATTAGACATTTAAAAAAGTGAGTGATTGCTCCAGAGACGTCTGTCCAGAGAGGTCATGTTTTGATCCTCAACTGGTCTTACGCAGGTCAGAGTTCACCAAGCTTGAACTTTGCACCGCAGCAACCTGCGAAACTTGACGCATGACCCCGCATTTCCGGTCTAACGCATTCGTGTGTGTATGAATGGAAGTCTATGGGAGGAAAAGCCCAGTGTGACCGCAGCTTGATAATTGTTTGCGCGAGCAAAATTAAGCAGGTGAATACCAAATGAGAGGATGATTAGACACACAATCAGACACAGGTGATCCTGATGCACTGATGAGGGCTTTGGGTCATGCGCACAGCTGATGTGAAGCGCGTGAGTGCTTAAAAGCTCCCATGCCCCGTTTTCTTGCGCAAAACAACCGTGCCTGAAAATGCAACGGGTGCGATCGTTCCTCTTTAAAAATAGACAGGGAAAAAATCATCCAGAGAATAGTGTCAAACAGCCCTGTGTGTATAGACTACCCTGTCACAAAATGCGGTGAAAATCCTACATGACAGTAATAGTTGATTATGTGTGTTTACATGTCTGTGCTGCACTTCAATGATGCGACAAAAATCGGAATACTCCACGTCTTAATTCGATTTTTGTTTAGTTCGATTATGACCTTAATCAGATTGAATTAATCAAAATTTGCTGTTTACATGGTCGACTCTTAATCAGAGTATTGTCTTAATCATATTAAAATCGGATTATTGGTTTCCATGTAAATGTACTCATTGAGATTGTTGTATACATGCAGTCCCTCATTTAGTTACAGTATATACTTATTATTATTATTATTATTCAATTTACAGGGTTTTTCATTTGCTTAAGTGTGTACATATACAGTTATTTTCCCTTTCCATCTCTGTTGCTGATGGTTGTTGTTAATGTTTGTAAAATGTAAAAAAAAAAAGTTAAATAAATAATTAAAAAAATTATTTTGAAGCAAAATTAGTCAAAAAGGAAATTAGGGCAGGATTTAATATTATCTATGTATATAATTATTGCGATAGTAAAAAGGTGGGTGTTGCAAACCATAATTGATCTAGATTAACCATGATATTGCCGTTACCAGACAAACTGTTTGCAATTTTGAGCGGGTTTGGTTTTATTTATCAGTATTAAGTCATGTGCAGAAAAGTGGGTGTTACAAACCACAATGAAGCCTGATAAACTATGGTTTTGTACACTGTTTGTTGTTGTGTTAGTCCAAATATAAAAAGTAAGTTAAAAGAAATATTATAATAAATAAAAAAATAATATTTTGCTATATATAACAATTTATACATGCAAACAAAGTAGTTTACCTATTCAGAACTCTTTTATTTGGCACAATAGTAATTAATATGCTATTCAGTTGGTATTTTATTTGATAAAAATCATCGACAGGGTTTGATTTTGATCATATGTAATGAATGAAATTGTAAAAAAGCATGTGTTGTAAACTAGACTAAAGCCAGAACTGGTGTTATTCTTATAAATATTCATGAGAATATTCAGAAAATGTTCATCAAATCATTTTAGGAACTGTTTTGGATTTCTGCCTTTGACAGTGTCCCTGAAAAGAAGTTCTCATTTGGATTATCTATTTTTTACGTAACATAAAATGTTTTTGTTCCCAAAATTAGTCTTACTTCTCTCTCATTCTTCACTCCAGATGACTCCCAGGTGACTGGAACCCCCACGTTCTCTCCGGCTGCCTCTCCACACAAGGGTCTCCCTCCCCGACCTCCATCCCACAGCCGGCCACCCCCACCACAGTCCCTGGACGGACTGAGACATCTGCACTATCAGCGCAGTGACTACGACAAGTCTCCGATCAAACCACGCATGTGGAGTGAAAGCTCATTAGATGAACCCTACGAACGAGTGAAGAAACGCTCCTCACACTCCAGGTAGACATTTTCTTTTGTGCTCAGAATGAATGGTTTGGTGCACATTTGAATGAATGAATGAATGAATGATATTTATGAATGTCTCCTTAGTAGTCACAGACGGTTCCCTAGCACAGGCAGTTGTGAGGCAGGAGTGAGCAACTCTCTCCAGAACAGCCCTGTACGCTCCCTCCCTCACTGGAACAGCCAGTCCAGCATGCCCTCCACCCCTGACCTGAGGACACGGAGCTACGTCCATTCGGCCAGGTAGAGAGACACACACACTCCCAAACCAATGCCCTATGCTGTCATCATAAGAATGTTAAAGGTGCAGTAGGTGATCTGCCAAAATGCTAACTGGTTAACATATTATCTTTGGATGGCAGGGGGGGGGTGGGGGGGGGACTCTCAAAGCCACACCTCACGAAATCACTTCTTTACTTTCCTCAGTCTGACTCAGCCGTTCCGGGGCCGCAGCTCCAGTCTGGAGTCTCAAGGGAAGCTGCTCTCCTTAGAGCCGGACACTGAAGCAGGACTCAGCCCTGACCTGTTTCTCTCGGGCCCCCAAAGGACAGGAAGCAATGGCTCTGTGGTCCCAGATGACTGCTCGTCCTGCACCAGCCACTCCAGCTCAGAACATTATTACCCTTCGTCCACCTCCAACCCCAACTACTGTACACTGGCAGAGGACTCGCCCTCCAAAGCCCGACAGCGGCAACGGCAGCGGCACAAGTCTGCGGGACACCTCGGCGCATCGAGCTCCGGCAGCATGCCGAACTTGGCAGCCCGAAATGGCAGCACCCATGGAGGAGTGTGTGGCAGCCATCAGGGAGTTTACCTGCACAGCCAGAGCCAGCCTTCCTCACAGTACCGCATCAAAGAGTACCCGTTATACACCGAAGGCAGCAGCCCTAATGCTGTGGTGGTCCGCAGTTTGGAGAACGACCAGGAGGGGCACTACAGCGTCAAGGCGCAGTTCAAGACCTCCAACTCATACACAGCTGGAGGGCTTTATAAGGAGGGCTGGGGCTCCGGGGAGGATGGGGAAGCGGGTGGTGGTGGTGGAAGCGGGAGGTTGACGCCGTCCCGTTCACAGATCGTGAGGACTCCGTCGCTGGGCAGGGAAGGTGGAGGTGGCGGAGGACGGGCGGCGGTGTCGGAAGAGCTGCGGTGCTGGTACCAGCGCTCATCTGGATCCATTAAAGAGCACAGCCGCGTCACACATACCAGCTCCAACTCTTCAGACGGACGCGGAGGACGGATAGGAACGCTAGTCAAGGGGTCACCAGGTGAGCAGATCAAATATTAAATAATAGTGAGGCTCTTTTCTGCTGTTTTAGGACTTCAGATTTATTTGCATATGGTGAAATAACTAGGAATAACAAACGGCAATAAGCGGTCAAGCTACTTGCTCCACAAGGAAATGTGTTTATGGCTATGCATAAGTGAAGTTTATTTTTAAACTAATTTCGAGAGGATCACATGCTTATGATTGCTTGCAGCTGGTCCCGCATTATACAATCTATGATTCACCAATCAGACGATTCCTAAGCCATTATAAATACCCTAAGTTCTATATCACAGCCATGTTTATTTTGAAGAATCCCCCTTTCCACCCTCTACTTCTCCTACTTTCCTAGATGGGTGGCACGGTGGCCCAGCGGTTAGCACTTTTACCTTACAGCAAGAACGTCACTGGTTTTAGTCCGTACCAAGCCAGCCGACGTTTCTGTGTGAAGTTTACACGTTCTCCCCGTGCTCATGTGGGTTTCCCCCGGGTTCCTACCACCAGTCAAAAACATGCAACTTAAATAAGTAAATTGACTAAAATTTAAGTAAATTGACTAATCCAAATCGGCACCATAGGCATGCTCCAAGTAAGCAGTTATCTCTTAAGAGCAATCCCTGTCTATATAACGGTGCTTATAATTGGTGGGTGCGACTAAATTTTGGCTGATGCGCCTACATTTTTTAAGTGTTACCAAGCAAAAAGGTTCATTTCGAACTCTGTACATACATACATACATACATACATACAAGTATTTTTCTTGCACAGAGAATTATGACTGTTGTCTTCGTCGAATTTCAGACCACCTCATAATAGTGGCAGTGACAATTACTGACAGACACTAGAGTGATGCTCAAGCACCTGTTATTTTGGCCGTTAAAAAAATAAATAAATAAATAAATAAATAAATAAATAAATATATATATATATATATATATATATATATATATATATATATATATATATATATATATATATATATATATATATATATTATAAAATATATTATATAATAAAAATAAAATATATTTTTATATTACATATAGGCTGCATTAAGGTTTATGTTCAAATATAGCCCATGTTTTCATTTGTCAATCAATGCATCAATTTTATTCAGTTTAATATATCTATCCATAAATCAAAATGGCTTATCATCAGGGAATTGGAGATTACTGTAAATAAACAGATTAACAAGTCATGTTGAATTTAATTACATTTAATTTAAGTTTTTTTTAGCTTGATTTGAGCCAGGAAAAACCCTATCACTTTGGAATTTAGAATAACGTCATTAGTTTAAGAGACGATCTGACCATTATTTATTCATTTTTTTTTCGGTTTAGTCCCTTTATTAATCTGGGGTTGCCACAGCGGAACAAACCGCCAACCTATCCAGCACATGTTTTATGTCAGCGGATGCCCTTCCAGCTGCAACCCAACACTTTGAAACTGACATCCGTAATTCAATGAAATAAATGTATCTTTATTGATTAATTCACTCTGACATGTTTTCGTGACTTTAGAAACTTAAATTAGATTATTAAATTTTTCACTTAAATAAAGTAAATCATTTTTATTTTAGTAGGTGGCACGATGGCTCAGCGGTTAGCACTGTCGCTTCACAGCAAGAAGGTTGCTGGTTTGAGTCCCGGGTCTTCATGCTGGTTTGAGTTTGGTATTTCATTGTGGAGTTTGCATGTTCTTCCCGTATTGGTTTCCTCCGGATGCTCTCAGTTTCCCCTCAAAGTCCAAAGACATGCGCTATAGGTGTATTGGATGATCTAAATTGGCCGTAGTGTACGAGTGTGTTTCTAAATGAGTATGTATGGATGTTTCCCAGTACTGGGTTGCAGTTGGAAGAGCATCGGCTGCGTAAAACATATGCCGGAATAGTTGGCGGTTCATTCCGCTGTGGTGACCCTTGATATATAAGGGACTAAGCCGAAGGAAAATGATGAATTAATTTTGGAGCCCTGGGAAAAGAAAATGAGGTTGAAAGGGGGAAAAGTCTATTCATCACATCATATTATTTTACCTTATTTTCACATTGCAACCTCTTTTCAGGTATTTTAATGCATCAGACGGGTTTATATAGAGCATTGTGTACTTCAGGTAAATTTTATATCCTTTTATTCATTCATTCATTCAATTTCTTTTCCGTTAAGTCCCTTTGATAATCTCGGGTGAAACTTATCCAGCACAGCTGCAACCCATCACTGGGAAACACCCACATTCTCCCACACATATACTATGGACAATTTAGCCAATACACCTATAGCGCATGTCTTTGAACTTGTGGGGGAAACCGTAGCACCCGGGGGAAACCCATGTGGGGAGAACATGCAAACTTCACACTGAAATGACAACTGACCCAGCCGAGGCTCGAACCAGTGACCTTGCTGTGAGGCAATTATGCTACCCACTGTGCCACCATGACGTCCTATATCCTTCCATTTGTCCTTTAATTAAGTTCTATACATTTCACATTGTTAAATACATATTCATGCAATAGCAAGAATTTACTGTGTGTGAAAACCAGAGAGTGCTTGAATGAGACCTTTTAATGTGTGTGTGCGTTTGTACGTGTACATGTGTATGGAAGCAGTCAGGGTGGTCTGGTCAGTGTTTTTGTGTGTGTGTGTCGTGGGGATTATCACCTCTCTCTGGGTGGCAGAAACACTCCAAACCTTTTCCAACAGCTCAAGAGGGTGCTGGCAGCAAACAGTCAGCTTTATCTCTGACATGTTCAGCACGTGTATAAGCATATGTGTCTGTAGATGAGCTGCACGCATTAGGGTCTTACAGTGCTGTGTGTGTGTGTTTCAGCTGCGTCTCCACACAGTCAGAGGAGTGGTACACCCTGCAGTGACCCTGCAGCTACGCCCCCCTGCAGCCCGCAACACATACTCAACTGGCAGAGCGGGTAAGACATGCAATCAGCGGGGCCTTCATCCTCAGATTAAGAGTTTGCCAAAAATATGACTAAAACTACTCGAATCTAAAGCTACTATATGTAACTTTTAATAGATTATAAATAAAGCTGCGTGAGTAATACAGGTATTTAGTTACTAAAAAAAACAGGTATCAACTGATTTAAAGGGCACCTATTTTACCCCTTTTTTAAACACCCATCACATTATTTATTATTCCTTTCTGAATATGGGATATTTGAGCTGATAGGACACTGTAGCTGTTTTTGTAGCTGTTTTTCGGGTGGGTTTTGGCTAAATTTCTATCATTTTAGACGGGGTCTGGCCGGGCTTTTGCTTGCGCAGTAAATGAACAGTCATGTGATGCATTTCAATTAACATGAGAAAGTAATCAAATCATTTGTTACAACATTAAAATCCCTTCCTGCAAAAGTGAAACAAGCGCTGACGGAGAAGTCAAAAAGAGCGAGTTTTGACTGAGGTCAGGCCAGTCTCCAGTTTAAAAAGAACCATCATTCTAGCCACCAAGGCTGAATATCATAATTGTACATTTCACAAATCTGGAAGAAATGTCAGTTTGTAGTCTATATTTTATTAGCATTTAGTCTAATTAACACTAATAGCATATAGCCCTCTAGTATTTATGTGTTAGAGAGGATGCAGCATCTGTTTATTTCCTTTAGATATATTAACCAATCAGAATCAGGTCATAAACTAATACATGTCACAAAGGACAAATTTCACTCTCAATTATTGCAAATAGTAAAAAAAAGAAACCGTTTTATCAGCAATTTCATGGTGAATGTGCTTTTAGAGAAGGCTTTTATGGTTCTCCATGCACATGATGTACACTGAGAATGTTGAATATATACACACACATTTTTATTTGTGCTGTTTTAAGTTTCTTCCAAGATTGAACAATTGTTTTTTCCAAGATTGCACAATTTATCATTAGACTGCACAGCTTTGTGGGTATTTAGTCCAAATAAAAGTCTAAATTTGAGATATTTGAGGATGCTGGTCAAAGTCTGGAGCACATTCTGTTGGTTTGGTTGTCCAGCTAACTGTACCAATGCTTTGTGTGTGTTCACTTTAATATTGTGTAACAGAACTACCCCAGTGTCAGAATTACACAACTCACTCTGCATTAACTGATCACGGCTACCCACAAACTCTAACCTCTATCTCTTTGTGTGTGTTTGTGTGTGTATGTGTGTGTCTCACTAACCCACCTCTGCCTGAATGTGTATGTGTGTTGTGTGTTTTCTCGGGCAGTGATACGACTGAAAGTTCTCCTACTGAAGACCGTTCTCCCTCTCACCAAAGCACTGACCAGTAGAGAGGTATACTCTCTCTCTCTCTCTCTCTCTCTCTTTCTCTCTCTCTCTCTCTGCATGATCTGTATCTCACTCTTTCACTACTACACGGCTGTCATTTTCTTGTGTCGGGTTTTAACTTGTGACTGAATTTGTATTTATAATACAAATTTTATTTCTGGGCAAAACCTTAAAATTATAGGGAGTATGGTGAGAATTTTCTAATTAAAAAAATAATCATTTTGATTGGAGGTATTTCACTTTTCTTGGGAAGAGCAAGAAATAAATGTGAATACTAAAAGTAAAAGAAAAAAATATATATATATATATATATATTTTTTTTACTATATATATATATATATGTATGTATATATATATATATATATATATATATATATATATATATATATATATATATATATATATATGTTCTCAGCATAAATGAAGGTACATCCCTTTTGAACATGAATATTTTTATTCTTTTGTCATTGAATATAGGCAATAATTTTTGATGCAGTTTTATTAAAGAGTTATATCCATTAAAACATGAGTTGTGTCACCAAATTCAAACGAATAATTGGAATAAATGACAATAAAATATGCTACTCAATTTCAACTAAATTAGATATTGTTTTTTATTTCTCTTGATGTTTCCTGTTTATTCAAACTGTATTTACATTTTTTCTCCAACATATTTGGTGTTACACTGTGATCTTCACTCTGTTAAATTAGTTCTAGTTTTGGCTTTGGTACTTCTAAACTAGCGATATGAGGGGTGAACTTTGAGCACTGTGTGTGTGTGTGTATATATATATATATATATATATATATATATATATATATATATATATATATATATATATATATATATATATATATATTAGGGTCGTCATGCTACTAAAATTCTGCACCGGTCGGTACTGAAATTTTAAACGCGTCCATTTCCCCAGAACATTTGAGTGCTGTTGAGCACATTCTTAAACACTGCAAAAACAGGGTCACTGAGAGCCTATTCACAACGGCTGTTTCTCAATTCTAACAACGCAGAGAACGGACTTGCGCTCTTGTGAAGACCGGTCTTGCTAGGTCACTTTAGAGGAACGAACGTGGGAGACCGCGAGGACAGAGAACGCATCCTGTGAGAAATGAGATGCTGTGTTCTTCCTGATGGTCACATGACCTTCATGCATCTTTAACCAAAAATGATTTAAACATTACAGCATTCATACAGCGATTTATTGTTGTTACACTTTTCACAATATATACTATGCATAAAAACTTTATAAATATACATTGCACAATATAAATAAACAGATTTTAATAGGAATTTCAGCAAATAAGCACCCCTAATGTGTTCATTCCTTTATCAAGATTTTCATCGTAATGTTTATATTCACTGTCTCATATAGGGAAACTCCCGAGATAAATAAGTTAAATCTCTGAACTTTAAGAACAAACCTATATAAAATGCTGCGCCTCCCACCTCTAGTCTAGACTTCTGGGGCTTGTAGAGCAAGTTCAGTCCTCAAGTCTGCATCCATGCGTACTCGATATCAAGAACACATCCGGGAAGTTTCACGCATTCTCTGTTTTTGTCATCTTGAGAATTAAAACTGAACTTTGGCAGTTGATAATGACGTTACACGAGAACACGAGGACAAAAGATCGCTGAAGAACGTATATTGAGAAACAGCCGAGGTGTCAGCGTCAATGCTTCACATTCACTTGGGTGGATGGGTGACGTCAAGCGTTGCCAAACTGAATTGTGGATCCATCGGCACTGCTTCAGTGGCGTTGCTCGCTGCAGAAGCTGGGACTTTCTCAACTTTTCAAGCGCCAACGGAAGCGTCAGCCAATCAGATTGCTGTATGCAAAAACACCAGCTCAGACTGTAGCCGATTGCTGACTAATTTCATTGGCTGACGCTGTTATGACGATCACTTCAGCCCCAAATTCAGATACGCCCTCTGTCAATCGTCAACGCTGAAGCCCCGTGTTAATCGGGCGTCAAGCATATAAAAGCCGCGATTCATGAGCGGATCACTCATATGTCAGCTTATTGACAAACCAGCTGATCGACGTGACTTTGAAACGCTCCAGTGTCTTTGTATCTGTGGTTACTCTCAGTTAATAGTGGTGAGTTTGGTGAACTAATGACCTTCAAGGCCAGTCACAGTCATTTCTGTTGAGCATATGAGCACAATGGCAAATCTGCGCTGTTTAAGAACGTGATCAACAGCGCTCAGATGTTAGCGAGAAATGGACGTGCTTAAAATTTCTATATCGATTAGTACCGAATTCCAGTAACGTGTAATATATACTTACATGCATACATTTGTGTGTGTATAATATTAAATGATAAATTATTTCTTAAAAATATGTTATATTAAGGATATAACAGAAGAATTGTTACTTAATTGTGTGAGGTATTTCACATATAAAGTTTACACACAAAAATATAAACCTACTAGCAGTGCCA
Organism: Danio rerio; assembly: GCF_052040795.2. Lineage (NCBI taxonomy): Eukaryota > Metazoa > Chordata > Actinopteri > Cypriniformes > Danionidae > Danio > Danio rerio. The sequence goes on along the minus strand of NC_141038.1, from coordinate 9,738,106 downwards.
TGATGTCTGACTCTTTCCTCTATGTCTCATTTCAGATCACCGTTTGCCGACATTACTTTTCTGAGCAGTCCCCTGTGCTCTGAGCTAGCAGACGTACAGTGGTACGGGCACGAGAAGGCAAAGCCGGGAACGCTCGTCTAAACCGTCATCCCTCATCCCTCTCTCTTTCAAAGGGTGTTCAGAAGGGCAGGCCTGACCACAGCCTGGACCTCAACTCATCGCAACACACCTGTGGCTGGAGCCAGTACCACCTCGACCTCTCCTTCCTCTCGTCCTCTCTGTCTATCCGGCGGTACAGTGCTTATGAACTATGGGAATACAAGAGTCTGAATGAACTGAGCTTGACCTTGTCTAAACCTCCCTCTCGGATTTTTGAACTTTGACCCAGTTAGCTGGCAGCCGGTTCCTCTAAATGCACAAACTCATCCATCGCTGGAGTGATGTGTGTAAGAAAGACGTCTTATGCGCGCGTTGTACTATAAGTAAACCCCACTCATGCACATACACACACACACACATGCTCAAATAGACGTATTGGTCCCCTGCTGTCGTGTGTGTTCCTCTGCACCGATGCCAGAGAGCCCATGTCATCCTCTCTCATGCACAAACGCACATTCCGATGGATTGCTTTGTCGTCAACCATTTTTGTAGATCTTTACGTTCTCAGTGTGTGACCACAAGCCCCTCCTTCATCCTACTGTACCTCTTCTGATTGGACAGGAGCACATCAAAAGCCCCTCCTTCATCCTAAAGCGCCTCTTCTGATTGGATAGAAGCACATCAAAAGACTCTGCTTCATCCTACAGCACCTCTTCTGATTGGACAGTAGCACATCAAAAGCCCCCCCTTCATTCTACAGCTTCACTTCTGATTGGACAGGAGTATATCAAAGGCCATTCCTTCATCCTACAGCACCTCTTCTGATTGGACAGGAGCACATCAAAAGCCATTCCTTCATCCTACAGCGCCTCTTCTGATTGGACAGGAGCACATCAAAAGCCCCTCCTTCATCCTACAGCGCCTCTTTCGATTGGACAGGAGCACATCAAAAGCCCCTCCTTCATCCTACAGCGCCTCTTCCGAGTGGACAGGAGTATATCAAAGGCTCCTCCTTCATCCTACAGCGCCTCTTTCGATTGGACAGGAGCACATCAAAAGCCCCTCCTAAATCCTACAGCGCCTCTTCTGATTGGATAGGAATATATCATAAGCCTATCCTTCATCCTACAGCGCCTCTTCTGATTGGACAAGATTACCTCATAAGCCTATCCTTCATCCTACAGCGCCTCTTCTGATTGGACAGGATGACCTAACAAGCCCTCATAAGCTCCTCTTCATGCTACAGTTACTCTTCTTATTGGACCATAGTACATTAAAACTCCTCCTTCATCCTTCAGAACTTTTTCTAATTGGACAAGAGCACATCAAAGGCCCCTCATTCATCCTAAAAAGCCTTTTCTGATTGGACAGGAGCACATCAAAAGCCCCTCCTTCATCCTACAGCGACTCTTCCTATTAGACCATATTGCATCAACAGCACCTCCTTCACACTACAGCGCCTCATCTGATTAGACAGGATTACATCACAAGCCGCTCCTTCACCTGACAGCGACTCTTCTTATTGGACCATATTGCATCAAAGGCACATCCTTCATCCTACAGCGCCTTTTCTGATTTGACAAGAGTGCATCATAAGCCCCTCCCACTGTTTGTGAACTTGATATTTTGTGAGCATTTGAAAAGCTGTTCTTGGATTTGAAAATGAGCCCTGATTTTTATATATCGCTCGAGATGCTGACGCTGCTAAAAGCTCCACAAACTGCGTCGAAACTTTGTACGTAATGTTGGTTCGTCAACCTCTCAACGTCACTGATTCCGGTTCAGGAAGTTCAACCGTATTTCTTTGCAGAACATAGCTAACTTTTAGAAGCCATAGCTGTACAAATCTGACACGTTAGGTTAGAGGCATTAGCATGATTTTCTGCGTTGAACGACCAATCGGTGAACTCAGGCCGCGTACTTTGCTACTGCGTCACACTCGCCATCATGGTGCTCTGAGCCTGAACTCTACATCCCACAATGCCCTGCTGTACGGCCCACACTGCATGCAGAACCATCGCAATCCCCTGCGTATAGTGTTGTGACATCAGTGAAGAAAAAAAAACTGTCTCCGAACACTCCTGGCCTTATCGGTTTTGTTTTTACGTGTCTGTTTTTTAATATTCGAGATTTTACTTAACTGTAACACCGTTGTGACATGCGTTCGTATTTATTAAGTCAGATGAGCACAACGCAACGTGGCACACCGACACAATTTTTCAATGACCTCTTCCCTGACCTGCTTTCAGGAGAACAGCATTCCAGAATGTGATGCAGGTGCTTTTGTTTTCAAGAAAACACGAGCTCAGACAATACAGGGTGTTTCGTGCTTCTATCATGCAGTCAACTAGATCCAAAACCACGTGTGCCCCTTAGCCTCGATCATCCGACCGAGGAAACATCAAGCCATAACGCTTTTATTCTACACTCTGCAGGATACGATACATCGTACACGCAAAGTACCTTAAGAAACAGGTAGCTGAAAGCACACCCTTTGCCGTTACTAATAAAAACAAAAAACATCTCTTTTTGAAAGGGTCCAAATCACCAGATGCTAAACTACCAGAGTAAAGCAGTGTTTTTGAAAGATGGCTTTTCTGCTTATTAAAGTTGTGCTTATTTGATTAAATCAATAAAACAGTGATATCTTAAAAAATCTATAAATACATACAGTTGAAACCAGAAGTTTACATACACTCTAAAAAAAGAACATAACCATTTTTTTAAATGTCTGATGGTAAATCATACTAAACGTTTACTGTTTTAGGTCCGTTAGGATTACCTAAATATCAGAATAATGAGAGAATTTAATTTTTTAGATTTTTTTTTATTAATTTCTAAACAGTCAAAAGTTTACACACATTTCCTTGGTTTTTTTTTGCTTTGCTTTTAAACTGTATAACTTTTGTCAAATGTTTTGGGTATCCTTCCACAAACTTCTCACAACAATTTGAAGGAATTTTGGCCCATTCCTCCTGACAGAATTGGTGTAACTGAGTCTTGCTCGCAGAAGCTTTTTCAACTCTGACCACAAATGTTCTATAGGATTGAGATCAGGGTTTTGTGATAGCCACTCCAAAACATTCACTCTGTTGTCCTTAAAGCACTTTTTAACTGATTTGGCAGTATGCTTACAGTCATGGTCTGTTTGGAAGACCCATTTGAGGCCAAGTTTAATTTCCTGACTGATGTCTTAAGATGTTGCTTCAGTATTTCTACATAATGTTCTTTCTTCATGATGCCATCTATGCTATGAAGTGAACCAGTCCCTCCTGCAGCAAAACAGCCCCACAACATGATGCTGCCGCCCCCATACTTCACAAATGGAATGATGTTCCTAGGCTTGTAAGCTTTCCCCTTTGTCCCCCAAATGTAACACTGGTCATTATGGCCAAACAGTTCAATCTTAGTTCCATCAGACCACAGGACATGTCTCCAAAGATTATTATTTTTACCAGTGAAATTAGGAAATTGTAATCTGGCTTTTTTGTTGATTCTGGCTTGTTGATTTTCCCACGTTGTCTCTGAAGGAAGCAGTGTGTTTGAGGTTTTCCTTAAATACTATTCTACAGTTGTTCCTTCAATTAACTCAAATGTTGTCAATTAGCCAATCAGAAACTTCCGAAACCTTGACATCACCATCTGAGCTTTTTCAGAGGCATAATAATCTTATTGTTTGTAAACTTGACTTTCATGAAAAGTTATAAATTTTTTTTTTAAATATCTCTCTCATTATTCTGCTAATAAGCATCACAGAAACAAATGTAATAATCCTGACTTACCTAAAAGAGAAAAAGTTTAGTCACATTAACATCTGACTTTGTTTTTAAATGGTGATGTGCCTTTTTATACAGTGTATGTAAACTTTTGGTTTCAACTGCATATATACAGTGCTCAGCATAATTGAGTACACCCCATTTTAAAAATGAATATTTTTATCAATTTCTTCTGTGATTATAGGCAATGTATTTTGGTGCATTTAAACAAAACAGATTTGTTAAACACATATATTTATTGAAATAATATTTAAATCCCCAAACATATTTAGAAATTGAAAGAAAAAAATTACATCCTACAAAATTTTATCTACATTTTTAATTTTTTGCTTCTTTTGATTTTTCCTTAATATTTTTCTATAACAGATAAATTTGAGTGTCCTAGTTTTTGGACTGTTATCATAAGTTATTTTGTTAGATAAGCTCCAGATTTGGCTTCAGTACTGAATAATCTAATGTAAATGCACACATATAATATTGCATAGCTTTCTATTAAAAATATGAACTTAAAAGATAGATTTGTGAGGGGTGTACTTATATATACTCAGCACTGTATTTCCATTTAAAATAACTCGGGCTGCATAGTGTCCCCTTCACTATACTGGGGCATTAAGACTCACTCAAACTGCAGGTTGAGTGCCCCCTGCTGGCCTCATTAACAAATGTGGTCTCCCATCCAGGTACTGGCCAGGCTCAGCTCTGCTCTTAAGTATAATTTCTATGTAAAAAATTAAGTATATAACAATCTGACACTAAAGACTGGAGTGATGATGCTGAAAGTTCATATTTAAACCACATAAATAAAATAAAATTGAATTTAAATTCACAAAAAAAGATTAAAGAAAAAACATTTCACAATATTACTGTTTGTATTCTTGTGTATATAATATTTAGATACATTTTTGTTTATAATTTTTAAATAAATGTAGTCTTGATGAGCAGAAAAGTCGTTTTCTAAAAAACAAACGTTTCCAAACTCGGTGTCGTTAATCTAAATCTCACTGATCCATGCTCAATAAAGGGCCTATGAGTAAACCGTATGTTTTTATCTGCCATAAAATGAATTGTTCATTATTTTTCGTGCATGTTCAGCACACGGTGTTATGCATCTTGATGTTAAAACTAAAACCCGGTGTACAAACAGCCCTAACGGAAGTAAAATGCTTCCCTCATGTCTTCATTTGAGGTCCCTCTTCGGCTAATGTGGCCTCACTCCTCTCGTCTACCTGTACTCGATAACAAAAACATAAAACCTTTTTATATTAAACCAGAAATTAACTAACACATCTATCAACATTTATAGGCAGGACTGTGAAAACTGGGTTCTTTTAAAAGAAGCAAAGCGTTCGTTCAATGTTTTTTTTATAAATCAGTATTGGTTTCATTTATAAGTTGGGATTTAGCAACAACACGTTCAGGTGCTACAGGAAGACCAGTTACTGCTTTGGATTCCTAGCTGTAGACTTTTCCTAACTGTTGTCAATAGTTTTAATACCAGTTGTGTGAAATGAAGGGCGTTAAGTACTAAACCCGTCATCCTGACAGTAGAGCATGTTTCATGAGTTCATTTTCAGACATAACCCGGACATAATAAAATGGTGTTTTAGAAAAAAAACAAAAACTAAGTGGAATTTGTCGGGCAGGTTACATATAACCAGATTCCACCGTTAATTTATTCTTTTTTTTCTATTAAGAATTTGTATAGTAACATTTTTTCAAAAACCGTGTTGTTGGCAACTGATACTGAATTTTCCAGATGAGAAATGTGGTGGTTCTTGAGATTCTGAAATAAATTATTGCTGAATGTTCTCTAAACGGCAGCGTGAAAGTGGTTTCTTTTCTGTGTGAGGCTAATGTGCAGTGGGAGAAATAAGTATTGAACATGTCAACATTTTTTCTCAGAAAACATATTTCTAAAGGTGCTGTTGACTGAAATTTTCCCCAGATGTTGTTAACAACCAAAGAAATACTTATAAATGCAAACAAAACAAATCTAATTAGTTTACAAATGAAGTTATGCATAATAAAATGAAATGACGCAGGAAAAAAGTATTGAACACATGAAGAAAGGGAGGTGTAGAAAGGCAGCGAACGCCCAGACAGCAGCTAAAATCTCTCAGTAGTTCTTCAGCAACCTTCTGCTCTTCGGCATTGTAAATTAATAACAGCTGCTTCAGTCCAACATCTACATTAGCAGGATGATGAAGATGAAACCAGGGTGGACATTTCAACAAGACAATGATCCGAAACACAGCCAGGAAACTCTCCAATGCTTCCAGAGAAAAAAAAAATCAAGCTGTAGAATGGCTCAGCCAGTCACCTGACTTGAATCCAGTAGAGAATACAATATAAAGATCAGATTTAAAAAAACGAGATCCACAGAACCATCAAGATTTTTACACGCTTTTTATATAAAGTATTACATGTTGTTCTAGTGTTATTACACCTTGTTTTGTTTTATTTTAATGTTTGGGTTTTTACCAAAATCTGGTTCAATCCTTGTCAACAGCTCCTTTAGAAATGTTATTCCCAGGATAAACATGACGTGTTGAATACTTATTTCCTTCGCTGTATATTTATGGTTATTCATAACACATCATTGTCCCTCCAGGTGGATGAAGGTGATGAAGGCGTCATTGAAATTCTTCCGTCCGTTTATGGATCACCTCCTGCATGTGTGATGAGATGAAGCTGACAGATCCAGCCGCTGAGTGAAGCGCCAAGTACATGAAAGTGAAATTTCATTTTCCAGATCTGAATGCTGCTTCAAAATATGTAAATGTAGATCAATGTCGTGTCACAGAAAGCGTGGATCCTTTTTTAATGTGGGGGAAAGAGACAAAGTGACCAAAAATGCCCTGCTTTTATGCTGCAGTTTTTATATTCGATGTCCTGTAGATGTTTTGTTCTATTACATTCATATAAATTTTTGTTCTCAGTGTTTGTTTGCTTTTGAACAGCGTGAACCTTCACAGTTTGAATTTCTAAGTAATAATTGGCATGATATATTCTACATACAATACACATGCATTATTAAAAATGCATCATAAATTAGCATATAGTTTGTGGTAAACACTTGAGAACAAATGTAGATTTAAAGAATAGGTTAGTCCACTCCAAAATTAAAATCGTCATTGTTTATTCCGTCACCTTTTACATGTTTGAGTTTTGAGTTTCTTTCTGCTATAAAACACAAAAGAAGCTATTTGGAAGAAATCTGAAAAATTATTGAGGGCGCCACGGCGGCACAGTGGGTAGCATGATCGCCTCACAGCAAGAAGGTTGCTGGTTCTAGCCCCAACTGGGTGATTGGCATTTCTGTGTGGAGTTTGGATGTTCTCCTAGTGTTGGCGTGGGTTTACTCTGGGTGCTCCAGTTTCCTCCACAGTCCAATGGCATGCGGTACAGGTGAATTGGGTTGCTAAATTCGCTGTTGTGTATGGGTATTTCCCAGTGTTGGGTTGCAGCTGGAAGGGCATTCGCTGTGTAAAACATATGTTGGATAGGTTGGCGGTTCATTCCACTATGGCAATCCCGGATTTATAGAGGGACTAAGCCAAAAAAAAATAAAAATAAAATCTATTGACTTTATAGTATTTGTTTTTCTATATGGAATTCAATGGTTACAAGTTTCCAGCTTTCTGGAAAAAAACTCATAAAGGAGAGTAAGTGAGTACGTTTTCATTTTGAAGTGAACTATACTGTTCACATCAACAGTTGAAGTCAGAATTATTAGTCCCATGTTTATTTTTTTCCCGTTTCTGTTTAACGGAGAGAAGATTTGTTCAACACATTTATAAACATAATAGTTTAATAACTCATTTCTAATAACTGATTTCTTTTATCTTTGATGACAGCAAATATTATTTGACTAGATATTTTTCAAGACACTTCTATACAGCTTAAAGTGACATTTAAAAGCTTAACTAGGTTAATTAGGTTAACTAGGCAGGTTAGGGTAATTAGGTCAATTATTGTATAACGATGGTTTGTTCTGTAGATCGAAAATATATAAAGCTTAAAGGGGCTAATAATTTTGACCAAAAATGGGTTTTAAAAAATTAAAAACTGCTTTTATCTATCTGAAATAAAACAAATTAGGACTTTCTACAGAAGACAAAATATTATCAGACATACTGTGAAAATTCCCTTGCTCTGTTAAACATCATTTGGGAAATATTTAAAAAAGAACAAAAAAATCAAATGGGGGCTAATAATTCTGAGTTCAGTTGTGCATTCAGTAATGATCTCACTTCATAAATGCGTGTGATTCATCACACCCTTCAAAGCATTTTAAACAGCACCTGCTGATGACTTAAGCATGAAGCATTTTACCCTGGGATTTCCCATAAGACGTGTGTATTTGTGCTTTTTTGTCTCATGCAGCTGTTGAACATTGACTCATTCATTCCCTTCCATTTTTTTATTTTCTTTATCCCTTTTATAAACAAACGTTTGGCAACACTTAAAATTAACGATAAAATCTGTTATTTTAAACTATATTTTTATTCAATTCCTGAAAAGTAAAATGTGTTTCTGAAGATTTAAAGCATTTTTTTGTTTACCCAAAATTCTTAGTTTTACAATTTTTGCTCTTTTCTCACCTGTTTTAATTTTCTTCTGACCACAAAAGATATTTTGAAAAAAGCTAAAAACCTGCAACCATTGACTTCTATAGTATTTGATTTTATTAGAAATCAATAGTTACATGTTTTCAGCTTTCTTCAATATGTAACCCACCAGTTCCACCGCACCCAACCTGGTCTGAGCTGGGGTCAAACCGGAAATTCTTTGTATGGGAGTTAGTTGCTCTAACAAGGAGGCTGAAGACCATGGCCTCCAGCAACTGTCGCTAGAGCACCTTTATGCTGGATTTATACTTTCACCTGGTGCCGTATTGCGCACCTCGCGAAATGGACGAGGCTTTTATACTTGTCGTGTTCGCCGTTGTGATATTCTTTAGAACAATGGGGGTGGTCAAAAAAAACCCACCCTAAAATCAGACGGATAAACAGAGAAGTAGGAAGTTTCTGGAACTACATCATATCATTAATATCGTTCAAAATTTTTTAACTAATTATTTTTACTTTTATAAATTATTGAAATGATTATAAGGATTTTTAGAACCATTTAAGATTTTTTTTTAATCAAACTTTGATGCATCACTGGCTTTTGTTCATATCTTGGACAGTTTTATCTTTTAAAGTTTATTAAAATATTATTGACAAGAGAACATGAGTTGCTCTACAAATATTATTTTATTATGGCAAGAATAAAAGCAAAAAAAAAAAAAAGTACACTCATTAAAAAAATACAGATGTTTTTTTTAGATGTAGCTCGCTCCACAGTTCACACATTCCTAGTTTCTGTCCTATACTTATACTAAACAGGTAACAATGGTCCAACATTCTTGAACATTATCACCAATAAAACCTAGAAAAACAAGGCATCAGTATATTGTAAACTGATAGGTTTAAATATTCCTTCTCAGATATCAAAGAATTAATTCTGTGATTTCATTTTAGTTTTGTAACTATTCAATTGTTTTAAATTCAAAATTGCGAAACATATTCTGTAATTGTGTACCTGGGTCTCCACTTTTGCCATGACCTCTTTTGGTTTTAACAAACTTATCCTTCAGGTTTTTCCAAACATTTTAACAAAAACGTTCTCTTTTCCCACGGCTGTTGCAATTATAGCCAAGAATTATTGATCATTCGGTTATCTCCATGATCACAGATCATAAAGATGTGTGTACAGTCTACTGTTTCAGACAAAATCTCTTCAGAGTGTTTCATATTCAACTCGAGTTTAAAAAAAAAAACATGCGCACGCCAGCCGAAATCATGCTATGCGCACCTAAAGCGAACATCTGCAAACTCTGCGATGACGTCACATTCGCAGCGCGCACTCAAGCGAACTAGCGGATGCGTCAAGTATAAACCAGGCTGAGCTGGGATTAAACCGGTAATTCTTTGATTGGGAGTCGGTTGATCTAACAAGGAGGCTAAAGACCTTGACCTCTAGCGTCTGTCGCTAGAGCACCTTTAGAGGTCAGAGGAGCGAGGTTCACTTAGCTAGCTTCTACTACAAATATATATATATATATATATATATATATATATATATATATATATATATATATATATATTTGTAGTAGAAGCTAGCTTCTATATATATATATATATATATTTTTTTTTTTTCAACAGATGAAAGAAACACAAATACATTTTATTTTTTGAGTGAACTATCGTTTTCATTCATTCAGTCATTTTCCTTCAGCTTAGTCTCTTTTTTGTCATAGGTCAGCACAGTGCAATGAACCACCAACTATTCCAGCATGTTTTACACAGCAGATGGCCTTCCAGCTCCAACCCAGTACTAGAAAACACCCATACACACTCATTCACACACATTTAGTTTATTCAATTCACCTATAGCGCATGTTTGGACTGTGGGGGAAACTTAAGCACCTGTTGGGAACCTACGCGAACATGGTGAAAACATACAAACTCCACACAGATATGCCAACTGGCCCAGCCGAGGCTAGAACCAGTTCTTGCTGTGAGGCCACAGTGCTTACCACTGAGCCACCGTGCCGCACTGAACTGTCAATGTAAGAACCATTATCAATGATTATGATCAACGAATGCCAAATCATAATCAGGAAGAAAACATGGAAATGCCATACAAGTCCCTATGAGCACTCTTTGTCACACTCATTAGATGCCTGCTAGTGTTCAGACCATGCTAATATGACTCACAGATTTAGTGCCGTTCCCCCACAGGAAGTGTGTGAGGATGTTTGTGCCTCAGACAATGGCATGGGTCTCCCTCTGGAAACAGAAACACAAAGCTGGAAAACCAAACAGTGGAGATTTGAGTTGTTATTGTGCTGATGGTCAACCCACAGCGATTCTCCAGATATGACTTTATTTGGACCTACTGCAGCTGGAATGTGGACAACAAGAAAGCTGTGCTTATAGACATCGTCCATTTCCTGTGAAGCTCAGTGGACGCTTTGTTGAATGAAATATTATGACTCGCTTTCCCCTGCTGTGTGTGAAGGGTTCGAGGAAGCCTGAGGAATCTGCTGTTCAGTCAAGATAAAAGCTGTACTTCACAGGGCATGGCCATGACCCCTAATGTGGAGGGTCAAGGCATTTGGAGTTATTTTGGAGAATTGGTCAGATTTCTATTCTAACAACTGACTATTGACCAAAATAAACACTAGAAGCTGTAGAAAGCACATGCTGTTGTTTCAAAGCATGGTAGGATGTATTATTGAAAGATCTGGGATTAAAAACAGGAGGTTTGTGCTTCATTTTTCATGAGGAGTGATTCACAAATATTTATTATCGTGCCTGATCAGTAAAATCAAATTAGTAGTTAAATCCTAGTTTACTATTTAATTTAATTCATGTTTATTTATTTAGTGCTTTTTTACAATGTAGATTGTGTCAAGGCAGCTTAACATAGAAGTTCGAGTGAATTGAAACTGTTTCAGTCCAGTTTTCAGAATTCAGTTCAGTTGAGTCTGGTTTAATTTTCATTGCTGAAAGTCCAAACTCTGAAGAGCAAATCCATCGATGCGCAGCTCCATAAGTCCCAAACCAAGCAAGCCAGTGGAGACAGTGGTGAGGAACTGACTTCACCAATTGACGAAAGTGCAGGAAAAAACCTTGAGAAAAAACAGACTCAACCATTTCTCCTCTGGCCAAACTTCCTGTACGGAGCTGCTGTCTAGATGCCGGAGGCTGGAGAACACTGGATGTCTGGAGAACTGCAGATGTGAGGAGGTCATCAGGGTACTACTCCAGGGGGCCAAACATTGTAGCATAATGTTAAAATATGTCTCTTTATTGTACATGAATTTGTTTTATTTGTATTTATTTATTTATATATAATTTTCTTTGTTTATTATTGTACTTGATGTCATCCATTGTTATGGTTAATAGTATTGTTAGAACACAATAAAAATTATTTTTATCATGTAGCTTATAGTAGCAGAAAATACAAGCATTACTTTCTAAATTAAATCTTATTCTAAGAAATTCATTACATGGATAAATGTTGTTAATTGTTTTGAAATGTACTTCTTTCATTTTAGGTAACAAGGGAAATGACAGGTATCTTTTTTTAACTTCAATAGTGTGTGGTTTAGATAAAATTTTTCTTTTAACAGGAAGAGGAAAATATTCTTTTGTCAGTAGTGATCTCAGGACCTTGTTGTTACATTTAATATCCATAAATGAATAATTATTATTTTCTGCTTGAAAGATCTCAGGAACATCTTTTTTTAGCTGTTCTATTGTCAAATCCTTTTGGGACAGATTGTAAAAGTGGTTAATGACAAACAATTTAATACCTGCGTTTGACTATCACATTGTGAAGTCTGTCATTTTTATTAAAAAACAAAGAATTTAATTTCTGTGTAACAATATGTTTATTGTAGCAAAATGTTATATTCACAAATTTAGATTAAGTTTCTCCTTGTTTCAAAGCATTTAAAAATGATTTTAACATTTTATATAAATTCATAAAACAGGTAAAAACAAAAGATGTCTCTAAACTCTTTAAGCTTTTGTCAGCTTATATGGACTCACCCTGCTGAATGTAATGTATTTACTTTTGTATTATTTAAGGTTTATTTATGTAATTATTATTACTATTATCGTGTACTAATTTTGCTTATTATATGCTGATTGGATATATTGTTATATATGTTTAACAATGAAGTTGAAATGCCTGTTGTTATTTAAAAGTGAAGTAAAATAAAAAAAAAGCTTATACTGTTACATAATTTGATCTAATCCATGTCCTGAAACACTCCTTCTCTCCTCCTTTCACCTCTCATATGAATGAATCTCCGTTGAACGACTCCTTCACTAGCCGACTATAATATACAAAAACGTAAAAAAACTAAACCTTACCTATGAAATGTTCTGCCGTTGTGCTTTGTTTTCTTTATTTGCTCGTTACTACACCCGTAGACAGCGCTAAAGTCCAGCATCTTTACGTAGTAACACTGTCTCGACTAGTGCTGTTGAACGATATTTGTCCTGGGAGCACTGTACAAATGTGGCGGCGCTATAGACGCATGCGCAGGGTCCCTATGCGATATCTAGTGTATATATCTATGATACTGTAGAAGTTATCTACTGTGGCTGCCTCAATGGCAGGCTAATATACTTTACTTCAGTGGAAAACTCGGCCCTCGTCATAATATAAGGATTATGCCCATCATATATGCTAATTTTCTATTTGTATCTCCTTTGAAATATGATATACATCGCAAAAATACGGCCTTTCCTCTGTGTTCCTGCCCTCCTCCATCTGAATTTCGCGCCTCACCAAAACCACGTGATTGCAAATGTGGAGGGCGGGTGTAGTGACGTTGGCGCGCAGGGGCGGGGAAGGTTGTGATTTTGGTATAAATACGCACGTCAGCTGGCTCACCTGTTTGCCAGTGCGATAGTTTGCTAAGTTCTCCGATAATAATGTCAAACTAACAAACGCCCCAAACACTCGATGGAACCCACGCCGTGTACCGCCAAAAAGCTTTTTGGCCTGAGGTCGACACATCATCCTCAACATCGCACCAGGAGTTTGAGACCCATCTGTAAAGCAGCTTACAAAAGGTATATAATGTTCGTTTGTGTTGTTGATCAACGTAGCGGTGTTGCTAACCTGCAGCCCAGTTTAAATTGAGTAAAGTTTTGTTTGTGAAAATAATAGCTTTGCATTTTAATAGGGTATATGCCGAGCTAGTGTTTTTCCCATACTGATAAACTTCCGGTGACCTGTTATTGTGAACTTTTTTCGTTTAATACGGTTCCTTTTGCAGTATCGATGTTGTAATGTAATTAAATACATTCAGTTAAATAAACGTTGGTGTTTTAGTTGCTCAAGCGTAAAACGAGACAAAAAGCCGTTTGTTCGCACGCGCCCGTCAGAATCGGCAAGCTAGCGCAGAAGTATTAAATGCTCATATTAAAAAGACATGGCGGGGTAACATGTAATTTAATGTAGTGTTTCTTGTACAATCTGAGAACCACTTTAAATAGGATATCACTCAGTAAGTGGAGATCGCTGATTTTTAAAGAAAACACCTTAAACGCACCGATTTTGCATTGGCATTCAATTCGCCGGAAGCGCTTAACCCAGGTTACTGGCAAATTAAAAGTCCTATTAGCATGCTTCGGCAAACATGCCGAAACATAATAATATGACTTTTAATAAATAATCTTTGTAATACGAGTATTTATTTTACCCCAGTATATTCAATGGAGCTTCTACACTATCCTGCCGATTCTGACGGGCGCGTGCGAACAAACGTTTTTTGTCTCGTTTTATGCTTAAGTAACTAAATAAATGCCAACGTTTATTTAACTGAATGTATTTTAATGACATAACAACATGGATACTGTAAAGGGAACCGTATAAAACGAAAAAAGTTCACAATAACTGGTCACCGGAAGTTTATCAGTATGGGAAAAACACCAGCTCGGCATATACCCGATTGAATTCTGCTTAATGTTAGCCTAAACGAGAAACTGTTATACTAAAGTTTGCTTTGTTTTAAAGAGTTTTTGTGAATCACTCAGTCTATTTATCGTCGTCATCCAGACAGTGATTGTAGAGTGAATGTTGAATTAAACATTTATTTATTTGTATATGTAGATGTGCCACTTTTTGAATAAACTAGATTCAGGTTGTGTTTGTTAATATTTGGGGTGTTTTTTATGAGAGCAGGCTTCCATTTGTTGTGCAGGATGAGTGATGTTGAATTGAGGTAAGGTTGGTTTTATACTCGCGCATTCATTCAGTTATATAGTACAGTATATATGACTAACGTAGACTAACCATATTCCGTACATTTAAAAATATTCAAATATGAATCTTTGCATTTACTAATTTAAGTGGTTGTAAACAATTTATTTGGGCTGAATTTAAACAAATTAAGTTGAACTTTACTAAATTTACTTTATTTAAATTCAACACATAAATTGTTTGCAGCATTTATTTTTTTCAGTGTATACGACCATCAGTGTTGCCAACTATTTCCAAGAGGAGGGGAGACTGCAGACTTGGATCCGGACAGATCTACGGCCTAAGCAGTTTTACGTCCCAGGCAGTTTTACACCCCTGTTGTTCCCGATGCCTCCAGTAGAGGGAGGCAGTGCAGTATTTTTTTAAGCCTTTATAACTATACCACACTCAACCATAATTGCATTCAATTACATTTAATATAATGCTATAATGTTCTAGTTTAAACAATTAAACTATCATATATATATAAATATATGCAAAGAAACTCACAATTTTAAATGGTCTACTGATTTTTATTTATATAGCTATACAGTGCATTTTGTATATTAGCTATGAAGTTTGCATTGCACATGCAATAATATTGTTGTTTTCTAATATTTGTTGTTACAATTTGTTACAAAGAAAATAATAAAATATGGGAAAGTCGGTATCACAATTTGTAGCTGCAAATAAAAAATAAATAAAAATGTCTTGGTCCTTTTGTTTTACCTTGTTATAATTCTTAAAGAATAAATCAAATATATAAAAACATATTTTGATAAGTTTTCGCATTGGTCTAGGTAATATATAAAATGGCATGATTTTTTTATTTATTTATTTTTTTGCTTTTCATTTGCCATTCTTTCCTTTTTTGGGGGATTAAGAATTTTTAGATATTTGGTCTAGAAGCAGATCAAACTTTTAAGTGCGTAAAGGATTTTTGCAGAGTATTTATACATAACTATTTGTTTATTTTTTTAGTGAGCATGAAGAATTTGATGCAAGGATTCAGCTTCATTTTAAGAAAGCTGCCAATCTAATGATATTGTTGTCAATAAATAAATGTAAAAAAAGAAATCTAATGTCTGGGTTTTTGTTTGTCAGGTAGCTAAATGGTCCTTTGAATTTTAGAAAGGAGTGAATTGTTTGTCTAAACGTTCTGCAGCTGGCTGGTAGTCAATACCACCGCATCATCAAAGCACATCATTACTCCATATTACACTATTGTTTGGTTATAATTTTATTTTCAAAATGCAACTTTACATATAAACAATAGAACAAAATGCATATCTCTATATGAAAACGTATAACTAGGCTACTATTAACATTTACACTATCCAACTATTTGTGTTTTTAATTTTTCTAATTAAATCTATATTAATTTGCAACTGGGCTTTTGCTGAAATTATTTTATCTATTATTTAATTATTATTTAATAATTTAATCTGAAATTATTTTTTTTGAGAGTATCAATTCTGCATATTATAATAGTGAGTTTATAACTCACTTTCTGATACATTAACTTAGCGTTCATATTTAGCGTAATCTAATTAGAATAAATATTTATGAACAGGACATTTATTAATCTGGGAGCGTTGACTTCAAACTTTATTTGGCCATGTATCTTTCATCCCCCTACTGGACGCATTAGGAACAACAGGGCCGTAAAATTGTGGGTCGCAAAACTGCCTGGATCCAAGTCTGCAGACGCCCCATATAGCTATAGCCTGCCCGAAAAGTTGCCACGCGCTAATTTGCATATCAGTGATTTTGTAATATCTGACAAGCGTAAGCCCGTCATGTCTTTACTCTCTGAGGTGCAGTGTATTATAATATATTAAAACGTTACATAAAGATATAGGTTCTAATTAACATATAGCTTTGCCTGATGACGTCACTGCATAATCACAGCTCAAAACCACATATTTATGTAGTTTAATAATAATAAAAATTCCATCTTTATGTAGTATAAAAAATAATCGTTTTCTCAAATTGACTGGCCATCTCAGCAAAAACATTATTTGAAATATGTCCATATAGATTTGTATGAAAAATAGAATTGACTATTTGTAAAAGTAATACAAACACTTTTTGATAAGATTTTTTTCCCCATATAACACTGATAATGAACAGGTACATTCCTTTAAACAATCTGTACTTTTTAAACTTGTGAAATTAACACATTTGTGAAAGTGACAGCAATTACAGCACTATTGGAATTTATTGCTACCCAAGTTACCAACAATCATAAATGTTAACAAATATTAGTAAATAAACGGTTATGAAATGCAATTTGAGCTAGCAATTTACTCTGCTGAGTGAAGCCGGCAGTCACTGCTCTGAGTTACTTGTTAGAAATTGCTAAAAGTAGCCAAATGAATGTTATCTATTGCTAAATTTGTTTCTAGGGGCTTTTTGGAAAAAAAAAGTTGCTATATATAAAAAGTTGCTAAATCTAGCAACAAAATTGCTTAGTTGGCAACACTGACAATGATGTTCTGTACACAGTTTAATACTAATTAGGTTAGATATAAAAATCCAAAATCAAAGAAAAAGTTCTTATATGTTACTTAATGTGTCTGCTTTTTGTGTAAGGCAGTGGTGCTCAACCCTGTTACTGGAGATCGACCTTCCTGCAAAAGTCAGCTCCAACCCTGATCAAAAACACCTGAACCAGTTAATTAGGACCTGAACAGCTCTTGATAATTACAGGCAGGTGTGTTTGTTATGGGTTGCAACTGAAATCTACAGGGAGCTCGATCTCCAGGAAGGGATTCATCAGAATAAACATCAAAATCAGTCCAAGACACTCAAAAAATGTGGAAAAAAAGCCTTTATTGACATTGCTGTTCCTTAAAACTGCAGCTGCATCAGGTTACCCTTATGAAGTCAAGTGTTATCAAAATGTGTAGGCGCAGTTTGAAGAAATAGTCATGTCAGTAGAGGCTTTTTAATATTTTCCCCACATTTTTCAAGTGTCTCAGACTGACTTCTGCTGTTTATACTAATTAGGCTGTTGTTGTTAGATTAATTTTCAAGAGGGGCTAGAAAAAAATAGTGACTTTTTTTTTTATTTATTATAAATCTTTAGGAAATATTTTTGGTACATAAAAAATAAGAGGATACAACAAGCTAATCCAGCTAAAAATAGTGCTGCAAAATGCCACTTATTGGAGTATTTAAACATCAAAATCAAACAGAAATGGGGTGAATAAATGCAAAAAAGTCCACATTTTGAAAAAAAGAACCACCCCTTACACCAGGCTGGCTACGGGCCTGGTGAAATATTTAGTGAATATTTATTGAAGAATAAGAAACATTGCAATGTTCTATTTTCCAGTGTACTGTGTAGGCCTGCACGATATTGCAAAAAACTGACATAGCAACATTTTATTTTTCTGTGATACATATAGCGATATTGAGTATAGTTTTAACAGGTGAAATGAAAAGCTTCATAATTTTATGATAATTTCTGATGGCAATAGGATGATTTTGTAGTGGAGCACATCTGCATAAAATGTAAGAAACAATCACATGATAAATACATTAAAGCAAAGTTACAAATGAAAAAAAAATGCTTTATGGTTTTTCAGGGAGTCTAATAGTATTCAGGTAAAACTAATTGAATAATTAAATGTGAAATAAATACACTGATTATTATTCATTGCATATATACTGTTCCTAAATACAATTAATCTTTCTTGAAGTTTGTACAATGTTAATTTTCTGTGCCTGAATGCTTTAAACTGTCTAACCTGTGGTACAGATTACCTTTTAACACCAGTCTCTGAGTATACTTACGGGTCGTAGACAAGTTATATATATCTGTGTAATCTTTGTCTCTCACTCCTGATCCTGACTTCCTGATCACAGCAGAGACTCTCCTACCAAATGTTTTCGAAAAAAATCAGTAAGTTTGCTACGTCCACCTAATGCTTACCGCTATATTGAATATTCGGTCTAAATTTGCATGTAAGTGTTACTTTAAAACAGCACAGCATTAATAAACTGTAAACCATGTTGTACTTAGTCATTCACTGATTTCGTGATCTCTATTTAGAGTTTGCAAACAATAGTTTTCTGAAATGATATTAAGGAGAAAGTCTGAATGTGCAAAAATAAAAACAATCTTTCCTAAATTGATGATGTGGTGTTGCGGGTCACCTTGATGGGTTTTTCCAGATTCCTCCTCGTTTTTCCAGGCTGTTGTTAGTCACTGTGGAGTCTGCCTTGATAGCCTGAAAGCTTATGGCCTGAAGGCTTATTATGTAGTAGAATATATGTAGACTTAAACTTTGTGTGCTGTTGGGGAGGTTTTCATCCTCTCTGGAGTGGTTTTTAGGATATATTTGGCCACAATTTCCTCTGTTTCTCAGTAAATGCAATGATTTTTAGTGACAAATCTTACTTTGACGTGTGTACTTTAGAAAAATGCTCTTGAATTTTTCACAAACTCAACAATATAGTCTGGGCAAATTGACTACCATTTTGTTATGTTGGTGGCTTTTCATATATATTTTTTGCCCCATCAACATCCATTGGAAAAATATTTTTTGATTGTAAAGCCATGACACCATATAATCGTGCATTCTTTATTGTTGGTGCTTTTCCCTTATGGAGTGTGTGAAAGAGTATGTGTATGAGAGATCTTTACACACTTCAACATTGAGGTAAAGTTGGTTTTATTCACACATTCATTCAGTGGCAACTTGTGACATGCTCCCTATATTGTTTACCATGGTAATTTGAATATTCAGTCTGAAATCAAATGCAAGTATGACTTCAAAACAACATTAGCACTACTTATTTGGCTTTAAACCATGTTGTACAATCATAGTCATTGCCTGATAATGTGATTTCGCTATTTATATTTTGCAAGTAATACTTCTCTGAAATGATATTAAGGAGAAAGTCTGAATGTGCGAAAATAAAACCAATCTTTCCTAAATTGATGATGGGATGTTGCAGGTCACCTTGATGGATTTTTCCAGATTCCTCCTGATTTTTCCAGGCAGTTGTTTGTAACTGGAGTCTGCATTGATAACCTGAAAGCTTATTATGTAGTAGAATATACATAGACCTAAACCTTGTATGCTGTTGTAGATGTTTTCAGGATTTTTTTGGCCACA
Organism: Danio rerio; assembly: GCF_052040795.2. Lineage (NCBI taxonomy): Eukaryota > Metazoa > Chordata > Actinopteri > Cypriniformes > Danionidae > Danio > Danio rerio. The sequence goes on along the minus strand of NC_141038.1, from coordinate 9,718,290 downwards.
ATTGTCTCTGCGTTTCAGCAAATGCAATGATTTTTAGTGACATCTTATTTTGACACGTTTAAGGAAAATGCTCTTGAATTTTTCACAAACTCAGCAATATTGTCTGGGCAAATTGACTATTTTGTTATGTTGGTGGCTTTTCATGTTTTGTTTTTTTTTGTTTGCCCCATTAACATCCATTAGAAAAATAGTTTTTGATTGTAAAGCCATGACACCATTTAATTGTGCATTCTTTATTGTTTGTGTTTTTCCCTGCTGGGAAGAGGTCAAATTTGTCATCAGTGATGCTGCAGAAAACCTTAAATTCTGTTTTTTTATGGAGTGTGTGTGAGATAGTATGTGTAAGATATTTGCACACTTCAATATTAAGGTAAAGTTGGTTTTATATTTGCACATTCATTCAGTGGCAACTTGTGACATGCTCCCTATATTGTTTACCATGGTAATTTGAATATTCGGTCTGAAATCACATGCAAGTATGACTTCAAAACAACATTAGCACTACTTATTTGACTGTGGGAAATGTTGTACTTTGATAGTCATTGCCTGATAATGTGATTTCGCTATTTATATTTTGCAAGTAATACTTTTCTGAAATGATATTAAGGAGAAAGTCTGAATGTGCGAAAATGAAACCAATCTTTCCTAAATTGATGATGTGGTGTTGCAGGTCACCTTGATGGATTTTTTCAGTTGTTAGTAACTGGAGTCTGCATTGATAGCTTAAAGGCTTATGGTCTGAAGGCTTATTATAGAATATACATAAACTGAAACCTTGTGTGCTGTTGGGGATGTTTTCATCCACTCTGGAGTGGTTTTTAGGATTTATTTGGCCACAATTTCAAAATTTTAAATTTGACATCTTATTTTGACATGTATATTTTATGTAAATGCTCTTGAATTTTTCACAAACTCAATAATATTGTCTGGGCTACCTTTTCAGTATGTTGGTGTCTATGTTAATGTTTTTTTTTGCCTCATTGACTTCCATTATAAAAGCATTTTTTGATTGTAAAGCCATGACACCATATAATCGTGCATTTTTGCTTGGTGGTGTTTTTTAAGGTGATCTTAGTATTTTCTTATTGGTTTTGTCATATTTATTTATGCTCACAGTTTAAGTCTTCATTTATTGATATACTTCAGTTTTAATATTTTTTTCTTATTTGTCGTGCCTTTAAAAAACTTTATATACTTTATATATTGTGATTTTTCATTTGTATTAGATTTGTCAAGTAATTTTTCAGTTTTGTTATACGTCAGATTCAACTTGATTACTGAAATGCTGTTGCAGTTTTTGGATTATTTTCATTTTTGTATTTTTCATTTGATTTCAAGGATTTTAAACAGATTTAAGCATAAGAGATTGTACTGTTTGTAACTTTATTTATTTAATAATTTTTATTATTTAATTACAGTACCTGGTGGCTTAGTGGTTGGCAACGTCGCCTCACAGCAAGAAGGTTGCTGGTTCGAGTCTCTGCTGGGTCAGTTGGCATTTCTATGTGGAGTTTACATGTTCTCCCCGTGTTAGTGTGGGTTTCCTCCAGGGTGCTCCGGTTTCCCGCACATTCCAAACATGTGTGCTATAAGGTGAATTGAATAAACTAAATTGATCATAGTGTACATGTGTGTGAATGGATGGGTGTTTCCCAGTAATGGGTTGAGGCCGGAAGGGCATCTGCTGCGTAAAACATATGCTGAAATAGTTGGCTGTTCATTCCAGTTATATGTCCATTTATTTGTTTATTTATTTTTGCTATTTTGTCACCTTCTACAATTTTGTACCCATTTTGTTTTAAGTAGGCTTTTTTGCATCTGCAGATCATTGACGCTGCAGCACTTTGAAGGTGGGGACTTGAGCGGCCCTCCAGATGTAAAGTTGTGCTCCCTTTATGTTCAGCCTTAGTTTTGTTGCGATTCCTTCCATACTTATTTTGTTTGTGTTTATCTTAATTTTTTCTAGACCGATCCATTAGTTTTTTCCCATCATTTGTGTTATAGTTGTGGCTGTAAGAATTCCTCTATGGCGACCCCTGATAAATAAGGAACTAAGCCGAAGGAAAATTACTGAATGAATTACTGTACCTGAATACTCTAAGACTTGCAAAACGATAAACCGTTGTTTCAATTGTATGTTTTTTATTGTATCGATTTGTGCTTGTAAATAGTTTATTATATTTTATGCAGATGCACTTCACAGAATCATCCTAATCAGTCAAAAATGATTAATTCTTTCAAAGTACAGATATTCATGTCATCTGGTGAAATATTTAGTGATTATTTATTGAAGAATAAAAAATATTGCAATGTTCTATTTTCCAGTGTACAGTGTAGGCCTGCACGATATTGCAAAAAACTGACATAGCAACATTTTATTTTTCTGTGATACATATAGCGATATTGAGTATAGTTTTAACAGGTGAAATGAAAAGCTCTTCTATTTGGAAAGAATTTATAATTTTAGGATAATTTCTGATGACAATAGGATGATTTTGTAGTGGAGCACATCTGCATAAAATGTAAGAAACAATCACATGATAAATACATTAAAGCAAAGTTACAAATAAAAAAAAAAAAGCTTTATGGTTTTTCTGGGAGTCTAATAGTATTCAGGTAAAACTAATTGAATAATTAAATGTGAAATAAATAACACAGATTATTATTCATTGCATATATACTGTTCCTAAATAATATTAATCTTTCTTGAAGTTTGTAAAATGTTAATTTTCTGTGCCTGAATGCTTTAAACTGTCTTGAAATAGGTACACGCTCACAGTCCTTAAAACAAATGATACTTTTATAAGTATATTTCTCATTAAACTTTGCAATAACTGCACAGTTATGTATGTTTTGAACTCCTACTCAACTATAATCTCGATTTGACATTGCAGATTCTGCTTTGTGACTTTTGCGGATATGCAAAATTTTTTTGTTAAAAGTCACAAAAAAGTTTACTATTTGTAACCTTTTATTTGACTGATTTCATACAGTACAGGCTTGTGGTGTTATTTTATTTATTTATTTTTTAAACCCTATACCTGAATACTATTTGACTGCCCAGAAAGTTTATTACACTTATCCATCACTTACCTAACTTATCTTTGCTTGCAATTTGTTTATTACAATTTAACTATAATTACCTTTACTACAGAATTATTCCAATCAATTTAAATTAATACACTTTTCCAAATTAAAGGTTTGTAGCAAACATATTGCAATATTTATCGCAGAAAAACTAAATGTCTGATTTTTTTTTTCAATATCGTGCAGCCCTACTTTGCAATCAAAAAGTGTGGTTTTAGTGAAAGTCAATGGGGCAAAAACCTAATGAAAGGCTAGTTAATTTGAACAGTCAACAAGGGTTAAAAGGACAGTTCACCCCAAACTAAAAAAGTCATTTATTCATCCTGTTTCTTTTTTTTTTCAAACTTGTTAAAGTTTTATTATTATGTTAAGCTTGAAGTAGTTCAGTGCATTTATGTTGAGCTCTGTAAGATGGCATGATGGTAATTGGGTTGTGTGTGTTTTTTCTCAGCAGGTGTGTTTCATTGGGTGATGTCCTTCATGGTTTACCCCCATAACGAGGCTTTAGAGTGGATGATGCAGGATGAAATCGTGCTGACTACAACACTAAATTGGTGATCGATTTGGAGACGCTGCAAGGGGAACATGCTCAACTCCTCATAACCATTCTGAACTGCAGTCAACCAGCCGGAGCACAGGAGACATCCACACTGCTGCTGGAGGACATGGAGGAGGACATTGAGCTGGGCCTGGGAGAAGCACAGCGGAAACAGGAGCGCAGGAGGAGTTCAGACTGCTGCTGGAGGACATGGAGGACATTGAGCTGGGCCTGGGAGAAGCACAGTGGAAACAGGAGCGCAGGAGGAATCCAGACTGCTGCTGGAGGACCTGGAGGACATTGAGCTGGGCCTGGGAGAAGCACAGCGGAAACAGGAGCACAGGAGGAGTCCAGACTGCTGCTGGAGGACATGGAGGAGGACATTGAGCTGGGCCTGGGAGAAGCACAGTGGAAACAGGAGCGCAGGAGGAATCCAGACTGCTGCTGGAGGACCTGGAGGACATTGAGCTGGGCCTGGGAGAAGCACAGGTAAAACAAATGCGCAGATACACACAGTGCTCTCATGATTATGAATTTTGGCTGATGATTAATTCAGTAAGAAATAAGTGTGATTATGCACTTCTCATAAAATTTTGCATTGACAATTAATTGTCTATTTTGGGGCCCATCTATAAATCCAATATACAGTTATGTCCATAAATATTTGAACATCGGCACAATTCTAACCTTTTTGTCTCTATATACCAACACATGGATTTAAAATTAAATGAAAAAGATGTTCTTTAACTGCAGACTGGCAGCTTTAATATGAGGGTATTTGCTTCCAAATCAGGTGAACGCTGTAGGAAATATATTAGTGTGCACATGCCTCCCACTTTTTAAGGGACCAAAAGTAATTGGACAGAATAATTATCATAAACCAAACTTTCACTTATTAGTACTTGGTTGCAAGTCATTCGCAGTCAATTACAGCCGGAAGTCTGTAATGCATAGACATCACCAGATGCTGGATTTCATTCCTGGTGGTGCTCTGCCAGGCCTCTACTGCAACTGTGTAGTGATAATTGGATTTATAACAAATATTAACGGCAATATTTTGGTATTGATAATAATTTTGATATTTTAGCCTCACATAGGGGAACCATTTAATGTAGTTATAATTGGATTAATTAAATTTTGACATCAATATTTTTGTATTAAGATTAATATTGATATTTTAGCCTCGCACCATGTAGTAAATAACATATAAATAACTCCTTTTAACAAGACAAAACATTGCTATTGCTCTGATACAAGTTTATTTATGGATAACATTACAAAGCACTGCAGTGTTTGTGTGTTCTGTGTTTGTCTGACAAAATTAGTCTTACCAAAATATAAATATTTGAAACAAGCTGAAGCTGATTGGTCAATTCTTGTTAAGTGACTCGTGGTGCGCTTGCGGAATTCATTGGCATGACTGCGTCATGCCACTTGTGCGCTCAAGATGCGCACCTCCATTGGAAACAACAAACTTGTGCAAACTCTAGAAATGCGCAACATGCAAACGACCCCTAAAAGGCCGCTGTCATTTGCAATCTCCACCTGTTGATCTTCTTGCAAAGACATGGTGCGTTCACCAGATTTTTCGACAAATGGCTTGCCAATCTATTCCTTGGCAGTTTGTGGGTCGTTCACTGGGCCCCCTTAGCAATGAAACTTTCTAAAGAGGTCTAATTTTTACTCACTTTGCTGCTCGATATTGTAAAAACTGACATTGCAACATTTTATTTTTCTGTGATACATATAGCGATTAAAAAAAAGCTTTATGGTTTTTCTGGGAGTCTAATAGTATTCAGGTAAAACAAATTGAATAATTAAATGTTAAATAAATACACTGATTATTATTCATTGCATATACAGTGAGAGTAAAAAGTATTTGATCCCTTGCTTATTTTGTTGGTTTGCCCACTAATAAAGACATGATCATTCTGTACTTTTAATGGTAGATGTGTTCTAACATGGAGAGACAGAATATCAAAAAGAAAATCCAGAAAATAACTTTAAAGAAAATATCTTAATTCATTTGTATTTCATTGAGGGAAATAAGTATTTGATCCCTCTAGCCAAAAGCACCTAATACTTGGTGGCACAGCCTTTGTTTGCAAGCACAGCGGACAGACGTTTGTTGTACTTAACCACAAGGTTAGCACACATCAGGGGGAATTTTTGCCCACTCTTTTTTGCAGATCCTCTCTAAATCATTAAGGTACATAGTACATGGCTCCATCCATCTTCCCACTGATGCGGTGAAGTAGCCCAGTGCCCTTGGCAGAGAAACAACCCCAAAACATAATGCTTCCACCTCCATGCTTGACGGTGGGTACAGTGTTCCTGGGGTCATAGGCAGCATTTTTCTTCCTCCACACATGACGAGTAGAGTTTAGGCCAAATAGTTCAATTTTGGTCTCATTTGACCACTGAACCTTCTCCCAATCACTTTGTACATCTTTGAGGTGATCATTGGCATACTTTAGGCGGGCCTTCACATGTGCCTTCTTAAGCAGGGGTACCTTTCGGGCACTGCAGGATTTTAATCCATTGCGGCGCAAAGTGTTGCCAATTGTTTTCCTGGTGACTGTGGTCCCAGCTGCCTTGAGGTCATTCACTAACTCCTGCTGTGTGGTTGCAGGCCGATTTCTCACAGTTCTCATGATCATTGCCACCCCACGAGGTGAAATCTTTTGTGGAGCACCAGACCGAGGTCTATTGATGGTCAGGTTATACTTCTTAAATTTTCTCACAATTGCACCAATGGTTGTTACTTTAATACCCAGCATCTTGCTGATGTTTTTGTAGCCCGTTCCAGATTTGTGCAGGTCAACAATCCTGTCTCTGAGGTCCTGAGAGAGTTCTTTGGTCTTAACCATGTTGGAGAGTTTGGAATCTGTCTGATTGTCTGATTCTGTGAACACGTGTCTTTCACACAGGTGTTTAGTTAGAACAGGTGTCTTCAATTCAGGTAACAAGTTGATTGGAAGTGTCTAACTGGTCTGTGAAAGCCAGAACTCCTAATGCATACTAGGGGATCAAATACTTATTTCCCTCAATGAAATACAAATCAATTAATATATATTCTTTAAAGTTATTTTCTGGATTTTATTTTTTATACTCTGTCTCTCCATGTTAGAATACATCTACCATTAAAAGTACAGAATGATCAGGTCTTTGTTAGTGGGCAAACCAACAAAAGCAGCAAAGGATCAAATACTTTTTACTCTCACTGTATACTGTTCCTAAATAATATTAATCTTTCTTGAAGTTTGTAAAATGTTAATTTTCTGTGCCTGAATGCTTTAAACTGTCTTGAAATAGGTACACGCTCACAGTCCTTAAAACAAATGATACTTTTATAAGTATATTTCTCATTAAACTTTGCAATAACTGCACAGTTATGTATGTTTTGAACTCCTACTCAACTATAATCTCGATTTGATATTGCAGATTCTGCTTTGTGACTATTGCGGATATGCACATTGCAATATCAATGCTGAAACTGTATATTGTGCAGCCCTAGCTTTTTAGTATTACAGCCACCAGAGGAGAGACATCATAAACACACTGCGATTTAAAATACACATTAGTGTTGATGACATGTCTAATGTTGGATTCACACCAAATGTCTAGAAGCATGTCACTCTCTAGTTTACTCGCTGGATCTTTTTCACCTTACATGCGTTTTTTTGTTGAAAGTCACAAGAAAGTTTACTATTTGTAACCTTGTATTTGACTGAATGTATACAGTACAGGCTTGTGGTGTTATTTTACATTAGATTTTTTTAAACCCTATACCTGAATACTATTTGACTGCCCTGAAAGTTTATTACACTTATCCATCACTTACCTAACTTATCTTTGCTTGCAATTTGTTTGTTATAATTTACTTAATTACTTTTACTACAGAATTATTCCAATCGATTTAAATTAATACACTTTTTTTTCCAAATAGTCATTTTTAAGTTTTGTAGCAAACATATTGCAATATTTATCTCAGAAAAAACTATGTCAGATTCCCCCCCCCCCCCTCCCCCCAATATTGTGCAGCCCTACTTTGCAACCAAAAAGTGTGGTTTTAGTGGAAGTCGATGGGGCAAAAACCCATTGTAAGGCTACAGTCATTTATTCATCCTGTTTCTTTTTTTTCAAACTGGTTAAAGTTTTATTATTTTGTTAAGCTCAAAGTAGTTCAGTTCATTTATGTTGAGCTCTGTAAGATGGCATGATGGTAATTGGGTTGTGTGTGTTTTTTCTCAGCAGGTGTGTTTCATTGGGTGATGTCCTTCATGGTTTACCCCCATGACGAGGCTCTAGAGTGGATGATGCAGGATGAAATCGTGCTGACTACAACACTAAATTGGTGATCGAATTGGAGTTGCTGTGAGGGGAACATGCTCAACTCCTCATAACCATTCTGAACTGCAGTCAACCAGCCAGAGCACAGGAGACATCCACACTGCTGCTGGAGGACATGGAGGAGGACATTGAGCTGGGCCTGGGAGAAGCACAGCGGAAACAGGAGCGCAGGAGGAGTTCAGACTGCTGCTGGAGGACATGGAGGAGGACATTGAGCTGGGCCTGGGAGAAGCACAGCGGAAACAGGAGCACAGGAGGAGTCCAGACTGCTGCTGGAGGACATGGAGGAGGACATTGAGCTGGGCCTGGGAGAAGCACAGTGGAAACAGGAGCGCAGGAGGAATCCAGACTGCTGCTGGAGGACCTGGAGGACATTGAGCTGGGCCTGGGAGAAGCACAGGTAAAACAAATGCGCAGATACACACAGTGCTCTCATGATTATGAATTTTGGCTGATGATTAATTCAGTAAGAAATAAGTGTGATTATGCACTTCTCATAAAATTTTGCATTGACAATTAATTGTCTATTTTGGGGCCCATCTATAAATCCAATATACAGTTATGTCCATAAATATTTGAACATCGGCACAATTCTAACCTTTTTGACTCTATACACCAACACATGGATTTAAAATTAAATGAAAAAGATGTTCTTTAACTGCAGACTGGCAGCTTTAAAAGGAGCCTATTTGCTTTTAATGTAGTTATAATGTATAAATGTATAAATAACCATTTAATGTAGTTATAATTGGATTAATTAAATTTTGACATCAATATTTTTGTATTAAGATTAATATTGATATTTTAGCCTCGCACCATGTAGTAAATAACATATAAATAACTCCTTTTAACAAGACAAAACATTGCTATTGCTCTGATACAAGTTTATTTATGGATAACATTACAAAGCACTGCAGTGTTTGTTGGTTCTGTGTTTGTCTGACAAAATTAGTCTTACCAAAATATAAATATTTGAAACAAGCTGAAGCTGATTGGTCAATTCTTGTTAAGTGACTCGTGGTGCGCTTGCGGAATTCATTGGCATGACTGCGTCATGCCACTTGTGCGCTCAAGATGCGCACCTCCATTGGAAACAACAAACTTGTGCAAACTCTAGAAATGCGCAACATGCAAACGACCCCTAAAAGGCCGCTGTCATTTGCGATCTTTCTCCGGAAGACAAAATATTATCTTATATACTATGAAAATTTCCTTTTGCCATTTAATATCACTTAAAATTTATTTGAAAAAGAATAAATATTTAACTGAAGGGTGAATAATTTTGCCTTTAATTGTATATGTATGTTAATTTATTAAATTGTTGATCTATTATACTAATAGACCTTTTTCACATTTCCAGGCTTCCTTGTAGCGGAAGTCACCACTGATAAATAAACATAGAAGGCATAGAATATAAATATGATTTTTTTTTACAATCCTTTTTGCTGAAATAAGAAAATATCAACACAAGTGTTATCAAGATTTTCAGAAAAAGGAAAATTTGTGTGAGAAGAGAGAATAACATGAAATTTGCTGGCCCGCTAATAGACAATGCATTATAAACGCCTTTTACAATCTGAAATTTGTTTTTTGTATTGTCATACAAAGATAATGTAATAGATATGTAAATACGTATAAATTTAAAACAATCTAAATAATAGAAATTAAAGAATTTAAGATGCTGATGATCGTATCATGACATTAATTATGAAAAATCCATTATACTGGAAATGCAGTTTTTATGTATACATAATGCAAATGTCTGTGTGTTGTCAGATCATCAGCGTGTTGGCAGAACCAGTCGCTGCGGTAAAAGCTGGACAACACCCAACACACACTGCAGAAGAGCAAACAGAGCATCGCACAGCTGGAGGAGGAGAAGCACCTAGAGTTCATCAACCAGATTGCGCTGATCAGGTAGCTGACGTGCACTTGATCGGTCAGAAGGCAGCTGTGTGCACTGGTTGGTAGAGTGCCTCACACTGTGCCCTTAAAAAACATGCGACGCGAGCTTCACATCGAAAATGTGAAGTGTGCACCAAAACATGCGACACAAAAGTTAATCATGTGTCGCAAAAATAGAAACGGTGTCTAAAATCGAAATGTCACCAAAAAAATCTAAAATGTGAAGTGCACGCAAAACATGCGACACAAGCTAAACATGTGTCGCAAAAATAGAAACCGTGTCTAAAATTGAAATGTCACGAAAAAAATCGAAAATGTGAAGTGTGCACCAAAACATGCGACGCAAGCTAAACATGTGTCGCAAAAATAGAAACCGTGTCTAAAATTGAAATGTCACGCAAAAAATCAAAAATGTGAAGTGTGCACGCAAAACATGCGACACAAGCTAAACATGTGTCGCTAAATAGAAACGGTGTCTAAAATCGAAATGTCTTGAAAGTCGAAAATGTGAAGTGCACCAAAACATGCGACGCAAGCTAATCATGTGTCGCAGAAATAGAAACGGTATATAAAATCTAAACGTTACAAAGCTAGGGTGCTCTGATCGGTCAGGTTGCCTTGTGTGCTCTGACTGGTCAGTTGGACCCTGGGTCCTCTGGTTGGTCAGGTGGCCGTACGTGCGCTTATTAATCTGAAAGCTGATGTGCTCTTCATGGGCCGTACGTGCGCTGATTAATCTGAAAGCTGATGTGCTCTCTTGATCGACCGGTTGGCCTGGGGTGCTCTGATTGGTCAGGAGGCAGCTGTGTGCACTGGCTGGTCAAGTGCCTTACACGGTGCCTTCACAAAACATGCGACGCAAGCTAAACATGTGTCGCAAAAATAGAAACCGTGTCTAAAATAGAAATGTCACAAAAAAAATCGAAAATGTGAAGTGCACGAAAAACATGCGACACAAGCTAAACATGTGTCACAAAAATAGAAACGGTGTCTAAAATAGAAATGTCACGAAAAAAATCAAAAATGTGAAGTGCACGCAAAACATGCGACACAAGCTAAACATGTGTCGCTAAATAGAAACGGTGTCTAAAATCGAAATGTCTCCAAAGTCGAAAATGTGAAGTGCACCAAAACATGCGACGCAAGCTAATCATGTGTCGCAGAAATAGAAACGGTATATAAAATCTAAACGTTACAAAGCTAGGGTGCTCTGATCGGTCAGGTTGCCTTGTGTGCTCTGACTGGTCAGTTGGACCCTGGGTCCTCTGGTTGGTCAGGTGGCCGTACGTGCGCTTATTAATCTGAAAGCTGATGTGCTCTTCATGGGCCGTACGTGCGCTGATTAATCTGAAAGCTGATGTGCTCTCTTGATCGACCGGTTGGCCTGGGGTGCTCTGATTGGTCAGGAGGCAGCTGTGTGCACTGGCTGGTCAAGTGCCTTACACCGTGCCTTCACAAAACATGCGACGCAAGCTAAACATGTGTCGCAAAAATAGAAACCGTGTCTAAAATAGAAATGTCACCAAAAAAATAAAAAATGTGAAGTGCACGAAAAACATGCGACACAAGCTAAACATGTGTCGCTAAATAGAAACGGTGTCTAAAATCGAAATGTCTCGAAAGTCGAAAATGTGAAGTGCACCAAAACATGCGACGCAAGCTAATCATGTGTCGCAGAAATAGAAACGGTTTCTAAAATCGAAATTTTACGGAAAAAATCGAAAATGTGAAGTGCACGCAAAACATGCGACACAAGCTAAACATGTGTCGCAAAAATAGAAACCATGTCTAAAATAGAAATGTCATGAAAAAAATCAAAAATGTGAAGTGCACGCAAAACATGCGACACAAGCTAAACATGTGTCGCAAAAATAGAAACCGTGTCTAAAATAGAAATGTCAAGAAAAAAATCGAAAATGTGAAGTGTACACCAAAACATGCGACGCAAGCTAAACATGTGTCGCAAAAATAGAAACCGTGTCTAAAATTGAAATGTCACGAAAAAAATAAAAACTGTGAAGTGTGCACCAAAACATGCGACGCAAGCTAAACATGTGTCGCAAAAATAGAAACGGTGTCTAAAATCGAAATGTCTCAAAAGTCGAAAATGTGAAGTGCACCAAAACATGCGACGCAAGCTAATCATGTGTCGCAGAAATAGAAACGGTATATAAAATCTAAACGTTACAAAGCTAGGGTGCTCTGATCGGTCAGGTTGCCTTGTGTGCTCTGACTGGTCAGTTGGACCCTGGGTCCTCTGGTTGGTCAGGTGGCCGTACGTGCGCTTATTAATCTGAAAGCTGATGTGCTCTTCATGGGCCGTACGTGCGCTGATTAATCTGAAAGCTGATGTGCTCTCTTGATCGACCGGTTGGCCTGGGGTGCTCTGATTGGTCAGGAGGCAGCTGTGTGCACTGGCTGGTCAAGTGCCTTACACCGTGCCTTCACAAAACATGCGACGCAAGCTAAACATGTGTCGCAAAAATAGAAACCGTGTCTAAAATAGAAATGTCACAAAAAAAATCAAAAATGTGAAGTGCACGAAAAACATGCGACACAAGCTAAACATGTGTCGCTAAATAGAAACGGTGTCTAAAATCGAAATGTCTTGAAAGTCGAAAATGTGAAGTGCACCAAAACATGCGACGCAAGCTAATCATGTGTCGCAGAAATAGAAACGGTGTCTAAAATCGAAATTTTACAGAAAAAATCGAAAATGTGAAGTGCACGCAAAACATGCGACACAAGCTAAACATGTGTCGCTAAAATAGAAACCGTGTCTAAAATAGAAATGTCACGAAAAAAATCGAAAATGTGAAGTGTGCACCAAAACATGCGACGCAAGCTAAACATGTGTCGCAAAAATAGAAACCGTGTCTAAAATTGAAATGTCACGCAAAAAATCAAAAATGTGAAGTGTGCACGCAAAACATGCGACACAAGCTAAACATGTGTCGCAGAAATAGAAACGGTTTCTAAAATCGTAATTTTACGGAAAAAATCGAAAATGTGAAGTGCACGCAAAACATGCGACACAAGCTAAACATGTGTCGCAAAAATAGAAACCGTGTCTAAAATAGAAATGTCACGAAAAAAATCGAAAATGTGAAGTGTGCACCAAAACATGCGACGCAAGCTAAACATGTGTCGCAAAAATAGAAACCGTGTCTAAAATTTAAATGTCACGCAAAAAATCAAAAATGTGAAGTGCATGCAAAACATCCGACACAAGCTAAACATGTGTCGCTAAATAGAAACGGTGTCTAAAATCGAAATGTCTCGAAAGTCGAAAATGTGAAGTGCACCAAAACATGCGACGCAAGCTAATCATGTGTCGCAGAAATAGAAACGGTATATAAAATCTAAACGTTACAAAGCTAGGGTGCTCTGATCGGTCAGGTTGCCTTGTGTGCTCTGACTGGTCAGTTGGACCCTGGGTCCTCTGGTTGGTCAGGTGGCCGTACGTGCGCTTATTAATCTGAAAGCTGATGTGCTCTTCATGGGCCGTACGTGCGCTGATTAATCTGAAAGCTGATGTGCTCTCTTGATCGACCGGTTGGCCTGGGGTGCTCTGATTGGTCAGGAAGCAGCTGTGTGCACTGGCTGGTCAAGTGCCTTACACCGTGCCTTCACAAAACATGCGACGCAAGCTAAACATGTGTCGCAAAAATAGAAACCGTGTCTAAAATAGAAATGTCACAAAAAAAATCAAAAATGTGAAGTGCACGAAAAACATGCGACACAAGCTAAACATGTGTCGCTAAATAGAAACGGTGTCTAAAATCGAAATGTCTTGAAAGTCGAAAATGTGAAGTGCACCAAAACATGCGACGCAAGCTAATCATGTGTCGCAGAAATAGAAACGGTGTCTAAAATCGAAATTTTACGGAAAAAATCGAAAATGTGAAGTGCACGCAAAACATGCGACACAAGCTAAACATGTGTCGCAAAAATAGAAACCGTGTCTAAAATAGAAATGTCACGAAAAAAATCGAAAATGTGAAGTGTGCACCAAAACATGCGACGCAAGCTAAACATGTGTCGCAAAAATAGAAACCGTGTCTAAAATTGAAATGTCACGCAAAAAATCAAAAATGTGAAGTGTGCACGCAAAACATGCGACACAAGCTAAACATGTGTCGCTAAATAGAAACGGTGTCTAAAATCGAAATGTCTTGAAAGTCGAAAATGTGAAGTGCACCAAAACATGCGACGCAAGCTAATCATGTGTCGCAGAAATAGAAACGGTATATAAAATCTAAACGTTACAAAGCTAGGGTGCTCTGATCGGTCAGGTTGCCTTGTGTGCTCTGACTGGTCAGTTGGACCCTGGGTCCTCTGGTTGGTCAGGTGGCAGTACGTGCGCTTATTAATCTGAAAGCTGATGTGCTCTTCATGGGCCGTACGTGCGCTGATTAATCTGAAAGCTGATGTGCTCTCTTGATCGACCGGTTGGCCTGGGGTGCTCTGATTGGTCAGGAGGCAGCTGTGTGCACTGGCTGGTCAAGTGCCTTACACCGTGCCTTCACAAAACATGCGACGCAAGCTAAACATGTGTCGCAAAAATAGAAACCGTGTCTAAAATAGAAATGTCACAAAAAAAATCAAAAATGTGAAGTGCACGAAAAACATGCGACACAAGCTAAACATGTGTCGCAAAAATAGAAACCATGTCTAAAATAGAAATGTCACGAAAAAAATCAAAAATGTGAAGTGCACGCAAAACATGCGACACAAGCTAAACATGTGTCGCAAAAATAGAAACGGTGTCTAAAATCGAAATGTCTCGAAAGTCGAAAATGTGAAGTGCACCAAAACATGCGACGCAAGCTAATCATGTGTCGCAGAAATAGAAACGGTATATAAAATCTAAACGTTACAAAGCTAGGGTGCTCTGATCGGTCAGGTTGCCTTGTGTCCTCTGACTGGTCAGTTGGACCCTGGGTCCTCTGGTTGGTCAGGTGGCCGTACGTGCGCTTATTAATCTGAAAGCTGATGTGCTCTTCATGGGCCGTACGTGCGCTGATTAATCTGAAAGCTGATGTGCTCTCTTGATCGACCGGTTGGCCTGGGGTGCTCTGATTGGTCAGGAGGCAGCTGTGTGCACTGGCTGGTCAAGTGCCTTACACCGTGCCTTCACAAAACATGCGACGCAAGCTAAACATGTGTCGCAAAAATAGAAACCGTGTCTAAAATAGAAATGTCACAAAAAAAATCAAAAATGTGAAGTGCACGAAAAACATGCAACACAAGCTAAACATGTGTCGCTAAATAGAAACGGTGTCTAAAATCGAAATGTCTCGAAAGTCGAAAATGTGAAGTGCACCAAAATATGCGACGCAAGCTAAACATGTGTCGCAGAAATAGAAACGGTGTCTAAAATCGAAATTTTACGGAAAAAATCGAAAATGTGAAGTGCACGCAAAACATGCGACACAAGCTAAACATGTGTCGCAAAAATAGAAACCATGTCTAAAATAGAAATGTCACGAAAAAAATCAAAAATGTGAAGTGCACGCAAAACATGCGACACAAGCTAAACATGTGTCGCAAAAATAGAAACCATGTCTAAAATAGAAATGTCATGAAAAAAATCAAAAATGTGAAGTGCACGCAAAACATGCGACACAAGCTAAACATGTGTCGCTAAATAGAAACGGTGTCTAAAATCGAAATGTCTCGAAAGTCGAAAATGTGAAGTGCACCAAAACATGCGACGCAAGCTAACCATGTGTCGCAGAAATAGAAACGGTTTCTAAAATCGAAATTTTACGGAAAAAATCGAAAATGTGAAGTGCACGCAAAACATGCGACACAAGCTAAACATGTGTCGCAAAAATGGAAACCGTGTCTAAAATAGAAATGTCACGAAAAAAATCGAAAATGTGAAGTGTGCACCAAAACATGCGACGCAAGCTAAACATGTGTCGCAAAAATAGAAACCGTGTCTAAAATTGAAATGTCACGAAAAAAATCAAAAATGTGAAGTGTGCACCAAAACATGCGACGCAAGCTAAACATGTGTCGCAAAAATAGAAACCGTGTCTAAAATTTAAATGTCACGCAAAAAATCAAAAATGTGAAGTGCACGCAAAACATGCGACACAAGCTAAACATGTGTCGCTAAATAGAAACGGTGTCTAAAATCGAAATGTCTCGAAAGTCGAAAATGTGAAGTGCACCTAAACATGCGACGCAAGCTAATCATGTGTCGCAGAAATAGAAACGGTATATAAAATCTAAACGTTACAAAGCTAGGGTGCTCTGATCGGTCAGGTTGCCTTGTGTGCTCTGACTGGTCAGTTGGACCCTGGGTCCTCTGGTTGGTCAGGTGGCCGTACGTGCGCTTATTAATCTGAAAGCTGATGTGCTCTTCATGGGCCGTACGTGCGCTGATTAATCTGAAAGCTGATGTGCTCTCTTGATCGACCGGTTGGCCTGGGGTGCTCTGATTGGTCAGGAGGCAGCTGTGTGCACTGGCTGGTCAAGTGCCTTACACCATGCCTTCACAAAACATGCGACGCAAGCTAAACATGTGTCGCAAAAATAGAAACCGTGTCTAAAATAGAAATGTCACAAAAAAAATCAAAAATGTGAAGTGCACGAAAAACATGCGACACAAGCTAAACATGTGTCGCTAAATAGAAACGGTGTCTAAAATCGAAATGTCTCGAAAGTCGAAAATGTGAAGTGCACCAAAATATGCGACGCAAGCTAAACATGTGTCGCAGAAATAGAAACGGTGTCTAAAATCGAAATTTTACGGAAAAAATCGAAAATGTGAAGTGCACGCAAAACATGCGACACAAGCTAAACATGTGTCGCAAAAATAGAAACCATGTCTAAAATAGAAATGTCACGAAAAAAATCAAAAATGTGAAGTGCACGCAAAACATGCGACACAAGCTAAACATGTGTCGCAAAAATAGAAACCATGTCTAAAATAGAAATGTCATGAAAAAAATCAAAAATGTGAAGTGCACGCAAAACATGCGACACAAGCTAAACATGTGTCGCTAAATAGAAACGGTGTCTAAAATCGAAATGTCTCGAAAGTCGAAAATGTGAAGTGCACCAAAACATGCGACGCAAGCTAACCATGTGTCGCAGAAATAGAAACGGTTTCTAAAATCGAAATTTTACGGAAAAAATCGAAAATGTGAAGTGCACGCAAAACATGCGACACAAGCTAAACATGTGTCGCAAAAATGGAAACCGTGTCTAAAATAGAAATGTCACGAAAAAAATCGAAAATGTGAAGTGTGCACCAAAACATGCGACGCAAGCTAAACATGTGTCGCAAAAATAGAAACCGTGTCTAAAATTGAAATGTCACGAAAAAAATCAAAAATGTGAAGTGTGCACCAAAACATGCGACGCAAGCTAAACATGTGTCGCAAAAATAGAAACCGTGTCTAAAATTTAAATGTCACGCAAAAAATCAAAAATGTGAAGTGCACGCAAAACATGCGACACAAGCTAAACATGTGTCGCTAAATAGAAACGGTGTCTAAAATCGAAATGTCTCGAAAGTCGAAAATGTGAAGTGCACCTAAACATGCGACGCAAGCTAATCATGTGTCGCAGAAATAGAAACGGTATATAAAATCTAAACGTTACAAAGCTAGGGTGCTCTGATCGGTCAGGTTGCCTTGTGTGCTCTGACTGGTCAGTTGGACCCTGGGTCCTCTGGTTGGTCAGGTGGCCGTACGTGCGCTTATTAATCTGAAAGCTGATGTGCTCTTCATGGGCCGTACGTGCGCTGATTAATCTGAAAGCTGATGTGCTCTCTTGAGCGACCGGTTGGCCTGGGGTGCTCTGATTGGTCAGGAGGCAGCTGTGTGCACTGGCTGGTCAAGTGCCTTACACCATGCCTTCACAAAACATGCGACGCAAGCTAAACATGTGTCGCAAAAATAGAAACCGTGTCTAAAATAGAAATGTCACAAAAAAAATAAAAAATGTGAAGTGCACGAAAAACATGCGACACAAGCTAAACATGTGTCGCTAAATAGAAACGGTGTCTAAAATCGAAATGTCTTGAAAGTCGAAAATGTGAAGTGCACCAAAACATGCGACGCAAGCTATTCATGTGTCACAGAAATAGAAACGGTGTCTAAAATCGAAATTTTACGGAAAAAATCGAAAATGTGAAGTGCACGCAAAACATGCGACACAAGCTAAACATGTGTCGCAAAAATAGAAACCGTGTCTAAAATAGAAATGTCACGAAAAAAATCGAAAATGTGAAGTGTGCACCAAAACATGCGACGCAAGCTAAACATGTGTCGCAAAAATAGAAACCGTGTCTAAAATTGAAATGTCACGCAAAAAATCAAAAATGTGAAGTGTGCACGCAAAACATGCGACACAAGCTAAACATGTGTCGCTAAATAGAAACGGTGTCTAAAATCGAAATGTCTTGAAAGTCGAAAATGTGAAGTGCACCAAAACATGCGACGCAAGCTAATCATGTGTCGCAGAAATAGAAACGGTATATAAAATCTAAACGTTACAAAGCTAGGGTGCTCTGATCGGTCAGGTTGCCTTGTGTGCTCTGACTGGTCAGTTGGACCCTGGGTCCTCTGGTTGGTCAGGTGGCCGTACGTGCGCTTATTAATCTGAAAGCTGATGTGCTCTTCATGGGCCGTACGTGCGCTGATTAATCTGAAAGCTGATGTGCTCTCTTGATCGACCGGTTGGGCTGGGGTGCTCTGATTGGTCAGGAGGCAGCTGTGTGCACTGGCTGGTCAAGTGCCTTACACCGTGCCTTCACAAAACATGCGACGCAAGCTAAACATGTGTCGCAAAAATAGAAACCGTGTCTAAAATAGAAATGTCACAAAAAAAATCAAAAATGTGAAGTGCACGAAAAACATGCGACACAAGCTAAACATGTGTCGCTAAATAGAAACGGTGTCTAAAATCAAAATGTCTCGAAAGTCGAAAATGTGAAGTGCACCAAAACATGCGACGCAAGCTAATCATGTGTCGCAGAAATAGAAACGGTTTCTAAAATCGAAATTTTACGGAAAAAATCGAAAATGTGAAGTGCACGCAAAACATGCGACACAAGCTAAACATGTGTCGCAAAAATAGAAACCGTGTCTAAAATAGAAATGTCACGAAAAAAATCGAAAATGTGAAGTGTGCACCAAAACATGCGACGCAAGCTAAACATGTGTCGCAAAAATAGAAACCGTGTCTAAAATTGAAATGTCACGCAAAAAATCAAAAATGTGAAGTGCATGCAAAACATCCGACACAAGCTAAACATGTGTCGCTAAATAGAAACGGTGTCTAAAATCGAAATGTCTCGAAAGTCGAAAATGTGAAGTGCACCAAAACATGCGACGCAAGCTAATCATGTGTCGCAGAAATAGAAACAGTATATAAAATCTAAACGTTACAAAGCTAGGGTGCTCTGATCGGTCAGGTTGCCTTGTGTGCTCTGACTGGTCAGTTGGACCCTGGGTCCTCTGGTTGGTCAGGTGGCCGTACGTGCGCTTATTAATCTGAAAGCTGATGTGCTCTTCATGGGCCGTACGTGCGCTGATTAATCTGAAAGCTGATGTGCTCTCTTGATCGACCGGTTGGCCTGGGGTGCTCTGATTGGTCAGGAAGCAGCTGTGTGCACTGGCTGGTCAAGTGCCTTACACCGTGCCTTCACAAAACATGCGACGCAAGCTAAACATGTGTCGCAAAAATAGAAACCGTGTCTAAAATAGAAATGTCACAAAAAAAATCAAAAATGTGAAGTGCACGAAAAACATGCGACACAAGCTAAACATGTGTCGCTAAATAGAAACGGTGTCTAAAATCGAAATGTCTTGAAAGTCGAAAATGTGAAGTGCACCAAAACATGCGACGCAAGCTAATCATGTGTCGCAGAAATAGAAACGGTGTCTAAAATCGAAATTTTACGGAAAAAATCGAAAATGTGAAGTGCACGCAAAACATGCGACACAAGCTAAACATGTGTCGCAAAAATAGAAACCGTGTCTAAAATAGAAATGTCACGAAAAAAATCGAAAATGTGAAGTGTGCACCAAAACATGCGACGCAAGCTAAACATGTGTCGCAAAAATAGAAACCGTGTCTAAAATTGAAATGTCACGCAAAAAATCAAAAATGTGAAGTGTGCACGCAAAACATGCGACACAAGCTAAACATGTGTCGCTAAATAGAAACGGTGTCTAAAATCGAAATGTCTTGAAAGTCGAAAATGTGAAGTGCACCAAAACATGCGACGCAAGCTAATCATGTGTCGCAGAAATAGAAACGGTATATAAAATCTAAACGTTACAAAGCTAGGGTGCTCTGATCGGTCAGGTTGCCTTGTGTGCTCTGACTGGTCAGTTGGACCCTGGGTCCTCTGGTTGGTCAGGTGGCCGTACGTGCGCTTATTAATCTGAAAGCTGATGTGCTCTTCATGGGCCGTACGTGCGCTGATTAATCTGAAAGCTGATGTGCTCTCTTGATCGACCGGTTGGCCTGGGGTGCTCTGATTGGTCAGGAGGCAGCTGTGTGCACTGGCTGGTCAAGTGCCTTACACCGTGCCTTCACAAAACATGCGACGCAAGCTAAACATGTGTCGCAAAAATAGAAACCGTGTCTAAAATAGAAATGTCACAAAAAAAATCAAAAATGTGAAGTGCACGAAAAACATGCGACACAAGCTAAACATGTGTCGCAAAAATAGAAACCATGTCTAAAATAGAAATGTCACGAAAAAAATCAAAAATGTGAAGTGCACGCAAAACATGCGACACAAGCTAAACATGTGTCGCAAAAATAGAAACGGTGTCTAAAATCGAAATGTCTCGAAAGTCGAAAATGTGAAGTGCACCAAAACATGCGACGCAAGCTAATCATGTGTCGCAGAAATAGAAACGGTATATAAAATCTAAACGTTACAAAGCTAGGGTGCTCTGATCGGTCAGGTTGCCTTGTGTGCTCTGACTGGTCAGTTGGACCCTGGGTCCTCTGGTTGGTCAGGTGGCCGTACGTGCGCTTATTAATCTGAAAGCTGATGTGCTCTTCATGGGCCGTACGTGCGCTGATTAATCTGAAAGCTGATGTGCTCTCTTGATCGACCGGTTGGCCTGGGGTGCTCTGATTGGTCAGGAGGCAGCTGTGTGCACTGGCTGGTCAAGTGCCTTACACCGTGCCTTCACAAAACATGCGACGCAAGCTAAACATGTGTCGCAAAAATAGAAACCGTGTCTAAAATAGAAATGTCACAAAAAAAATCAAAAATGTGAAGTGCACGAAAAACATGCGACACAAGCTAAACATGTGTCGCTAAATAGAAACGGTGTCTAAAATCAAAATGTCTCGAAAGTCGAAAATGTGAAGTGCACCAAAATATGCGACGCAAGCTAAACATGTGTCGCAGAAATAGAAACGGTGTCTAAAATCGAAATTTTACGGAAAAAATCGAAAATGTGAAGTGCACGCAAAACATGCGACACAAGCTAAACATGTGTCGCAAAAATGGAAACCGTGTCTAAAATAGAAATGTCACGAAAAAAATCGAAAATGTGAAGTGTGCACCAAAACATGCGACGCAAGCTAAACATGTGTCGCAAAAATAGAAACCGTGTCTAAAATTGAAATGTCATGAAAAAAATCAAAAATGTGAAGTGTGCACCAAAACATGCGACGCAAGCTAAACACGTGTCGCAAAAATAGAAACCGTGTCTAAAATTTAAATGTCACGCAAAAAATCAAAAATGTGAAGTGCACGCAAAACATGCGACACAAGCTAAACATGTGTCGCTAAATAGAAACGGTGTCTAAAATCGAAATGTCTCGAAAGTCGAAAATGTGAAGTGCACCAAAACATGCGACGCAAGCTAATCATGTGTCGCAGAAATAGAAACGGTATATAAAATCTAAACGTTACAAAGCTAGGGTGCTCTGATCGGTCAGGTTGCCTTGTGTGCTCTGACTGGTCAGTTGGACCCTGGGTCCTCTGGTTGGTCAGGTGGCCGTACGTGCGCTTATTAATCTGAAAGCTGATGTGCTCTTCATGGGCCGTACGTGCGCTGATTAATCTGAAAGCTGATGTGCTCTCTTGATCGACCGGTTGGCCTGGGGTGCTCTGATTGGTCAGGAGGCAGCTGTGTGCACTGGCTGGTCAAGTGCCTTACACCATGCCTTCACAAAACATGCGACGCAAGCTAAACATGTGTCGCAAAAATAGAAACCGTGTCTAAAATAGAAATGTCACAAAAAAAATCAAAAATGTGAAGTGCACGAAAAACATGCGACACAAGCTAAACATGTGTCGCTAAATAGAAACGGTGTCTAAAATCGAAATGTCTTGAAAGTCGAAAATGTGAAGTGCACCAAAACATGCGACGCAAGCTATTCATGTGTCACAGAAATAGAAACGGTGTCTAAAATCGAAATTTTACGGAAAAAATCGAAAATGTGAAGTGCACGCAAAACATGCGACACAAGCTAAACATGTGTCGCAAAAATAGAAACCGTGTCTAAAATAGAAATGTCACGAAAAAAATCGAAAATGTGAAGTGTGCACCAAAACATGCGACGCAAGCTAAACATGTGTCGCAAAAATAGAAACCGTGTCTAAAATTGAAATGTCACGCAAAAAATCAAAAATGTGAAGTGTGCACGCAAAACATGCGACACAAGCTAAACATGTGTCGCTAAATAGAAACGGTGTCTAAAATCGAAATGTCTTGAAAGTCGAAAATGTGAAGTGCACCAAAACATGCGACGCAAGCTAATCATGTGTCGCAGAAATAGAAACGGTATATAAAATCTAAACGTTACAAAGCTAGGGTGCTCTGATCGGTCAGGTTGCCTTGTGTGCTCTGACTGGTCAGTTGGACCCTGGGTCCTCTGGTTGGTCAGGTGGCCGTACGTGCGCTTATTAATCTGAAAGCTGATGTGCTCTTCATGGGCCGTACGTGCGCTGATTAATCTGAAAGCTGATGTGCTCTCTTGATCGACCGGTTGGCCTGGGGTGCTCTGATTGGTCAGGAGGCAGCTGTGTGCACTGGCTGGTCAAGTGCCTTACACCGTGCCTTCACAAAACATGCGACGCAAGCTAAACATGTGTCGCAAAAATAGAAACGGTGTCTAAAATCGAAATGTCTCGAAAGTCGAAAATGTGAAGTGCACCAAAACATGCGACGCAAGCTAATCATGTGTCGCAGAAATAGAAACGGTATTTAAAATCTAAACGTTACAAAGCTAGGGTGCTCTGATCGGTCAGGTTGCCTTGTGTGCTCTGACTGGTCAGTTGGACCCTGGGTCCTCTGGTTGGTCAGGTGGCCGTACGTGCGCTTATTAATCTGAAAGCTGATGTGCTCTTCATGGGCCGTACGTGCGCTGATTAATCTGAAAGCTGATGTGCTCTCTTGATCGACCGGTTGGCCTGGGGTGCTCTGATTGGTCAGGAGGCAGCTGTGTGCACTGGCTGGTCAAGTGCCTTACACCGTGCCTTCACAAAACATGCGACGCAAGCTAAACATGTGTCGCAAAAATAGAAACCGTGTCTAAAATAGAAATGTCACAAAAAAAATCAAAAATGTGAAGTGCACGAAAAACATGCGACACAAGCTAAACATGTGTCGCTAAATAGAAACGGTGTCTAAAATCGAAATGTCTCGAAAGTCGAAAATGTGAAGTGCACCAAAATATGCGACGCAAGCTAAACATGTGTCGCAGAAATAGAAACGGTGTCTAAAATCGAAATTTTACGGAAAAAATCGAAAATGTGAAGTGCACGCAAAACATGCGACACAAGCTAAACATGTGTCGCAAAAATAGAAACCATGTCTAAAATAGAAATGTCACGAAAAAAATCAAAAATGTGAAGTGCACGCAAAACATGCGACACAAGCTAAACATGTGTCGCAAAAATAGAAACCGTGTCTAAAATAGAAATGTCACGAAAAAAATCGAAAATGTGAAGTGTGCACCAAAACATGCGACGCAAGCTAAACATGTGTCGCAAAAATAGAAACCGTGTCTAAAATTGAAATGTCACGAAAAAAATCAAAAATGTGAAGTGTGCACCAAAACATGCGACACAAGCTAAACATGTGTCGCAAAAATAGAAACCGTGTCTAAAATAGAAATGTCACAAAAAAAATCAAAAATGTGAAGTGCACGCAAAACATGCGACACAAGCTAAACATGTGTCGCAAAAATAGAAACGGTGTCTAAAATCGAAATGTCTCGAAAGTCGAAAATGTGAAGTGCACCAAAACATGCGACGCAAGCTAATCATGTGTCGCAGAAATAGAAACGGTATATAAAATCTAAACGTTACAAAGCTAGGGTGCTCTGATCGGTCAGGTTGCCTTGTGTGCTCTGACTGGTCAGTTGGACCCTGGGTCCTCTGGTTGGTCAGGTGGCCGTACGTGCGCTTATTAATCTGAAAGCTGATGTGCTCTTCATGGGCCGTACGTGCGCTGATTAATCTGAAAGCTGATGTGCTCTCTTGATCGACCGGTTGGCCTGGGGTGCTCTGATTGGTCAGGAGGCAGCTGTGTGCACTGGCTGGTCAAGTGCCTTACACCGTGCCTTCACAAAACATGCGACGCAAGCTAAACATGTGTCGCAAAAATAGAAACCGTGTCTAAAATAGAAATGTCACAAAAAAAATCAAAAATGTGAAGTGCACGAAAAACATGCGACACAAGCTAAACATGTGTCGCAAAAATAGAAATGGTGTCTAAAATAGAAATGTCTTGAAAGTCGAAAATGTGAAGTGCACCAAAACATGCGACGCAAGCTAAACATGTGTCGCAGAAATAGAAACGGTGTCTAAAATCGAAATTTTACGGAAAAAAACAAAAATGTGAAGTGCACGCAAAACATGCGACACAAGCTAATCATGTGTCGCAAAAATAGAAACCATGTCTAAAATAGAAATGTCACGAAAAAAATCAAAAATGTGAAGTGCACGCAAAACATGCGACACAAGCTAAACATGTGTCGCAAAAATAGAAACCATGTCTAAAATAGAAATGTCATGAAAAAAATCAAAAATGTGAAGTGCACGCAAAACATGCGACACAAGCTAAACATGTGTCGCAAAAATAGAAACGGTGTCTAAAATCGAAATGTCTCGAAAGTCGAAAATGTGAAGTGCACCAAAACATGCGACGCAAGCTAATCATGTGTCGCAGAAATAGAAACGGTTTCTAAAATCGAAATTTCACGGAAAAAATCGAAAATGTGAAGTGCACGCAAAACATGCGACACAAGCTAAACATGTGTCGCAAAAATAGAAACCGTGTCTAAAATAGAAATGTCACGAAAAAAATCGAAAATGTGAAGTGTGCACCAAAACATGCGACGCAAGCTAAACATGTGTCGCAAAAATAGAAACCGTGTCTAAAATTTAAATGTCACGCAAAAAATCAAAAATGTGAAGTGCACGCAAAACATGCGACACAAGCTAAACATGTGTCGCAAAAATAGAAACCGTGTCTAAAATAGAAATGTCACAAAAAAAATCAAAAATGTGAAGTGCACGAAAAACATGCGACACAAGCTAAACATGTGTCGCTAAATAGAAACGGTGTCTAAAATCGAAATGTCTCGAAAGTCGAAAATGTGAAGTGCACCAAAACATGCGACGCAAGCTAATCATGTGTCGCAGAAATAGAAACGGTGTCTAAAATCGAAATTTTACGGAAAAAATCGAAAATGTGAAGTGCACGCAAAACATGCGACACAAGCTAAACATGTGTCGCAAAAATAGAAACCATGTCTAAAATAGAAATGTCACGAAAAAAATCAAAAATGTGAAGTGCACGCAAAACATGCGACACAAGCTAAACATGTGTCGCAAAAATAGAAACCATGTCTAAAATAGAAATGTCATGAAAAAAATCAAAAATGTGAAGTGCACGCAAAACATGCGACACAAGCTAAACATGTGTCGCAAAAATAGAAACGGTGTCTAAAATCGAAATGTCTCGAAAGTCGAAAATGTGAAGTGCACCAAAACATGCGACGCAAGCTAATCATGTGTCGCAGAAATAGAAACGGTTTCTAAAATCGAAATATTACGGAAAAAATCGAAAATGTGAAGTGCACGCAAAACATGCGACACAAGCTAAACATGTGTCGCAAAAATAGAAACCGTGTCTAAAATAGAAATGTCACGAAAAAAATCGAAAATGTGAAGTGTGCACCAAAACATGCGACGCAAGCTAAACATGTGTCGCAAAAATAGAAACCGTGTCTAAAATTTAAATGTCACGCAAAAAATCAAAAATGTGAAGTGCACGCAAAACCTGCGACACAAGCTAAACATGTGTCGCTAAATAGAAACGGTGTCTAAAATCGAAATGTCTCGAAAGTCGAAAATGTGAAGTGCACCAAAACATGCGACGCAAGCTAATCATGTGTCGCAGAAATAGAAACGGTATATAAAATCTAAACGTTACAAAGCTAGGGTGCTCTGATCGGTCAGGTTGCCTTGTGTGCTCTGACTGGTCAGTTGGACCCTGGGTCCTCTGGTTGGTCAGGTGGCCGTACGTGCGCTTATTAATCTGAAAGCTGATGTGCTCTTCATGGGCCGTACGTGCGCTGATTAATCTGAAAGCTGATGTGCTCTCTTGATCGACCGGTTGGCCTGGGGTGCTCTGATTGGTCAGGAGGCAGCTGTGTGCACTGGCTGGTCAAGTGCCTTACACCGTGCCTTCACAAAACATGCGACGCAAGCTAAACATGTGTCGCAAAAATTGAAACCGTGTCTAAAATAGAAATGTCACAAAAAAAATCAAAAATGTGAAGTGCACGCAAAACATGCGACACAAGCTAAACATGTGTCGCTAAATAGAAACGGTGTCTAAAATCGAAATGTCTCGAAAGTCGAAAATGTGAAGTGCACCAAAACATGCGACGCAAGCTAACCATGTGTCGCAGAAATAGAAACGGTTTCTAAAATCGAAATTTTACGGAAAAAATCGAAAATGTGAAGTGCACGCAAAACATGCGACACAAGCTAAACATGTGTCGCAAAAATAGAAACCGTGTCTAAAATAGAAATGTCACGAAAAAAATCGAAAATGTGAAGTGTGCACCAAAACATGCGACGCAAGCTAAACATGTGTCGCAAAAATAGAAACCGTGTCTAAAATTTAAATGTCACGCAAAAAATCAAAAATGTGAAGTGCACGCAAAACATGCGACACAAGCTAAACATGTGTCGCTAAATAGAAACGGTGTCTAAAATCGAAATGTCTCGAAAGTCGAAAATGTGAAGTGCACCAAAACATGCGACGCAAGCTAATCATGTGTCGCAGAAATAGAAACGGTATATAAAATCTAAACGTTACAAAGCTAGGGTGCTCTGATCGGTCAGGTTGCCTTGTGTGCTCTGACTGGTCAGTTGGACCCTGGGTCCTCTGGTTGGTCAGGTGGCCGTACGTGCGCTTATTAATCTGAAAGCTGATGTGCTCTTCATGGGCCGTACGTGCGCTGATTAATCTGAAAGCTGATGTGCTCTCTTGATCGACCGGTTGGCCTGGGGTGCTCTGATTGGTCAGGAGGCAACTGTGTGCACTGGCTGGTCAAGTGCCTTACACCGTGCCTTCACAAAACATGCGACGCAAGCTAAACATGTGTCGCAAAAATAGAAACCGTGTCTAAAATAGAAATGTCACCAAAAAAATCAAAAATGTGAAGTGCACGAAAAACATGCGACACAAGCTAAACATGTGTCGCTAAATAGAAACGGTGTCTAAAATCGAAATGTCTCGAAAGTCGAAAATGTGAATTGCACGCAAAACATGCGACACAAGCTAAACATGTGTCGCAAAAATAGAAACCGTGTCTAAAATAGAAATGTCACGAAAAAAATCGAAAATGTGAAGTGTGCACCAAAACATGCAACGCAAGCTAAACATGTGTCGCAAAAATAGAAACCGTGTCTAAAATTGAAATGTCACGAAAAAAATCAAAAATGTGAAGTGTGCACCAAAACATGCGACACAAGCTAAACATGTGTCGCAAAAATAGAAACCGTGTCTAAAATAGAAATGTCACAAAAAAAATCAAAAATGTGAAGTGCACGCAAGACATGCGACACAAGCTAAACATGTGTCGCAAAAATAGAAACGGTGTCTAAAATCGAAATGTCTCAAAAGTGCACCAAAACATGCGACGCAAGCTAATCATGTGTCGCAGAAATAGAAACGGTATATAAAATCTAAACGTTACAAAGCTAGGGTGCTCTGATCGGTCAGGTTGCCTTGTGTGCTCTGACTGGTCAGTTGGACCCTGGGTCCTCTGGTTGGTCAGGTGGCCGTACGTGCGCTTATTAATCTGAAAGCTGATGTGCTCTTCATGGGCCGTACGTGCGCTGATTAATCTGAAAGCTGATGTGCTCTCTTGATCGACCGGTTGGCCTGGGGTGCTCTGATTGGTCAGGAGGCAGCTGTGTGCACTGGCTGGTCAAGTGCCTTACACCGTGCCTTCACAAAACATGCGACGCAAGCTAAACATGTGTCGCAAAAATAGAAACCGTGTCTAAAATAGAAATGTCACAAAAAAAATCAAAAATGTGAAGTGCACGCAAAACATGCGACACAAGCTAAACATGTGTCGCAAAAATAGAAACGGTGTCTAAAATCGAAATGTCTCGAAAGTCGAAAATGTGAAGTGCACCAAAACATGCGACGCAAGCTAATCATGTGTCGCAGAAATAGAAACGGTATATAAAATCTAAACGTTACAAAGCTAGGGTGCTCTGATCGGTCAGGTTGCCTTGTGTGCTCTGACTGGTCAGTTGGACCCTGGGTCCTCTGGTTGGTCAGGTGGCCGTACGTGCGCTTATTAATCTGAAAGCTGATGTGCTCTTCATGGGCCGTACGTGCGCTGATTAATCTGAAAGCTGATGTGCTCTCTTGATCGACCGGTTGGCCTGGGGTGCTCTGATTGGTCAGGAGGCAACTGTGTGCACTGGCTGGTCAAGTGCCTTACACCGTGCCTTCACAAAACATGCGATGCAAGCTAAACATGTGTCGCAAAAATAGAAACCGTGTCTAAAATAGAAATGTCACCAAAAAAATCAAAAATGTGAAGTGCACGAAAAACATGCGACACAAGCTAAACATGTGTCGCTAAATAGAAACGGTGTCTAAAATCGAAATGTCTCGAAAGTCGAAAATGTGAAGTGCACGCAAAACATGCGACACAAGCTAAACATGTGTCGCAAAAATAGAAACCGTGTCTAAAATAGAAATGTCACGAAAAAAATCGAAAATGTGAAGTGTGCACCAAAACATGCGACGCAAGCTAAACATGTGTCGCAAAAATAGAAACCGTGTCTAAAATTGAAATGTCACGAAAAAAATCAAAAATGTGAAGTGTGCACCAAAACATGCGACGCAAGCTAAACATGTGTCGCAAAAATAGAAACCGTGTCTAAAATAGAAATGTCACAAAAAAAATCAAAAATGTGAAGTGCACGCAAAACATGCGACACAAGCTAAACATGTGTCGCAAAAATAGAAACGGTGTCTAAAATCGAAATGTCTCGAAAGTCGAAAATGTGAAGTGCACCAAAACATGCGACGCAAGCTAATCATGTGTCGCAGAAATAGAAACGGTATATAAAATCTAAACGTTACAAAGCTAGGGTGCTCTGATCGGTCAGGTTGCCTTGTGTGCTCTGACTGGTCAGTTGGACCCTGGGTCCTCTGGTTGGTCAGGTGGCCGTACGTGCGCTTATTAATCTGAAAGCTGATGTGCTCTTCATGGGCCGTACGTGCGCTGATTAATCTGAAAGCTGATGTGCTCTCTTGATCGACCGGTTGGCCTGGGGTGCTCTGATTGGTCAGGAGGCAGCTGTGTGCACTGGCTGGTCAAGTGCCTTACACCGTGCCTTCACAAAACATGCGACGCAAGCTAAACATGTGTCGCAAAAATAGAAACCGTGTCTAAAATAGAAATGTCACAAAAAAAATCAAAAATGTGAAGTGCACGAAAAACATGCGACACAAGCTAAACATGTGTCGCAAAAATAGAAATGGTGTCTAAAATAGAAATGTCTTGAAAGTCGAAAATGTGAAGTGCACCAAAACATGCGACGCAAGCTAAACATGTGTCGCAGAAATAGAAACGGTGTCTAAAATCGAAATTTTACGGAAAAAAACGAAAATGTGAAGTGCACGCAAAACATGCGACACAAGCTAATCATGTGTCGCAAAAATAGAAACCATGTCTAAAATAGAAATGTCACGAAAAAAATCAAAAATGTGAAGTGCACGCAAAACATGCGACACAAGCTAAACATGTGTCGCAAAAATAGAAACCATGTCTAAAATAGAAATGTCATGAAAAAAATCAAAAATGTGAAGTGCACGCAAAACATGCGACACAAGCTAAACATGTGTCGCAAAAATAGAAACGGTGTCTAAAATCGAAATGTCTCGAAAGTCGAAAATGTGAAGTGCACCAAAACATGCGACGCAAGCTAATCATGTGTCGCAGAAATAGAAACGGTTTCTAAAATCGAAATTTCACGGAAAAAATCGAAAATGTGAAGTGCACGCAAAACATGCGACACAAGCTAAACATGTGTCGCAAAAATAGAAACCGTGTCTAAAATAGAAATGTCACGAAAAAAATCGAAAATGTGAAGTGTGCACCAAAACATGCGACGCAAGCTAAACATGTGTCGCAAAAATAGAAACCGTGTCTAAAATTTAAATGTCACGCAAAAAATCAAAAATGTGAAGTGCACGCAAAACATGCGACACAAGCTAAACATGTGTCGCTAAATAGAAACGGTGTCTAAAATCGAAATGTCTCGAAAGTCGAAAATGTGAAGTGCACCAAAACATGCGACGCAAGCTAATCATGTGTCGCAGAAATAGAAACGGTATATAAAATCTAAACGTTACAAAGCTAGGGTGCTCTGATCGGTCAGGTTGCCTTGTGTGCTCTGACTGGTCAGTTGGACCCTGGGTCCTCTGGTTGGTCAGGTGGCCGTACGTGCGCTTATTAATCTGAAAGCTGATGTGCTCTTCATGGGCCGTACGTGCGCTGATTAATCTGAAAGCTGATGTGCTCTCTTGATCGACCGGTTGGCCTGGGGTGCTCTGATTGGTCAGGAGGCAGCTGTGTGCACTGGCTGGTCAAGTGCCTTACACCGTGCCTTCACAAAACATGCGACGCAAGCTAAACATGTGTCGCAAAAATAGAAACCGTGTCTAAAATAGAAATGTCACAAAAAAAATCAAAAATGTGAAGTGCACGAAAAACATGCGACACAAGCTAAACATGTGTCGCAAAAATAGAAATGGTGTCTAAAATAGAAATGTCTTGAAAGTCGAAAATGTGAAGTGCGACGCAAGCTAAACATGTGTCGCAGAAATAGAAACGGTTTCTAAAATCGAAATTTCACGGAAAAAATCGAAAATGTGAAGTGCACGCAAAACATGCGACACAAGCTAAACATGTGTCGCAAAAATAGAAACCGTGTCTAAAATAGAAATGTCACGAAAAAAATCGAAAATGTGAAGTGTGCACCAAAACATGCGACGCAAGCTAAACATGTGTCGCAAAAATAGAAACCGTGTCTAAAATTTAAATGTCACGCAAAAAATCAAAAATGTGAAGTGCACGCAAAACATGCGACACAAGCTAAACATGTGTCGCTAAATAGAAACGGTGTCTAAAATCGAAATGTCTCGAAAGTCGAAAATGTGAAGTGCACCAAAACATGCGACGCAAGCTAATCATGTGTCGCAGAAATAGAAACGGTATATAAAATCTAAACGTTACAAAGCTAGGGTGCTCTGATCGGTCAGGTTGCCTTGTGTGCTCTGACTGGTCAGTTGGACCCTGGGTCCTCTGGTTGGTCAGGTGGCCGTACGTGCGCTTATTAATCTGAAAGCTGATGTGCTCTTCATGGGCCGTACGTGCGCTGATTAATCTGAAAGCTGATGTGCTCTCTTGATCGACCGGTTGGCCTGGGGTGCTCTGATTGGTCAGGAGGCAGCTGTGTGCACTGGCTGGTCAAGTGCCTTACACCGTGCCTTCACAAAACATGCGACGCAAGCTAAACATGTGTCGCAAAAATAGAAACCGTGTCTAAAATAGAAATGTCACAAAAAAAATCAAAAATGTGAAGTGCACGAAAAACATGCGACACAAGCTAAACATGTGTCGCTAAATAGAAACGGTGTCTAAAATCGAAATGTCTCGAAAGTCGAAAATGTGAAGTGCACCAAAACATGCGACGCAAGCTAATCATGTGTCGCAGAAATAGAAACGGTGTCTAAAATCGAAATTTTACGGAAAAAATCGAAAATGTGAAGTGCACGCAAAACATGCGACACAAGCTAAACATGTGTCGCAAAAATAGAAACCGTGTCTAAAATTGAAATGTCATGAAAAAAATCAAAAATGTGAAGTGTGCACCAAAACATGCGACGCAAGCTAAACACGTGTCGCAAAAATAGAAACCGTGTCTAAAATTTAAA
This sequence comes from Danio rerio, assembly GCF_052040795.2. Classification (NCBI taxonomy): domain Eukaryota; kingdom Metazoa; phylum Chordata; class Actinopteri; order Cypriniformes; family Danionidae; genus Danio; species Danio rerio. Next base: position 9,685,917 of record NC_141038.1, on the reverse strand, counting down.
TGTCACGCAAAAAATCAAAAATGTGAAGTGCACGCAAAACATGCGACACAAGCTAAACATGTGTCGCTAAATAGAAACGGTGTCTAAAATCGAAATGTCTCGAAAGTCGAAAATGTGAAGTGCACCAAAACATGCGACGCAAGCTAATCATGTGTCGCAGAAATAGAAACGGTATATAAAATCTAAACGTTACAAAGCTAGGGTGCTCTGATCGGTCAGGTTGCCTTGTGTGCTCTGACTGGTCAGTTGGACCCTGGGTCCTCTGGTTGGTCAGGTGGCCGTACGTGCGCTTATTAATCTGAAAGCTGATGTGCTCTTCATGGGCCGTACGTGCGCTGATTAATCTGAAAGCTGATGTGCTCTCTTGATCGACCGGTTGGCCTGGGGTGCTCTGATTGGTCAGGAGGCAGCTGTGTGCACTGGCTGGTCAAGTGCCTTACACCATGCCTTCACAAAACATGCGACGCAAGCTAAACATGTGTCGCAAAAATAGAAACCGTGTCTAAAATAGAAATGTCACAAAAAAAATCAAAAATGTGAAGTGCACGAAAAACATGCGACACAAGCTAAACATGTGTCGCTAAATAGAAACGGTGTCTAAAATCGAAATGTCTTGAAAGTCGAAAATGTGAAGTGCACCAAAACATGCGACGCAAGCTATTCATGTGTCACAGAAATAGAAACGGTGTCTAAAATCGAAATTTTACGGAAAAAATCGAAAATGTGAAGTGCACGCAAAACATGCGACACAAGCTAAACATGTGTCGCAAAAATAGAAACCGTGTCTAAAATAGAAATGTCACGAAAAAAATCGAAAATGTGAAGTGTGCACCAAAACATGCGACGCAAGCTAAACATGTGTCGCAAAAATAGAAACCGTGTCTAAAATTGAAATGTCACGCAAAAAATCAAAAATGTGAAGTGTGCACGCAAAACATGCGACACAAGCTAAACATGTGTCGCTAAATAGAAACGGTGTCTAAAATCGAAATGTCTTGAAAGTCGAAAATGTGAAGTGCACCAAAACATGCGACGCAAGCTAATCATGTGTCGCAGAAATAGAAACGGTATATAAAATCTAAACGTTACAAAGCTAGGGTGCTCTGATCGGTCAGGTTGCCTTGTGTGCTCTGACTGGTCAGTTGGACCCTGGGTCCTCTGGTTGGTCAGGTGGCCGTACGTGCGCTTATTAATCTGAAAGCTGATGTGCTCTTCATGGGCCGTACGTGCGCTGATTAATCTGAAAGCTGATGTGCTCTCTTGATCGACCGGTTGGCCTGGGGTGCTCTGATTGGTCAGGAGGCAGCTGTGTGCACTGGCTGGTCAAGTGCCTTACACCGTGCCTTCACAAAACATGCGACGCAAGCTAAACATGTGTCGCAAAAATAGAAACGGTGTCTAAAATCGAAATGTCTCGAAAGTCGAAAATGTGAAGTGCACCAAAACATGCGACGCAAGCTAATCATGTGTCGCAGAAATAGAAACGGTATTTAAAATCTAAACGTTACAAAGCTAGGGTGCTCTGATCGGTCAGGTTGCCTTGTGTGCTCTGACTGGTCAGTTGGACCCTGGGTCCTCTGGTTGGTCAGGTGGCCGTACGTGCGCTTATTAATCTGAAAGCTGATGTGCTCTTCATGGGCCGTACGTGCGCTGATTAATCTGAAAGCTGATGTGCTCTCTTGATCGACCGGTTGGCCTGGGGTGCTCTGATTGGTCAGGAGGCAGCTGTGTGCACTGGCTGGTCAAGTGCCTTACACCGTGCCTTCACAAAACATGCGACGCAAGCTAAACATGTGTCGCAAAAATAGAAACCGTGTCTAAAATAGAAATGTCACAAAAAAAATCAAAAATGTGAAGTGCACGAAAAACATGCGACACAAGCTAAACATGTGTCGCTAAATAGAAACGGTGTCTAAAATCGAAATGTCTCGAAAGTCGAAAATGTGAAGTGCACCAAAATATGCGACGCAAGCTAAACATGTGTCGCAGAAATAGAAACGGTGTCTAAAATCGAAATTTTACGGAAAAAATCGAAAATGTGAAGTGCACGCAAAACATGCGACACAAGCTAAACATGTGTCGCAAAAATAGAAACCATGTCTAAAATAGAAATGTCACGAAAAAAATCAAAAATGTGAAGTGCACGCAAAACATGCGACACAAGCTAAACATGTGTCGCAAAAATAGAAACCATGTCTAAAATAGAAATGTCATGAAAAAAATCAAAAATGTGAAGTGCACGCAAAACATGCGACACAAGCTAAACATGTGTCGCTAAATAGAAACGGTGTCTAAAATCGAAATGTCTCGAAAGTCGAAAATGTGAAGTGCACCAAAACATGCGACGCAAGCTAACCATGTGTCGCAGAAATAGAAACGGTTTCTAAAATCGAAATTTTACGGAAAAAATCGAAAATGTGAAGTGCACGCAAAACATGCGACACAAGCTAAACATGTGTCGCAAAAATGGAAACCGTGTCTAAAATAGAAATGTCACGAAAAAAATCGAAAATGTGAAGTGTGCACCAAAACATGCGACGCAAGCTAAACATGTGTCGCAAAAATAGAAACCGTGTCTAAAATTGAAATGTCACGAAAAAAATCAAAAATGTGAAGTGTGCACCAAAACATGCGACGCAAGCTAAACATGTGTCGCAAAAATAGAAACCGTGTCTAAAATTTAAATGTCACGCAAAAAATCAAAAATGTGAAGTGCACGCAAAACATGCGACACAAGCTAAACATGTGTCGCTAAATAGAAACGGTGTCTAAAATCGAAATGTCTCGAAAGTCGAAAATGTGAAGTGCACCAAAACATGCGACGCAAGCTAATCATGTGTCGCAGAAATAGAAACGGTATATAAAATCTAAACGTTACAAAGCTAGGGTGCTCTGATCGGTCAGGTTGCCTTGTGTGCTCTGACTGGTCAGTTGGACCCTGGGTCCTCTGGTTGGTCAGGTGGCCGTACGTGCGCTTATTAATCTGAAAGCTGATGTGCTCTTCATGGGCCGTACGTGCGCTGATTAATCTGAAAGCTGATGTGCTCTCTTGATCGACCGGTTGGCCTGGGGTGCTCTGATTGGTCAGGAGGCAGCTGTGTGCACTGGCTGGTCAAGTGCCTTACACCATGCCTTCACAAAACATGCGACGCAAGCTAAACATGTGTCGCAAAAATAGAAACCGTGTCTAAAATAGAAATGTCACAAAAAAAATCAAAAATGTGAAGTGCACGAAAAACATGCGACACAAGCTAAACATGTGTCGCTAAATAGAAACGGTGTCTAAAATCGAAATGTCTTGAAAGTCGAAAATGTGAAGTGCACCAAAACATGCGACGCAAGCTATTCATGTGTCACAGAAATAGAAACGGTGTCTAAAATCGAAATTTTACGGAAAAAATCGAAAATGTGAAGTGCACGCAAAACATGCGACACAAGCTAAACATGTGTCGCAAAAATAGAAACCGTGTCTAAAATAGAAATCTCACGAAAAAAATCGAAAATGTGAAGTGTGCACCAAAACATGCGACGCAAGCTAAACATGTGTCGCAAAAATAGAAACCTTGTCTAAAATTGAAATGTCACGCAAAAAATCAAAAATGTGAAGTGTGCACGCAAAACATGCGACACAAGCTAAACATGTGTCGCTAAATAGAAACGGTGTCTAAAATCGAAATGTCTTGAAAGTCGAAAATGTGAAGTGCACCAAAACATGCGACGCAAGCTAATCATGTGTCGCAGAAATAGAAACGGTATATAAAATCTAAACGTTACAAAGCTAGGGTGCTCTGATCGGTCAGGTTGCCTTGTGTGCTCTGACTGGTCAGTTGGACCCTGGGTCCTCTGGTTGGTCAGGTGGCCGTACGTGCGCTTATTAATCTGAAAGCTGATGTGCTCTTCATGGGCCGTACGTGCGCTGATTAATCTGAAAGCTGATGTGCTCTCTTGATCGACCGGTTGGCCTGGGGTGCTCTGATTTGTCAGGAGGCAGCTGTGTGCACTGGCTGGTCAAGTGCCTTACACCGTGCCTTCACAAAACATGCGACGCAAGCTAAACATGTGTCGCAAAAATAGAAACCGTGTCTAAAATAGAAATGTCACAAAAAAAATCAAAAATGTGAAGTGCACGAAAAACATGCGACACAAGCTAAACATGTGTCGCAAAAATAGAAACCGTGTCTAAAATTTAAATGTCACGCAAAAAATCAAAAATGTGAAGTGCACGCAAAACCTGCGACACAAGCTAAACATGTGTCGCTAAATAGAAACGGTGTCTAAAATCGAAATGTCTCAAAAGTCGAAAATGTGAAGTGCACCAAAACATGCGACGCAAGCTAATCATGTGTCGCAGAAATAGAAACGGTATATAAAATCTAAACGTTACAAAGCTAGGGTGCTCTGATCGGTCAGGTTGCCTTGTGTGCTCTGACTGGTCAGTTGGACCCTGGGTCCTCTGGTTGGTCAGGTGGCCGTACGTGCGCTTATTAATCTGAAAGCTGATGTGCTCTTCATGGGCCGTACGTGCGCTGATTAATCTGAAAGCTGATGTGCTCTCTTGATCGACCGGTTGGCCTGGGGTGCTCTGATTGGTCAGGAGGCAGCTGTGTGCACTGGCTGGTCAAGTGCCTTACACCGTGCCTTCACAAAACATGCGACGCAAGCTAAACACGTGTCGCAAAAATAGAAACCGTGTCTAAAATAGAAATGTCACAAAAAAAATCAAAAATGTGAAGTGCGCGAAAAACATGCGACACAAGCTAAACATGTGTCGCAAAAATAGAAACCGTGTCTAAAATAGAAATGTCACAAAAAAAATCAAAAATGTGAAGTGCACGAAAAACATGCGACACAAGCTAAACATGTGTCGCAGAAACAGAAACGGTGTCTAAAATCGAAATTTTACGGAAAAAAACGAAAATGTGAAGTGCACGCAAAACATGCGACACAAGCTAAACATGTGTCGCAAAAATAGAAACCGTGTCTAAAATAGAAATGTCACAAAAAAAATCAAAAATGTGAAGTGCACGAAAAACATGCGACACAAGCTAAACATGTGTCACTAAATAGAAACGGTGTCTAAAATCGAAATGTCTCGAAAGTCGAAAATGTGAAGTGCACCAAAACATGCGACGCAAGCTAATCATGTGTCGCAGAAACAGAAACGGTGTCTAAAATCGAAATTTTACGGAAAAAAACGAAAATGTGAAGTGCACGCAAAACATGCGACACAAGCTAAACATGTGTCGCAAAAATAGAAACCGTGTCTAAAATAGAAATGTCACGAAAAAAATCGAAAATGTGAAGTGTGCACCAAAACATGCGACGCAAGCTAAACATGTGTCGCAAAAATAGAAACCGTGTCTAAAATAGAAATGTCACGAAAAAAATCGAAAATGTGAAGTGTGCACGCAAAACATGCGACACAAGCTAAACATGTGTCGCTAAATAGAAACGGTGTCTAAAATCGAAATGTCTCGAAAGTCGAAAATGTGAAGTGCACCAAAACATGTGACGCAAGCTAATCATGTGTTGCAGAAATAGAAACGGTATATAAAATCTAAACGTTACAAAGCTAGGGTGCTCTGATCGGTCAGGTTGCCTTGTGTGCTCTGACTGGTCAGTTGGACCCTGGGTCCTCTGGTTGGTCAGGTGGCCGTACGTGCGCTTATTAATCTGAAAGCTGATGTGCTCTTCATGGGCCGTACGTGCGCTGATTAATCTGAAAGCTGATGTGCTCTCTTGATCGACCGGTTGGCCTGGGGTGCTCTGATTGGTCAGGAGGCAGCTGTGTGCACTGGCTGGTCAAGTGCCTTACACCGTGCCTTCACAAAACATGCGACGCAAGCTAAACATGTGTCGCAGAAATAGAAACCGTGTCTAAAATAGAAATGTCACAAAAAAAATCAAAAATGTGAAGTGCACGAAAAACATGCGACACAAGCTAAACATGTGTCGCAAAAATAGAAACCGTGTCTAAAATAGAAATGTCACGAAAAAAAAAAAAATGTGAAGTGCACGCAAAACATGCGACACAAGCTAAACATGTGTCGCTAAATAGAAACGGTGTCTAAAATCGAAATGTCTCGAAAGTCGAAAATGTGAAGTGCACCAAAACATGCGACGCAAGCTAATCATGTGTCGCAGAAATAGAAACGGTATATAAAATCTAAACGTTACAAAGCTAGGGTGCTCTGATCGGTCAGGTTGCCTTGTGTGCTCTGACTGGTCAGTTGGACCCTGGGTCCTCTGGTTGGTCAGGTGGCCGTACGTGCGCTTATTAATCTGAAAGCTGATGTGCTCTTCATGGGCCGTACGTGCGCTGATTAATCTGAAAGCTGATGTGCTCTCTTGATCGACCGGTTGGCCTGGGGTGCTCTGATTGGTCAGGAGGCAGCTGTGTGCACTGGCTGGTCAAGTGCCTTACACCGTGCCTTCACAAAACATGCTACGCAAGCTAAACATGTGTCGCAAAAATAGAAACCGTGTCTAAAATAGAAATGTCACAAAAAAAATCAAAAATGTGAAGTGCACGAAAAACATGCGACACAAGCTAAACATGTGTCGCAAAAATAGAAACCGTGTCTAAAATAGAAATGTCACGAAAAAAATCAAAAATGTGAAGTGCACGCAAAACATGCGACACAAGCTAAACATGTGTCGCTAAATAGAAACGGTGTCTAAAATCGAAATGTCTCGAAAGTCGAAAATGTGAAGTGCACCAAAACATGCGACGCAAGCTAATCATGTGTCGCAGAAATAGAAACGGTATATAAAATCTAAACGTTACAAAGCTAGGGTGCTCTGATCGGTCAGGTTGCCTTGTGTGCTCTGACTGGTCAGTTGGACCCTGGGTCCTCTGGTTGGTCAGGTGGCCGTACGTGCGCTTATTAATCTGAAAGCTGATGTGCTCTTCATGGGCCGTACGTGCGCTGATTAATCTGAAAGCTGATGTGCTCTCTTGATCGACCGGTTGGCCTGGGGTGCTCTGATTGGTCAGGAGGCAGCTGTGTGCACTGGCTGGTCAAGTGCCTTACACCGTGCCTTCACAAAACATGCGACGCAAGCTAAACATGTGTCGCAAAAATAGAAACCGTGTCTAAAATAGAAATGTCACAAAAAAAATCAAAAATGTGAAGTGCACGAAAAACATGCGACACAAGCTAAACATGTGTCGCAAAAATAGAAACCGTGTCTAAAATAGAAATGTCTTGAAAGTCGAAAATGTGAAGTGCACCAAAACATGCGACGCAAGCTAATCATGTGTCGCAGAAATAGAAACGGTGTCTAAAATCGAAATTTTACGGAAAAAATCGAAAATGTGAAGTGCACGCAAAACATGCGACACAAGCTAAACATGTGTCGCAAAAATAGAAACCGTGTCTAAAATAGAAATGTCACGAAAAAAATCGAAAATGTGAAGTGTGCACCAAAACATGCGACGCAAGCTAAACATGTGTCGCAAAAATAGAAACCGTGTCTAAAATAGAAATGTCATGAAAAAAATCAAAAATGTGAAGTGCACACAAAACATGCGACACAAGCTAAACATGTGTCGCAAAAATAGAAACGGTGTCTAAAATCGAAATGTCTCGAAAGTCAAAAATGTGAAGTGCACCAAAACATGCGACGCAAGCTAATCATGTGTCGCAGAAATAGAAACGGTATATAAAATCTAAACGTTACAAAGCTAGGGTGCTCTGATCCGTCAGGTTGCCTTGTGTGCTCTGACTGGTCAGTTGGACCCTGGGTCCTCTGGTTGGTCAGGTGGCCGTACGTGCGCTTATTAATCTGAAAGCTGATGTGCTCTTCATGGGCCGTACGTGCGCTGATTAATCTGAAAGCTGATGTGCTCTCTTGATCGACCGGTTGGCCTGGGGTGCTCTGATTGGTCAGGAGGCAGCTGTGTGCACTGGCTGGTCAAGTGCCTTACACCGTGCCTTCACAAAACATGCGACGCAAGCTAAACATGTGTCGCAAAAATAGAAACCGTGTCTAAAATAGAAATGTCACAAAAAAAATCAAAAATGTGAAGTGCACGAAAAACATGCGACACAAGCTAAACATGTGTCGCAAAAATAGAAATGGTGTCTAAAATAGAAATGTCTTGAAAGTCGAAAATGTGAAGTGCACCAAAACATGCGACGCAAGCTAAACATGTGTCGCAGAAATAGAAACGGTGTCTAAAATCGAAATTTTACGGAAAAAAACGAAAATGTGAAGTGCACGCAAAACATGCGACACAAGCTAATCATGTGTCGCAAAAATAGAAACCATGTCTAAAATAGAAATGTCACGAAAAAAATCAAAAATGTGAAGTGCACGCAAAACATGCGACACAAGCTAAACATGTGTCGCAAAAATAGAAACCATGTCTAAAATAGAAATGTCATGAAAAAAATCAAAAATGTGAAGTGCACGCAAAACATGCGACACAAGCTAAACATGTGTCGCAAAAATAGAAACGGTGTCTAAAATCGAAATGTCTCGAAAGTCGAAAATGTGAAGTGCACCAAAACATGCGACGCAAGCTAATCATGTGTCGCAGAAATAGAAACGGTTTCTAAAATCGAAATTTCACGGAAAAAATCGAAAATGTGAAGTGCACGCAAAACATGCGACACAAGCTAAACATGTGTCGCAAAAATAGAAACCGTGTCTAAAATAGAAATGTCACGAAAAAAATCGAAAATGTGAAGTGTGCACCAAAACATGCGACGCAAGCTAAACATGTGTCGCAAAAATAGAAACCGTGTCTAAAATTTAAATGTCACGCAAAAAATCAAAAATGTGAAGTGCACGCAAAACATGCGACACAAGCTAAACATGTGTCGCTAAATAGAAACGGTGTCTAAAATCGAAATGTCTCGAAAGTCGAAAATGTGAAGTGCACCAAAACATGCGACGCAAGCTAATCATGTGTCGCAGAAATAGAAACGGTATATAAAATCTAAACGTTACAAAGCTAGGGTGCTCTGATCGGTCAGGTTGCCTTGTGTGCTCTGACTGGTCAGTTGGACCCTGGGTCCTCTGGTTGGTCAGGTGGCCGTACGTGCGCTTATTAATCTGAAAGCTGATGTGCTCTTCATGGGCCGTACGTGCGCTGATTAATCTGAAAGCTGATGTGCTCTCTTGATCGACCGGTTGGCCTGGGGTGCTCTGATTGGTCAGGAGGCAGCTGTGTGCACTGGCTGGTCAAGTGCCTTACACCGTGCCTTCACAAAACATGCGACGCAAGCTAAACATGTGTCGCAAAAATAGAAACCGTGTCTAAAATAGAAATGTCACAAAAAAAATCAAAAATGTGAAGTGCACGAAAAACATGCGACACAAGCTAAACATGTGTCGCAAAAATAGAAATGGTGTCTAAAATAGAAATGTCTTGAAAGTCGAAAATGTGAAGTGCGACGCAAGCTAAACATGTGTCGCAGAAATAGAAACGGTTTCTAAAATCGAAATTTCACGGAAAAAATCGAAAATGTGAAGTGCACGCAAAACATGCGACACAAGCTAAACATGTGTCGCAAAAATAGAAACCGTGTCTAAAATAGAAATGTCACGAAAAAAATCGAAAATGTGAAGTGTGCACCAAAACATGCGACGCAAGCTAAACATGTGTCGCAAAAATAGAAACCGTGTCTAAAATTTAAATGTCACGCAAAAAATCAAAAATGTGAAGTGCACGCAAAACATGCGACACAAGCTAAACATGTGTCGCTAAATAGAAACGGTGTCTAAAATCGAAATGTCTCGAAAGTCGAAAATGTGAAGTGCACCAAAACATGCGACGCAAGCTAATCATGTGTCGCAGAAATAGAAACGGTATATAAAATCTAAACGTTACAAAGCTAGGGTGCTCTGATCGGTCAGGTTGCCTTGTGTGCTCTGACTGGTCAGTTGGACCCTGGGTCCTCTGGTTGGTCAGGTGGCCGTACGTGCGCTTATTAATCTGAAAGCTGATGTGCTCTTCATGGGCCGTACGTGCGCTGATTAATCTGAAAGCTGATGTGCTCTCTTGATCGACCGGTTGGCCTGGGGTGCTCTGATTGGTCAGGAGGCAGCTGTGTGCACTGGCTGGTCAAGTGCCTTACACCGTGCCTTCACAAAACATGCGACGCAAGCTAAACATGTGTCGCAAAAATAGAAACCGTGTCTAAAATAGAAATGTCACAAAAAAAATCAAAAATGTGAAGTGCACGAAAAACATGCGACACAAGCTAAACATGTGTCGCTAAATAGAAACGGTGTCTAAAATCGAAATGTCTCGAAAGTCGAAAATGTGAAGTGCACCAAAACATGCGACGCAAGCTAATCATGTGTCGCAGAAATAGAAACGGTGTCTAAAATCGAAATTTTACGGAAAAAATCGAAAATGTGAAGTGCACGCAAAACATGCGACACAAGCTAAACATGTGTCGCAAAAATAGAAACCATGTCTAAAATAGAAATGTCACGAAAAAAATCAAAAATGTGAAGTGCACGCAAAACATGCGACACAAGCTAAACATGTGTCGCAAAAATAGAAACCATGTCTAAAATAGAAATGTCATGAAAAAAATCAAAAATGTGAAGTGCACGCAAAACATGCGACACAAGCTAAACATGTGTCGCAAAAATAGAAACGGTGTCTAAAATCGAAATGTCTCGAAAGTCGAAAATGTGAAGTGCACCAAAACATGCGACGCAAGCTAATCATGTGTCGCAGAAATAGAAACGGTTTCTAAAATCGAAATATTACGGAAAAAATCGAAAATGTGAAGTGTGCACCAAAACATGCGACACAAGCTAAACATGTGTCGCAAAAATAGAAACCGTGTCTAAAATAGAAATGTCACGAAAAAAATCGAAAATGTGAAGTGCACGCAAAACATGCGACACAAGCTAAACATGTGTCGCAAAAATAGAAACCGTGTCTAAAATAGAAATGTCACGAAAAAAATCGAAAATGTGAAGTGTGCACCAAAACATGCGACGCAAGCTAAACATGTGTCGCAAAAATAGAAACCGTGTCTAAAATTTAAATGTCACGCAAAAAATCAAAAATGTGAAGTGCACGCAAAACCTGCGACACAAGCTAAACATGTGTCGCTAAATAGAAACGGTGTCTAAAATCGAAATGTCTCGAAAGTCGAAAATGTGAAGTGCACCAAAACATGCGACGCAAGCTAATCATGTGTCGCAGAAATAGAAACGGTATATAAAATCTAAACGTTACAAAGCTAGGGTGCTCTGATTGGTCAGGTTGCCTTGTGTGCTCTGACTGGTCAGTTGGACCCTGGGTCCTCTGGTTGGTCAGGTGGCCGTACGTGCGCTTATTAATCTGAAAGCTGATGTGCTCTTCATGGGCCGTACGTGCGCTGATTAATCTGAAAGCTGATGTGCTCTCTTGATCGACCGGTTGGCCTGGGGTGCTCTGATTGGTCAGGAGGCAGCTGTGTGCACTGGCTGGTCAAGTGCCTTACACCGTGCCTTCACAAAACATGCGACGCAAGCTAAACATGTGTCGCAAAAATTGAAACCGTGTCTAAAATAGAAATGTCACAAAAAAAATCAAAAATGTGAAGTGCACGCAAAACATGCGACACAAGCTAAACATGTGTCGCTAAATAGAAACGGTGTCTAAAATCGAAATGTCTCGAAAGTCGAAAATGTGAAGTGCACCAAAACATGCGACGCAAGCTAACCATGTGTCGCAGAAATAGAAACGGTTTCTAAAATCGAAATTTTACGGAAAAAATCGAAAATGTGAAGTGCACGCAAAACATGCGACACAAGCTAAACATGTGTCGCAAAAATAGAAACCGTGTCTAAAATAGAAATGTCACGAAAAAAATCGAAAATGTGAAGTGTGCACCAAAACATGCAACGCAAGCTAAACATGTGTCGCAAAAATAGAAACCGTGTCTAAAATTTAAATGTCACGCAAAAAATCAAAAATGTGAAGTGCACGCAAAACATGCGACACAAGCTAAACATGTGTCGCTAAATAGAAACGGTGTCTAAAATCGAAATGTCTCGAAAGTCGAAAATGTGAAGTGCACCAAAACATGCGACGCAAGCTAATCATGTGTCGCAGAAATAGAAACGGTATATAAAATCTAAACGTTACAAAGCTAGGGTGCTCTGATCGGTCAGGTTGCCTTGTGTGCTCTGACTGGTCAGTTGGACCCTGGGTCCTCTGGTTGGTCAGGTGGCCGTACGTGCGCTTATTAATCTGAAAGCTGATGTGCTCTTCATGGGCCGTACGTGCGCTGATTAATCTGAAAGCTGATGTGCTCTCTTGATCGACCGGTTGGCCTGGGGTGCTCTGATTGGTCAGGAGGCAGCTGTGTGCACTGGCTGGTCAAGTGCCTTACACCGTGCCTTCACAAAACATGCGACGCAAGCTAAACATGTGTCGCAAAAATAGAAACCGTGTCTAAAATAGAAATGTCACAAAAAAAATCAAAAATGTGAAGTGCACGAAAAACATGCGACACAAGCTAAACATGTGTCGCAAAAATAGAAACCGTGTCTAAAATAGAAATGTCACGAAAAAAATCAAAAATGTGAAGTGCACGCAAAACATGCGACACAAGCTAAACATGTGTCGCTAAATAGAAACGGTGTCTAAAATCGAAATGTCTCGAAAGTCGAAAATGTGAAGTGCACCAAAACATGCGACGCAAGCTAATCATGTGTCGCAGAAATAGAAACGGTATATAAAATCTAAACGTTACAAAGCTAGGGTGCTCTGATCGGTCAGGTTGCCTTGTGTGCTCTGACTGGTCAGTTGGACCCTGGGTCCTCTGGTTGGTCAGGTGGCCGTACGTGCGCTTATTAATCTGAAAGCTGATGTGCTCTTCATGGGCCGTACGTGCGCTGATTAATCTGAAAGCTGATGTGCTCTCTTGATCGACCGGTTGGCCTGGGGTGCTCTGATTGGTCAGGAGGCAACTGTGTGCACTGGCTGGTCAAGTGCCTTACACCGTGCCTTCACAAAACATGCGACGCAAGCTAAACATGTGTCGCAAAAATAGAAACCGTGTCTAAAATAGAAATGTCACCAAAAAAATCAAAAATGTGAAGTGCACGAAAAACATGCGACACAAGCTAAACATGTGTCGCTAAATAGAAACGGTGTCTAAAATCGAAATGTCTCGAAAGTCGAAAATGTGAATTGCACGCAAAACATGCGACACAAGCTAAACATGTGTCGCAAAAATAGAAACCGTGTCTAAAATAGAAATGTCACGAAAAAAATCGAAAATGTGAAGTGTGCACCAAAACATGCAACGCAAGCTAAACATGTGTCGCAAAAATAGAAACCGTGTCTAAAATTGAAATGTCACGAAAAAAATCAAAAATGTGAAGTGTGCACCAAAACATGCGACACAAGCTAAACATGTGTCGCAAAAATAGAAACCGTGTCTAAAATAGAAATGTCACAAAAAAAATCAAAAATGTGAAGTGCACGCAAAACATGCGACACAAGCTAAACATGTGTCGCAAAAATAGAAACGGTGTCTAAAATCGAAATGTCTCGAAAGTCGAAAATGTGAAGTGCACCAAAACATGCGAAGTAAGCTAATCATGTGTCGCAGAAATAGAAACGGTATATAAAATCTAAACGTTACAAAGCTAGGGTGCTCTGATCGGTCAGGTTGCCTTGTGTGCTCTGACTGGTCAGTTGGACCCTGGGTCCTCTGGTTGGTCAGGTGGCCGTACGTGCGCTTATTAATCTGAAAGCTGATGTGCTCTTCATGGGCCGTACGTGCGCTGATTAATCTGAAAGCTGATGTGCTCTCTTGATCGACCGGTTGGCCTGGGGTGCTCTGATTGGTCAGGAGGCAGCTGTGTGCACTGGCTGGTCAAGTGCCTTACACCGTGCCTTCACAAAACATGCGACGCAAGCTAAACATGTGTCGCAAAAATAGAAACCGTGTCTAAAATAGAAATGTCACAAAAAAAATCAAAAGTGTGAAGTGCACGAAAAACATGCGACACAAGCTAAACATGTGTCGCAAAAATAGAAATGGTGTCTAAAATAGAAATGTCTTGAAAGTCGAAAGTGTGAAGTGCACCAAAACATGCGACGCAAGCTAATCATGTGTCGCACAAATAGAAACGGTGTCTAAAATCGAAATTTTACGGAAAAAATCGAAAATGTGAAGTGCACGCAAAACATGCGACACAAGCTAAACATGTGTCGCAAAAATAGAAACCGTGTCTAAAATAGAAATGTCACGAAAAAAATCGAAAATGTGAAGTGTGCACCAAAACATGCGACGCAAGCTAAACATGTGTCGCAAAAATAGAAACCGTGTCTAAAATAGAAATGTCACGAAAAAAATCAAAAATGTGAAGTGCACGCAAAACATGCGACACAAGCTAAACATGTGTCGCTAAATAGAAACGGTGTCTAAAATCGAAATGTCTCGAAAGTCGAAAATGTGAAGTGCACCAAAACATGCGACACAAGCTAAACATGTGTCGCAAAAATAGAAACCGTGTCTTAAATAGAAATGTCACGAAAAAAATCGAAAATGTGAAGTGTGCACCAAAACATGCGACGCAAGCTAAACATGTGTGGCAAAAATAGAAACCATGTCTAAAATAGAAATGTCACGAAAAAATTCAAAAATGTGAAGTGCACGCAAAACATGCGACACAAGCTAAACATGTGTCGCTAAATAGAAACGGTGTCTAAAATCGAAATGTCTCAAAAGTGCACCAAAACATGCGACGCAAGCTAATCATGTGTCGCAGAAATAGAAACGGTATATAAAATCTAAACGTTACAAATCTAGGGTGCTCTGATCGGTCAGGTTGCCTTGTGTGCTCTGACTGGTCAGTTGGACCCTGGGTCCTCTGGTTGGTCAGGTGGCCGTACGTGCGCTTATTAATCTGAAAGCTGATGTGCTCTTCATGGGCCGTACGTGCGCTGATTAATCTGAAAGCTGATGTGCTCTCTTGATCGACCGGTTGGCCTGGGGTGCTCTGATTGGTCAGGAGGCAGCTGTGTGCACTGGCTGGTCAAGTGCCTTACACCGTGCCTTCACAAAACATGCGACGCAAGCTAAACATGTGTCGCAAAAATAGAAACCGTGTCTAAAATAGAAATGTCACAAAAAAAATCAAAAATGTGAAGTGCACGCAAAACATGCGACACAAGCTAAACATGTGTCGCAAAAATAGAAACGGTGTCTAAAATCGAAATGTCTCGAAAGTCGAAAATGTGAAGTGCACCAAAACATGCGACGCAAGCTAATCATGTGTCGCAGAAATAGAAACGGTATATAAAATCTAAACGTTACAAAGCTAGGGTGCTCTGATCGGTCAGGTTGCCTTGTGTGCTCTGACTGGTCAGTTGGACCCTGGGTCCTCTGGTTGGTCAGGTGGCCGTACGTGCGCTTATTAATCTGAAAGCTGATGTGCTCTTCATGGGCCGTACGTGCGCTGATTAATCTGAAAGCTGATGTGCTCTCTTGATCGACCGGTTGGCCTGGGGTGCTCTGATTGGTCAGGAGGCAACTGTGTGCACTGGCTGGTCAAGTGCCTTACACCGTGCCTTCACAAAACATGCGATGCAAGCTAAACATGTGTCGCAAAAATAGAAACCGTGTCTAAAATAGAAATGTCACCAAAAAAATCAAAAATGTGAAGTGCACGAAAAACATGCGACACAAGCTAAACATGTGTCGCTAAATAGAAACGGTGTCTAAAATCGAAATGTCTCGAAAGTCGAAAATGTGAATTGCACGCAAAACATGCGACACAAGCTAAACATGTGTCGCAAAAATAGAAACCGTGTCTAAAATAGAAATGTCACGAAAAAAATCGAAAATGTGAAGTGTGCACCAAAACATGCGACGCAAGCTAAACATGTGTCGCAAAAATAGAAACCGTGTCTAAAATTGAAATGTCACGAAAAAAATCAAAAATGTGAAGTGTGCACCAAAACATGCGACACAAGCTAAACATGTGTCGCAAAAATAGAAACCGTGTCTAAAATAGAAATGTCACAAAAAAAATCAAAAATGTGAAGTGCACGCAAAACATGCGACACAAGCTAAACATGTGTCGCAAAAATAGAAACGGTGTCTAAAATCGAAATGTCTCGAAAGTCGAAAATGTGAAGTGCACCAAAACATGCGACGCAAGCTAATCATGTGTCGCAGAAATAGAAACGGTATATAAAATCTAAACGTTACAAAGCTAGGGTGCTCTGATCGGTCAGGTTGCCTTGTGTGCTCTGACTGGTCAGTTGGACCCTGGGTCCTCTGGTTGGTCAGGTGGCCGTACGTGCGCTTATTAATCTGAAAGCTGATGTGCTCTTCATGGGCCGTACGTGCGCTGATTAATCTGAAAGCTGATGTGCTCTCTTGATCGACCGGTTGGCCTGGGGTGCTCTGATTGGTCAGGAGGCAGCTGTGTGCACTGGCTGGTCAAGTGCCTTACACCGTGCCTTCACAAAACATGCGACGCAAGCTAAACATGTGTCGCAAAAATAGAAACCGTGTCTAAAATAGAAATGTCACAAAAAAAATCAAAAATGTGAAGTGCACGCAAAACATGCGACACAAGCTAAACATGTGTCGCAAAAATAGAAACGGTGTCTAAAATCGAAATGTCTCGAAAGTCAAAAATGTGAAGTGCACCAAAACATGCGACGCAAGCTAATCATGTGTCGCAGAAATAGAAACGGTATATAAAATCTAAACGTTACAAAGCTAGGGTGCTCTGATCGGTCAGGTTGCCTTGTGTGCTCTGACTGGTCAGTTGGACCCTGGGTCCTCTGGTTGGTCAGGTGGCCGTACGTGCGCTTATTAATCTGAAAGCTGATGTGCTCTTCATGGGCCGTACGTGCGCTGATTAATCTGAAAGCTGATGTGCTCTCTTGATCGACCGGTTGGCCTGGGGTGCTCTGATTGGTCAGGAGGCAACTGTGTGCACTGGCTGGTCAAGTGCCTTACACCGTGCCTTCACAAAACATGCGATGCAAGCTAAACATGTGTCGCAAAAATAGAAACCGTGTCTAAAATAGAAATGTCACCAAAAAAATCAAAAATGTGAAGTGCACGAAAAACATGCGACACAAGCTAAACATGTGTCGCTAAATAGAAACGGTGTCTAAAATCGAAATGTCTCGAAAGTCGAAAATGTGAAGTGCACGCAAAACATGCGACACAAGCTAAACATGTGTCGCAAAAATAGAAACCGTGTCTAAAATAGAAATGTCACGAAAAAAATCGAAAATGTGAAGTGTGCACCAAAACATGCGACGCAAGCTAAACATGTGTCGCAAAAATAGAAACCGTGTCTAAAATTGAAATGTCACGAAAAAAATCAAAAATGTGAAGTGTGCACCAAAACATGCGACGCAAGCTAAACATGTGTCGCAAAAATAGAAACCGTGTCTAAAATAGAAATGTCACAAAAAAATCAAAAATGTGAAGTGCACGCAAAACATGCGACACAAGCTAAACATGTGTCGCAAAAATAGAAACGGTGTCTAAAATCGAAATGTCTCGAAAGTCGAAAATGTGAAGTGCACCAAAACATGCGACGCAAGCTAATCATGTGTCGCAGAAATAGAAACGGTATATAAAATCTAAACGTTACAAAGCTAGGGTGCTCTGATCGGTCAGGTTGCCTTGTGTGCTCTGACTGGTCAGTTGGACCCTGGGTCCTCTGGTTGGTCAGGTGGCCGTACGTGCGCTTATTAATCTGAAAGCTGATGTGCTCTTCATGGGCCGTACGTGCGCTGATTAATCTGAAAGCTGATGTGCTCTCTTGATCGACCGGTTGGCCTGGGGTGCTCTGATTGGTCAGGAGGCAGCTGTGTGCACTGGCTGGTCAAGTGCCTTACACCGTGCCTTCACAAAACATGCGACGCAAGCTAAACATGTGTCGCAAAAATAGAAACCGTGTCTAAAATAGAAATGTCACAAAAAAAATCAAAAATGTGAAGTGCACGAAAAACATGCGACACAAGCTAAACATGTGTCGCAAAAATAGAAATGGTGTCTAAAATAGAAATGTCTTGAAAGTCGAAAATGTGAAGTGCACCAAAACATGCGACGCAAGCTAAACATGTGTCGCAGAAATAGAAACGGTGTCTAAAATCGAAATTTTACGGAAAAAAACGAAAATGTGAAGTGCACGCAAAACATGCGACACAAGCTAATCATGTGTCGCAAAAATAGAAACCATGTCTAAAATAGAAATGTCACGAAAAAAATCAAAAATGTGAAGTGCACGCAAAACATGCGACACAAGCTAAACATGTGTCGCAAAAATAGAAACCATGTCTAAAATAGAAATGTCATGAAAAAAATCAAAAATGTGAAGTGCACGCAAAACATGCGACACAAGCTAAACATGTGTCGCAAAAATAGAAACGGTGTCTAAAATCGAAATGTCTCGAAAGTCGAAAATGTGAAGTGCACCAAAACATGCGACGCAAGCTAATCATGTGTCGCAGAAATAGAAACGGTTTCTAAAATCGAAATTTCACGGAAAAAATCGAAAATGTGAAGTGCACGCAAAACATGCGACACAAGCTAAACATGTGTCGCAAAAATAGAAACCGTGTCTAAAATAGAAATGTCACGAAAAAAATCGAAAATGTGAAGTGTGCACCAAAACATGCGACGCAAGCTAAACATGTGTCGCAAAAATAGAAACCGTGTCTAAAATTTAAATGTCACGCAAAAAATCAAAAATGTGAAGTGCACGCAAAACATGCGACACAAGCTAAACATGTGTCGCTAAATAGAAACGGTGTCTAAAATCGAAATGTCTCGAAAGTCGAAAATGTGAAGTGCACCAAAACATGCGACGCAAGCTAATCATGTGTCGCAGAAATAGAAACGGTATATAAAATCTAAACGTTACAAAGCTAGGGTGCTCTGATCGGTCAGGTTGCCTTGTGTGCTCTGACTGGTCAGTTGGACCCTGGGTCCTCTGGTTGGTCAGGTGGCCGTACGTGCGCTTATTAATCTGAAAGCTGATGTGCTCTTCATGGGCCGTACGTGCGCTGATTAATCTGAAAGCTGATGTGCTCTCTTGATCGACCGGTTGGCCTGGGGTGCTCTGATTGGTCAGGAGGCAGCTGTGTGCACTGGCTGGTCAAGTGCCTTACACCGTGCCTTCACAAAACATGCGACGCAAGCTAAACATGTGTCGCAAAAATAGAAACCGTGTCTAAAATAGAAATGTCACAAAAAAAATCAAAAATGTGAAGTGCACGAAAAACATGCGACACAAGCTAAACATGTGTCGCTAAATAGAAACGGTGTCTAAAATCGAAATGTCTCGAAAGTCGAAAATGTGAAGTGCACCAAAACATGCGACGCAAGCTAATCATGTGTCGCAGAAATAGAAACGGTGTCTAAAATCGAAATTTTACGGAAAAAATCGAAAATGTGAAGTGCACGCAAAACATGCGACACAAGCTAAACATGTGTCGCAAAAATAGAAACCATGTCTAAAATAGAAATGTCACGAAAAAAATCAAAAATGTGAAGTGCACGCAAAACATGCGACACAAGCTAAACATGTGTCGCAAAAATAGAAACCATGTCTAAAATAGAAATGTCATGAAAAAAATCAAAAATGTGAAGTGCACGCAAAACATGCGACACAAGCTAAACATGTGTCGCAAAAATAGAAACGGTGTCTAAAATCGAAATGTCTCGAAAGTCGAAAATGTGAAGTGCACCAAAACATGCGACGCAAGCTAATCATGTGTCGCAGAAATAGAAACGGTTTCTAAAATCGAAATATTACGGAAAAAATCGAAAATGTGAAGTGCACGCAAAACATGCGACACAAGCTAAACATGTGTCGCAAAAATAGAAACCGTGTCTAAAATAGAAATGTCACGAAAAAAATCGAAAATGTGAAGTGTGCACCAAAACATGCGACGCAAGCTAAACATGTGTCGCAAAAATAGAAACCGTGTCTAAAATTTAAATGTCACGCAAAAAATCAAAAATGTGAAGTGCACGCAAAACCTGCGACACAAGCTAAACATGTGTCGCTAAATAGAAACGGTGTCTAAAATCGAAATGTCTCGAAAGTCGAAAATGTGAAGTGCACCAAAACATGCGACGCAAGCTAATCATGTGTCGCAGAAATAGAAACGGTATATAAAATCTAAACGTTACAAAGCTAGGGTGCTCTGATCGGTCAGGTTGCCTTGTGTGCTCTGACTGGTCAGTTGGACCCTGGGTCCTCTGGTTGGTCAGGTGGCCGTACGTGCGCTTATTAATCTGAAAGCTGATGTGCTCTTCATGGGCCGTACGTGCGCTGATTAATCTGAAAGCTGATGTGCTCTCTTGATCGACCGGTTGGCCTGGGGTGCTCTGATTGGTCAGGAGGCAGCTGTGTGCACTGGCTGGTCAAGTGCCTTACACCGTGCCTTCACAAAACATGCGACGCAAGCTAAACATGTGTCGCAAAAATAGAAACCGTGTCTAAAATAGAAATGTCACAAAAAAAATCAAAAATGTGAAGTGCACGAAAAACATGCGACACAAGCTAAACATGTGTCGCAAAAATAGAAATGGTGTCTAAAATAGAAATGTCTTGAAAGTCGAAAATGTGAAGTGCACCAAAACATGCGACGCAAGCTAAACATGTGTCGCAGAAATAGAAACGGTGTCTAAAATCGAAATTTTACGGAAAAAAACGAAAATGTGAAGTGCACGCAAAACATGCGACACAAGCTAATCATGTGTCGCAAAAATAGAAACCATGTCTAAAATAGAAATGTCACGAAAAAAATCAAAAATGTGAAGTGCACGCAAAACATGCGACACAAGCTAAACATGTGTCGCAAAAATAGAAACCATGTCTAAAATAGAAATGTCATGAAAAAAATCAAAAATGTGAAGTGCACGCAAAACATGCGACACAAGCTAAACATGTGTCGCAAAAATAGAAACGGTGTCTAAAATCGAAATGTCTCGAAAGTCGAAAATGTGAAGTGCACCAAAACATGCGACGCAAGCTAATCATGTGTCGCAGAAATAGAAACGGTTTCTAAAATCGAAATTTCACGGAAAAAATCGAAAATGTGAAGTGCACGCAAAACATGCGACACAAGCTAAACATGTGTCGCAAAAATAGAAACCGTGTCTAAAATAGAAATGTCACGAAAAAAATCGAAAATGTGAAGTGTGCACCAAAACATGCGACGCAAGCTAAACATGTGTCGCAAAAATAGAAACCGTGTCTAAAATTTAAATGTCACGCAAAAAATCAAAAATGTGAAGTGCACGCAAAACCTGCGACACAAGCTAAACATGTGTCGCTAAATAGAAACGGTGTCTAAAATCGAAATGTCTCGAAAGTCGAAAATGTGAAGTGCACCAAAACATGCGACGCAAGCTAATCATGTGTCGCAGAAATAGAAACGGTATATAAAATCTAAACGTTACAAAGCTAGGGTGCTCTGATCGGTCAGGTTGCCTTGTGTGCTCTGACTGGTCAGTTGGACCCTGGGTCCTCTGGTTGGTCAGGTGGCCGTACGTGCGCTTATTAATCTGAAAGCTGATGTGCTCTTCATGGGCCGTACGTGCGCTGATTAATCTGAAAGCTGATGTGCTCTCTTGATCGACCGGTTGGCCTGGGGTGCTCTGATTGGTCAGGAGGCAGCTGTGTGCACTGGCTGGTCAAGTGCCTTACACCGTGCCTTCACAAAACATGCGACGCAAGCTAAACATGTGTCGCAAAAATAGAAACCGTGTCTAAAATAGAAATGTCACAAAAAAAATCAAAAATGTGAAGTGCACGAAAAACATGCGACACAAGCTAAACATGTGTCGCAAAAATAGAAACCGTGTCTAAAATAGAAATGTCACGAAAAAAATCAAAAATGTGAAGTGCACGCAAAACATGCGACACAAGCTAAACATGTGTCGCTAAATAGAAACGGTGTCTAAAATCGAAATGTCTCGAAAGTCGAAAATGTGAAGTGCACCAAAACATGCGACGCAAGCTAATCATGTGTCGCAGAAATAGAAACGGTATATAAAATCTAAACGTTACAAAGCTAGGGTGCTCTGATCGGTCAGGTTGCCTTGTGTGCTCTGACTGGTCAGTTGGACCCTGGGTCCTCTGGTTGGTCAGGTGGCCGTACGTGCGCTTATTAATCTGAAAGCTGATGTGCTCTTCATGGGCCGTACGTGCGCTGATTAATCTGAAAGCTGATGTGCTCTCTTGATCGACCGGTTGGCCTGGGGTGCTCTGATTGGTCAGGAGGCAACTGTGTGCACTGGCTGGTCAAGTGCCTTACACCGTGCCTTCACAAAACATGCGACGCAAGCTAAACATGTGTCGCAAAAATAGAAACCGTGTCTAAAATAGAAATGTCACCAAAAAAATCAAAAATGTGAAGTGCACGAAAAACATGCGACACAAGCTAAACATGTGTCGCTAAATAGAAACGGTGTCTAAAATCGAAATGTCTCGAAAGTCGAAAATGTGAAGTGCACGCAAAACATGCGACACAAGCTAAACATGTGTCGCAAAAATAGAAACCGTGTCTAAAATAGAAATGTCACGAAAAAAATCGAAAATGTGAAGTGTGCACCAAAACATGCGACGCAAGCTAAACATGTGTCGCAAAAATAGAAACCGTGTCTAAAATTGAAATGTCACGAAAAAAATCAAAAATGTGAAGTGTGCACCAAAACATGCGACACAAGCTAAACATGTGTCGCAAAAATAGAAACCGTGTCTAAAATAGAAATGTCACAAAAAAAATCAAAAATGTGAAGTGCACGCAAAACATGCGACACAAGCTAAACATGTGTCGCAAAAATAGAAACGGTGTCTAAAATCGAAATGTCTCGAAAGTCGAAAATGTGAAGTGCACCAAAACATGCGAAGTAAGCTAATCATGTGTCGCAGAAATAGAAACGGTATATAAAATCTAAACGTTACAAAGCTAGGGTGCTCTGATCGGTCAGGTTGCCTTGTGTGCTCTGACTGGTCAGTTGGACCCTGGGTCCTCTGGTTGGTCAGGTGGCCGTACGTGCGCTTATTAATCTGAAAGCTGATGTGCTCTTCATGGGCCGTACGTGCGCTGATTAATCTGAAAGCTGATGTGCTCTCTTGATCGACCGGTTGGCCTGGGGTGCTCTGATTGGTCAGGAGGCAGCTGTGTGCACTGGCTGGTCAAGTGCCTTACACCGTGCCTTCACAAAACATGCGACGCAAGCTAAACATGTGTCGCAAAAATAGAAACCGTGTCTAAAATAGAAATGTCACAAAAAAAATCAAAAGTGTGAAGTGCACGAAAAACATGCGACACAAGCTAAACATGTGTCGCAAAAATAGAAATGGTGTCTAAAATAGAAATGTCTTGAAAGTCGAAAGTGTGAAGTGCACCAAAACATGCGACGCAAGCTAATCATGTGTCGCACAAATAGAAACGGTGTCTAAAATCGAAATTTTACGGAAAAAATCGAAAATGTGAAGTGCACGCAAAACATGCGACACAAGCTAAACATGTGTCGCAAAAATAGAAACCGTGTCTAAAATAGAAATGTCACGAAAAAAATCGAAAATGTGAAGTGTGCACCAAAACATGCGACGCAAGCTAAACATGTGTCGCAAAAATAGAAACCGTGTCTAAAATAGAAATGTCACGAAAAAAATCAAAAATGTGAAGTGCACGCAAAACATGCGACACAAGCTAAACATGTGTCGCTAAATAGAAACGGTGTCTAAAATCGAAATGTCTCGAAAGTCGAAAATGTGAAGTGCACCAAAATATGCGACACAAGCTAAACATGTGTCGCAAAAATAGAAACCGTGTCTTAAATAGAAATGTAACGAAAAAAATCGAAAATGTGAAGTGTGCACCAAAACATGCGACGCAAGCTAAACATGTGTGGCAAAAATAGAAACCATGTCTAAAATAGAAATGTCACGAAAAAATTCAAAAATGTGAAGTGCACGCAAAACATGCGACACAAGCTAAACATGTGTCGCTAAATAGAAACGGTGTCTAAAATCGAAATGTCTCAAAAGTGCACCAAAACATGCGACGCAAGCTAATCATGTGTCGCAGAAATAGAAACGGTATATAAAATCTAAACGTTACAAAGCTAGGGTGCTCTGATCGGTCAGGTTGCCTTGTGTGCTCTGACTGGTCAGTTGGACCCTGGGTCCTCTGGTTGGTCAGGTGGCCGTACGTGCGCTTATTAATCTGAAAGCTGATGTGCTCTTCATGGGCCGTACGTGCGCTGATTAATCTGAAAGCTGATGTGCTCTCTTGATCGACCGGTTGGCCTGGGGTGCTCTGATTGGTCAGGAGGCAGCTGTGTGCACTGGCTGGTCAAGTGCCTTACACCGTGCCTTCACAAAACATGCGACGCAAGCTAAACATGTGTCGCAAATATAGAAACGGTGTCTAAAATCGAAATGTCTCGAAAGTCAAAAATGTGAAGTGCACCAAAACATGCGACGCAAGCTAATCATGTGTCGCAGAAATAGAAACGGTATATAAAAACTAAACGTTACAAAGCTAGGGTGCTCTGATCGGTCAGGTTGCCTTGTGTGCTCTGACTGGTCAGTTGGACCCTGGGTCCTCTGGTTGGTCAGGTGGCCGTACGTGCGCTTATTAATCTGAAAGCTGATGTGCTCTTCATGGGCCGTACGTGCGCTGATTAATCTGAAAGCTGATGTGCTCTCTTGATCGACCGGTTGGCCTGGGGTGCTCTGATTGGTCAGGAGGCAGCTGTGTGCACTGGCTGGTCAAGTGCCTTACACCGTGCCTTCACAAAACATGCGACGCAAGCTAAACATGTGTCGCAAAAATAGAAACCGTGTCTAAAATAGAAATGTCACAAAAAAAATCAAAAATGTGAAGTGCACGAAAAACATGCGACACAAGCTAAACATGTGTCGCAAAAATAGAAACCGTGTCTAAAATAGAAAAGTCACGAAAAAAATCAAAAATGTGAAGTGCACGCAAAACATGCGACACAAGCTAAACATGTGTCGCTAAATAGAAACGGTGTCTAAAATCGAAATGTCTCGAAAGTCGAAAATGTGAAGTGCACCAAAACATGCGACGCAAGCTAATCATGTGTCGCAGAAATAGAAACGGTATATAAAATCTAAACGTTACAAAGCTAGGGTGCTCTGATCGGTCAGGTTGCCTTGTGTGCTCTGACTGGTCAGTTGGACCCTGGGTCCTCTGGTTGGTCAGGTGGCCGTACGTGCGCTTATTAATCTGAAAGCTGATGTGCTCTTCATGGGCCGTACGTGCGCTGATTAATCTGAAAGCTGATGTGCTCTCTTGATCGACCGGTTGGCCTGGGGTGCTCTGATTGGTCAGGAGGCAGCTGTGTGCACTGGCTGGTCAAGTGCCTTACACCGTGCCTTCACAAAACATGCGACGCAAGCTAAACATGTGTCGCAAAAATAGAAACCGTGTCTAAAATAGAAATGTCACCAAAAAAATCAAAAATGTGAAGTGCACGAAAAACATGCGACACAAGCTAAACATGTGTCGCTAAATAGAAACGGTGTCTAAAATCGAAATGTCTCGAAAGTCGAAAATGTGAAGTTCACGCAAAACATGCGACACAAGCTAAACATGTGTCGCAAAAATAGAAACCGTGTCTAAAATAGAAATGTCACGAAAAAAATCGAAAATGTGAAGTGTGCACCAAAACATGCGACGCAAGCTAAACATGTGTCGCAAAAATAGAAACCGTGTCTAAAATTGAAATGTCACGAAAAAAATCAAAAATGTGAAGTGTGCACCAAAACATGCGACGCAAGCTAAACATGTGTCGCAAAAATAGAAACCGTGTCTAAAATAGAAATGTCACAAAAAAAATCAAAAATGTGAAGTGCACGCAAAACATGCGACACAAGCTAAACATGTGTCGCAAAAATAGAAACGGTGTCTAAAATCGAAATGTCTCGAAAGTCGAAAATGTGAAGTGCACCAAAACATGCGAAGTAAGCTAATCATGTGTCGCAGAAATAGAAACGGTATATAAAATCTAAACGTTACAAAGCTAGGGTGCTCTGATCGGTCAGGTTGCCTTGTGTGCTCTGACTGGTCAGTTGGACCCTGGGTCCTCTGGTTGGTCAGGTGGCCGTACGTGCGCTTATTAATCTGAAAGCTGATGTGCTCTTCATGGGCCGTACGTGCGCTGATTAATCTGAAAGCTGATGTGCTCTCTTGATCGACCGGTTGGCCTGGGGTGCTCTGATTGGTCAGGAGGCAGCTGTGTGCACTGGCTGGTCAAGTGCCTTACACCGTGCCTTCACAAAACATGCGACGCAAGCTAAACATGTGTCGCAAAAATAGAAACCGTGTCTAAAATAGAAATGTCACAAAAAAAATCAAAAGTGTGAAGTGCACGAAAAACATGCGACACAAGCTAAACATGTGTCGCAAAAATAGAAATGGTGTCTAAAATAGAAATGTCTTGAAAGTCGAAAGTGTGAAGTGCACCAAAACATGCGACGCAAGCTAATCATGTGTCGCACAAATAGAAACGGTGTCTAAAATCGAAATTTTACGGAAAAAATCGAAAATGTGAAGTGCACGCAAAACATGCGACACAAGCTAAACATGTGTCGCAAAAATAGAAACCGTGTCTAAAATAGAAATGTCACGAAAAAAATCGAAAATGTGAAGTGTGCACCAAAACATGCGACGCAAGCTAAACATGTGTCGCAAAAATAGAAACCGTGTCTAAAATAGAAATGTCACGAAAAAAATCAAAAATGTGAAGTGCACGCAAAACATGCGACACAAGCTAAACATGTGTCGCTAAATAGAAACGGTGTCTAAAATCGAAATGTCTCGAAAGTCGAAAATGTGAAGTGCACCAAAACATGCGACACAAGCTAAACATGTGTCGCAAAAATAGAAACCGTGTCTTAAATAGAAATGTCACGAAAAAAATCGAAAATGTGAAGTGTGCACCAAAACATGCGACGCAAGCTAAACATGTGTGGCAAAAATAGAAACCATGTCTAAAATAGAAATGTCACGAAAAAATTCAAAAATGTGAAGTGCACGCAAAACATGCGACACAAGCTAAACATGTGTCGCTAAATAGAAACGGTGTCTAAAATCGAAATGTCTCAAAAGTGCACCAAAACATGCGACGCAAGCTAATCATGTGTCGCAGAAATAGAAACGGTATATAAAATCTAAACGTTACAAAGCTAGGGTGCTCTGATCGGTCAGGTTGCCTTGTGTGCTCTGACTGGTCAGTTGGACCCTGGGTCCTCTGGTTGGTCAGGTGGCCGTACGTGCGCTTATTAATCTGAAAGCTGATGTGCTCTTCATGGGCCGTACGTGCGCTGATTAATCTGAAAGCTGATGTGCTCTCTTGATCGACCGGTTGGCCTGGGGTGCTCTGATTGGTCAGGAGGCAGCTGTGTGCACTGGCTGGTCAAGTGCCTTACACCGTGCCTTCACAAAACATGCGACGCAAGCTAAACATGTGTCGCAAAAATAGAAACCGTGTCTAAAATAGAAATGTCACAAAAAAAATCAAAAATGTGAAGTGCACGAAAAACATGCAACACAAGCTAAACATGTGTCGCAAAAATAGAAACCGTGTCTAAAATAGAAATGTCACGAAAAAAATCAAAAATGTGAAGTGCACGCAAAACATGCGACACAAGCTAAACATGTGTCGCTAAATAGAAACGGTGTCTAAAATCGAAATGTCTCGAAAGTCGAAAATGTGAAGTGCACCAAAACATGCGACGCAAGCTAATCATGTGTCGCAGAAATAGAAACGGTATATAAAATCTAAACGTTACAAAGCTAGGGTGCTCTGATCGGTCAGGTTGCCTTGTGTGCTCTGACTGGTCAGTTGGACCCTGGGTCCTCTGGTTGGTCAGGTGGCCGTACGTGCGCTTATTAATCTGAAAGCTGATGTGCTCTTCATGGGCCGTACGTGCGCTGATTAATCTGAAAGCTGATGTGCTCTCTTGATCGACCGGTTGGCCTGGGGTGCTCTGATTGGTCAGGAGGCAGCTGTGTGCACTGGCTGGTCAAGTGCCTTACACCGTGCCTTCACAAAACATGCGACGCAAGCTAAACATGTGTCGCAAATATAGAAACGGTGTCTAAAATCGAAATGTCTCGAAAGTCAAAAATGTGAAGTGCACCAAAACATGCGACGCAAGCTAATCATGTGTCGCAGAAATAGAAACGGTATATAAAAACTAAACGTTACAAAGCTAGGGTGCTCTGATCGGTCAGGTTGCCTTGTGTGCTCTGACTGGTCAGTTGGACCCTGGGTCCTCTGGTTGGTCAGGTGGCCGTACGTGCGCTTATTAATCTGAAAGCTGATGTGCTCTTCATGGGCCGTACGTGCGCTGATTAATCTGAAAGCTGATGTGCTCTCTTGATCGACCGGTTGGCCTGGGGTGCTCTGATTGGTCAGGAGGCAGCTGTGTGCACTGGCTGGTCAAGTGCCTTACACCGTGCCTTCACAAAACATGCGACGCAAGCTAAACATGTGTCGCAAAAATAGAAACCGTGTCTAAAATAGAAATGTCACAAAAAAAATCAAAAATGTGAAGTGCACGAAAAACATGCGACACAAGCTAAACATGTGTCGCAAAAATAGAAACCGTGTCTAAAATAGAAAAGTCACGAAAAAAATCAAAAATGTGAAGTGCACGCAAAACATGCGACACAAGCTAAACATGTGTCGCTAAATAGAAACGGTGTCTAAAATCGAAATGTCTCGAAAGTCGAAAATGTGAAGTGCACCAAAACATGCGACGCAAGCTAATCATGTGTCGCAGAAATAGAAACGGTATATAAAATCTAAACGTTACAAAGCTAGGGTGCTCTGATCGGTCAGGTTGCCTTGTGTGCTCTGACTGGTCAGTTGGACCCTGGGTCCTCTGGTTGGTCAGGTGGCCGTACGTGCGCTTATTAATCTGAAAGCTGATGTGCTCTTCATGGGCCGTACGTGCGCTGATTAATCTGAAAGCTGATGTGCTCTCTTGATCGACCGGTTGGCCTGGGGTGCTCTGATTGGTCAGGAGGCAGCTGTGTGCACTGGCTGGTCAAGTGCCTTACACCGTGCCTTCACAAAACATGCGACGCAAGCTAAACATGTGTCGCAAAAATAGAAACCGTGTCTAAAATAGAAATGTCACCAAAAAAATCAAAAATGTGAAGTGCACGAAAAACATGCGACACAAGCTAAACATGTGTCGCTAAATAGAAACGGTGTCTAAAATCGAAATGTCTCGAAAGTCGAAAATGTGAAGTGCACCAAAACATGCGACGCAAGCTAATCATGTGTCGCAGAAATAGAAACGGTGTCTAAAATCGAAATTTTACGGAAAAAATCGAAAATGTGAAGTGCACGCAAAACATGCGACACAAGCTAAACATGTGTCGCAAAAATAGAAACCGTGTCTAAAATAGAAATGTCACGAAAAAAATCTAAAATGTGAAGTGTGCACCAAAACATGCGACGCAAGCTAAACATGTGTCGCAAAAATAGAAACCGTGTCTAAAATTGAAATGTCACGAAAAAAATCAAAAATGTGAAGTGTGCACCAAAACATGCGACGCAAGCTAAACATGTGTCGCAAAAATAGAAACCGTGTCTAAAATAGAAATGTCACAAAAAAAATCAAAAATGTGAAGTGCACGCAAAAAATGCGACACAAGCTAAACATGTGTCGCAAAAATAGAAACGGTGTCTAAAATCGAAATGTCTCGAAAGTCGAAAATGTGAAGTGCACCAAAACATGCGACGCAAGCTAATCATGTGTCGCAGAAATAGAAACGGTATATAAAATCTAAACGTTACAAAGCTAGGGTGCTCTGATCGGTCAGGTTGCCTTGTGTGCTCTGACTGGTCAGTTGGACCCTGGGTCCTCTGGTTGGTCAGGTGGCCGTACGTGCGCTTATTAATCTGAAAGCTGATGTGCTCTTCATGGGCCGTACGTGCGCTGATTAATCTGAAAGCTGATGTGCTCTCTTGATCGACCGGTTGGCCTGGGGTGCTCTGATTGGTCAGGAGGCAGCTGTGTGCACTGGCTGGTCAAGTGCCTTACACCGTGCCTTCACAAAACATGCGACGCAAGCTAAACATGTGTCGCAAAAATAGAAACCGTGTCTAAAATAGAATTGTCACCAAAAAAATCAAAAATGTGAAGTGCACGAAAAACATGCGACACAAGCTAAACATGTGTCGCTAAATAGAAACGGTGTCTAAAATCGAAATGTCTCGAAAGTCGAAAATGTGAAGTGCACCAAAACATGCGACGCAAGCTAATCATGTGTCGCAGAAATAGAAACGGTGTCTAAAATCGAAATTTTACGGAAAAAATCGAAAATGTGAAGTGCACGCAAAACATGCGACACAAGCTAAACATGTGTCGCAAAAATAGAAACCGTGTCTAAAATAGAAATGTCACGAAAAAAATCGAAAATGTAAGTGTGCACCAAAACATGCGACGCAAGCTAAACATGTGTCGCAAAAATAGAAACCGTGTCTAAAATTGAAATGTCACGAAAAAAATCAAAAATGTGAAGTGTGCACCAAAACATGCGACGCAAGCTAAACATGTGTCGCAAAAATAGAAACCGTGTCTAAAATAGAAATGTCACGAAAAAAATCAAAAATGTGAAGTGCACGCAAAACATGCGACACAAGCTAAACATGTGTCGCTAAATAGAAACGGTGTCTAAAATCGAAATGTCTCGAAAGTCGAAAATGTGAAGTGCACCAAAACATGCGACACAAGCTAAACATGTGTCGCAAAAATAGAAACCGTGTCTAAAATAGAAATGTCACGAAAAAATTCAAAAATGTGAAGTGCACGCAAAACACGCGACACAAGCTAAACATGTGTCGCAAAAATAGAAACCATGTCTAAAATAGAAATGTCATGAAAAAAATCAAAAATGTGAAGTGCACGCAAAACATGCGACACAAGCTAAACATGTGTCGCAAAAATAGAAACGGTGTCTAAAATCGAAATGTCTCGAAAGTCAAAAATGTGAAGTGCACCAAAACATGCGACGCAAGCTAATCATGTGTCGCAGAAATAGAAACGGTATATAAAATCTAAACGTTACAAAGCTAGGGTGCTCTGATCGGTCAGGTTGCCTTGTGTGCTCTGACTGGTCAGTTGGACCCTGGGTCCTCTGGTTGGTCAGGTGGCCGTACGTGCGCTTATTAATCTGAAAGCTGATGTGCTCTTCATGGGCCGTACGTGCGCTGATTAATCTGAAAGCTGATGTGCTCTCTTGATCGACCGGTTGGCCTGGGGTGCTCTGATTGGTCAGGAGGCAGCTGTGTGCACTGGCTGGTCAAGTGCCTTACACCGTGCCTTCACAAAACATGCGACGCAAGCTAAACATGTGTCGCAAAAATAGAAACCGTGTCTAAAATAGAAATGTCACAAAAAAAATCAAAAATGTGAAGTGCACGAAAAACATGCGACACAAGCTAAACATGTGTCGCAAAAATAGAAACCGTGTCTAAAATAGAAATGTCACGAAAAAAATCAAAAATGTGAAGTGCACGCAAAACATGCGACACAAGCTAAACATGTGTCGCTAAATAGAAACGGTGTCTAAAATCGAAATGTCTCGAAAGTCGAAAATGTGAAGTGCACCAAAACATGCGACGCAAGCTAATCATGTGTCGCAGAAATAGAAACGGTGTCTAAAAATCGAAATTTTACGGAAAAAATCGAAAATGTGAAGTGCACGCAAAACATGCGACACAAGCTAAACATGTGTCGCAAAAATAGAAACCGTGTCTAAAATAGAAATGTCACGAAAAAAATCGAAAATGTGAAGTGTGCACCAAAACATGCGACGCAAGCTAAACATGTGTCACAAAAATAGAAACCGTGTCTAAAATTGAAATGTCACGAAAAAAATCAAAAATGTGAAGTGTGCACCAAAACATGCGACGCAAGCTAAACATGTGTCGCAAAAATAGAAACCGTGTCTAAAATAGAAATGTCACAAAAAAAATCAAAAATGTGAAGTGCACGCAAAACATGCGACACAAGCTAAACATGTGTCGCAAAAATAGAAACGGTGTCTAAAATCGAAATGTCTCGAAAGTCGAAAATGTGAAGTGCACCAAAACATGCGACGCAAGCTAATCATGTGTCGCAGAAATAGAAACGGTATATAAAATCTAAACGTTACAAAGCTAGGGTGCTCTGATCGGTCAGGTTGCCTTGTGTGCTCTGACTGGTCAGTTGGACCCTGGGTCCTCTGGTTGGTCAGGTGGCCGTACGTGCGCTTATTAATCTGAAAGCTGATGTGCTCTTCATGGGCCGTACGTGCGCTGATTAATCTGAAAGCTGATGTGCTCTCTTGATCGACCGGTTGGCCTGGGGTGCTCTGATTGGTCAGGAGGCAGCTGTGTGCACTGGCTGGTCAAGTGCCTTACACCGTGCCTTCACAAAACATGCGACGCAAGCTAAACATGTGTCGCAAAAATAGAAACCGTGGCTAAAATAGAAATGTCACAAAAAAAATCAAAAATGTGAAGTGCACGAAAAACATGCGACACAAGCTAAACATGTGTCGCAAAAATAGAAACCGTGTCTAAAATAGAAATGTCACGAAAAAAATCAAAAATGTGAAGTGCACGCAAAACATGCGACACAAGCTAAACATGTGTCGCTAAATAGAAACGGTGTCTAAAATCGAAATGTCTCGAAAGTCGAAAATGTGAAGTGCACCAAAACATGCGACGCAAGCTAATCATGTGTCGCAGAAATAGAAACGGTATATAAAATCTAAACGTTACAAAGCTAGGGTGCTCTGATCGGTCAGGTTGCCTTGTGTGCTCTGACTGGTCAGTTGGACCCTGGGTCCTCTGGTTGGTCAGGTGGCCGTACGTGCGCTTATTAATCTGAAAGCTGATGTGCTCTTCATGGGCCGTACGTGCGCTGATTAATCTGAAAGCTGATGTGCTCTCTTGATCGACCGGTTGGCCTGGGGTGCTCTGATTGGTCAGGAGGCAGCTGTGTGCACTGGCTGGTCAAGTGCCTTACACCGTGCCTTCACAAAACATGCGACGCAAGCTAAACATGTGTCGCAAAAATAGAAACCGTGTCTAAAATAGAAATGTCACCAAAAAAATCAAAAATGTGAAGTGCACGAAAAACATGCGACACAAGCTAAACATGTGTCGCTAAATAGAAACGGTGTCTAAAATCGAAATGTCTCGAAAGTCGAAAATGTGAAGTGCACCAAAACATGCGACGCAAGCTAATCATGTGTCGCAGAAATAGAAACGGTGTCTAAAATCGAAATTTTACGGAAAAAATCGAAAATGTGAAGTGCACGCAAAACATGCGACACAAGCTAAACATGTGTCGCAAAAATAGAAACCGTGTCTAAAATAGAAATGTCACGAAAAAAATCGAAAATGTGAAGTGTGCACCAAAACATGCGACGCAAGCTAAACATGTGTCGCAAAAATAGAAACCGTGTCTAAAATTGAAATGTCACGAAAAAAATCAAAAATGTGAAGTGTGCACCAAAACATGCGACGCAAGCTAAACATGTGTCGCAAAAATAGAAACCGTGTCTAAAATAGAAATGTCACAAAAAAAAATCAAAAATGTGAAGTGCACGCAAAAATTGCGACACAAGCTAAACATGTGTCGCAAAAATAGAAACCGTGTCTAAAATCGAAATGTCTCGAAAGTCGAAAATGTGAAGTGCACCAAAACATGCGACGCAAGCTAATCATGTGTCGCAGAAATAGAAACGGTATATAAAATCTAAACGTTACAAAGCTAGGGTGCTCTGATCGGTCAGGTTGCCTTGTGTGCTCTGACTGGTCAGTTGGACCCTGGGTCCTCTGGTTGGTCAGGTGGCCGTACGTGCGCTTATTAATCTGAAAGCTGATGTGCTCTTCATGGGCCGTACGTGCGCTGATTAATCTGAAAGCTGATGTGCTCTCTTGATCGACCGGTTGGCCTGGGGTGCTCTGATTGGTCAGGAGGCAGCTGTGTGCACTGGCTGGTCAAGTGCCTTACACCGTGCCTTCACAAAACATGCGACGCAAGCTAAACATGTGTCGCAAAAATAGAAACCGTGTCTAAAATAGAAATGTCACAAAAAAAATCAAAAATGTGAAGTGCACGCAAAACATGCGACACAAGCTAAACATGTGTCGCAAAAATAGAAACGGTGTCTAAAATAGAAATGTCACGAAAAAAATCGAAAATGTGAAGTGTGCACCAAAACATGCGACGCAAGCTAAACATGTGTCGCAAAAATAGAAACCGTGTCTAAAATAGAAATGTCACGAAAAAAATCAAAAATGTGAAGTTCACGCAAAACATGCGACACAAGCTAAACATGTGTCGCTAAATAGAAACGGTGTCTAAAATCGAAATGTCTCGAAAGTCGAAAATGTGAAGTGCACCAAAACATGCGACACAAGCTAAACATGTGTCGCAAAAATAGAAACCGTGTCTAAAATAGAAATGTCACGAAAAAAATCGAAAATGTGAAGTGTGCACCAAAACATGCGACGCAAGCTAAACATGTGTCGCAAAAATAGAAACTGTGTCTAAAATAGAAATGTCACGAAAAAATTCAAAAATGTGAAGTGCACGCAAAACATGCGACACAAGCTAAACCTGTGTCGCAAAAATAGAAACCATGTCTAAAATAGAAATGTCACGAAAAAAATAAAAAATGTGAAGTGCACGCAAAACATGCGACACAAGCTAAACATGTGTCGCAAAAATAGAAACCATGTCTAAAATAGAAATGTCATGAAAAAAATCAAAAATGTGAAGTGCACGCAAAACATGCGACACAAGCTAAACATGTGTCGCAAAAATAGAAACGGTGTCTAAAATCGAAATGTCTCGAAAGTCGAAAATGTGAAGTGCACCAAAACATGCGACGCAAGCTAATCATGTGTCGCAGAAATAGAAACGGTATATAAAATCTAAACGTTACAAAGCTAGGGTGCTCTGATCGGTCAGGTTGCCTTGTGTGCTCTGACTGGTCAGTTGGACCCTGGGTCCTCTGGTTGGTCAGGTGGCCGTACGTGCGCTTATTAATCTGAAAGCTGATGTGCTCTTCATGGGCCGTACGTGCGCTGATTAATCTGAAAGCTGATGTGCTCTCTTGATCGACCGGTTGGCCTGGGGTGCTCTGATTGGTCAGGAGGCAGCTGTGTGCACTGGCTGGTCAAGTGCCTTACACCGTGCCTTCACAAAACATGCGACGCAAGCTAAACATGTGTCGCAAAAATAGAAACCGTGTCTAAAATAGAAATGTCACAAAAAAAATCAAAAATGTGAAGTGCACGAAAAACATGCGACACAAGCTAAACATGTGTCGCAAAAATAGAAACCGTGTCTAAAATAGAAATGTCACGAAAAAAATCAAAAATGTGAAGTGCACGCAAAACATGCGACACAAGCTAAACATGTGTCGCTAAATAGAAACGGTGTCTAAAATCGAAATGTCTCGAAAGTCGAAAATGTGAAGTGCACCAAAACATGCGACGCAAGCTAATCATGTGTCGCAGAAATAGAAACGGTGTCTAAAAATCTAAATTTTACGGAAAAAATCGAAAATGTGAAGTGCACGCAAAACATGCGACACAAGCTAAACATGTGTCGCAAAAATAGAAACCGTGTCTAAAATAGAAATGTCACGAAAAAAATCGAAAATGTGAAGTGTGCACCAAAACATGCGACGCAAGCTAAACATGTGTCGCAAAAATAGAAACCGTGTCTAAAATTGAAATGTCACGAAAAAAATAAAAAATGTGAAGTGTGCACCAAAACATGCGACGCAAGCTAAACATGTGTCGCAAAAATAGAAACCGTGTCTAAAATAGAAATGTCACAAAAAAAATCAAAAATGTGAAGTGCACGCAAAACATGCGACACAAGCTAAACATGTGTCGCAAAAATAGAAACGGTGTCTAAAATCGAAATGTCTCGAAAGTCGAAAATGTGAAGTGCACCAAAACATGCGACGCAAGCTAATCATGTGTCGCAGAAATAGAAACGGTATATAAAATCTAAACGTTACAAAGCTAGGGTGCTCTGATCGGTCAGGTTGCCTTGTGTGCTCTGACTGGTCAGTTGGACCCTGGGTCCTCTGGTTGGTCAGGTGGCCGTACGTGCGCTTATTAATCTGAAAGCTGATGTGCTCTTCATGGGCCGTACGTGCGCTGATTAATCTGAAAGCTGATGTGCTCTCTTGATCGACCGGTTGGCCTGGGGTGCTCTGATTGGTCAGGAGGCAGCTGTGTGCACTGGCTGGTCAAGTGCCTTACACCGTGCCTTCACAAAACATGCGACGCAAGCTAAACATGTGTCGCAAAAATAGAAACCGTGTCTAAAATAGAAATGTCACAAAAAAAATCAAAAATGTGAAGTGCACGAAAAACATGCGACACAAGCTAAACATGTGTCGCAAAAATAGAAATGGTGTCTAAAATAGAAATGTCTTGAAAGTCGAAAATGTGAAGTGCGACGCAAGCTAAACATGTGTCGCAGAAATAGAAACGGTTTCTAAAATCGAAATTTCACGGAAAAAATCGAAAATGTGAAGTGCACGCAAAACATGCGACACAAGCTAAACATGTGTCGCAAAAATAGAAACCGTGTCTAAAATAGAAATGTCACGAAAAAAATCGAAAATGTGAAGTGTGCACCAAAACATGCGACGCAAGCTAAACATGTGTCGCAAAAATAGAAACCGTGTCTAAAATTTAAATGTCACGCAAAAAATCAAAAATGTGAAGTGCACCCAAAACATGCGACACAAGCTAAACATGTGTCGCTAAATAGAAACGGTGTCTAAAATCGAAATGTCTCGAAAGTCGAAAATGTGAAGTGCACCAAAACATGCGACGCAAGCTAATCATGTGTCGCAGAAATAGAAACGGTATATAAAATCTAAACGTTACAAAGCTAGGGTGCTCTGATCGGTCAGGTTGCCTTGTGTGCTCTGACTGGTCAGTTGGACCCTGGGTCCTCTGGTTGGTCAGGTGGCCGTACGTGCGCTTATTAATCTGAAAGCTGATGTGCTCTTCATGGGCCGTACGTGCGCTGATTAATCTGAAAGCTGATGTGCTCTCTTGATCGACCGGTTGGCCTGGGGTGCTCTGATTGGTCAGGAGGCAGCTGTGTGCACTGGCTGGTCAAGTGCCTTACACCGTGCCTTCACAAAACATGCGACGCAAGCTAAACATGTGTCGCAAAAATAGAAACCGTGTCTAAAATAGAAATGTCACAAAAAAAATCAAAAATGTGAAGTGCACGAAAAACATGCGACACAAGCTAAACATGTGTCGCTAAATAGAAACGGTGTCTAAAATCGAAATGTCTCGAAAGTCGAAAATGTGAAGTGCACCAAAACATGCGACGCAAGCTAATCATGTGTCGCAGAAATAGAAACGGTGTCTAAAATCGAAATTTTACGGAAAAAATCGAAAATGTGAAGTGCACGCAAAACATGCGACACAAGCTAAACATGTGTCGCAAAAATAGAAACCATGTCTAAAATAGAAATGTCACGAAAAAAATCAAAAATGTGAAGTGCACGCAAAACATGCGACACAAGCTAAACATGTGTCGCAAAAATAGAAACCATGTCTAAAATAGAAATGTCATGAAAAAAATCAAAAATGTGAAGTGCACGCAAAACATGCGACACAAGCTAAACATGTGTCGCAAAAATAGAAACGGTGTCTAAAATCGAAATGTCTCGAAAGTCGAAAATGTGAAGTGCACCAAAACATGCGACGCAAGCTAATCATGTGTCGCAGAAATAGAAACGGTTTCTAAAATCGAAATATTACGGAAAAAATCGAAAATGTGAAGTGCACGCAAAACATGCGACACAAGCTAAACATGTGTCGCAAAAATAGAAACCGTGTCTAAAATAGAAATGTCACGAAAAAAATCGAAAATGTGAAGTGTGCACCAAAACATGCGACGCAAGCTAAACATGTGTCGCAAAAATAGAAACCGTGTCTAAAATAGAAATGTCACAAAAAAAATCAAAAATGTGAAGTGCACGAAAAACATGCGACACAAGCTAAACATGTGTCGCTAAATAGAAATGGTGTCTAAAATCGAAATGTCTCGAAAGTCGAAAATGTGAAGTGCACACAAAACATGCGACACAAGCTAAACATGTGTCGCAAAAATAGAAACCGTGTCTAAAATAGAAATGTCACGAAAAAAATCGAAAATGTGAAGTGTGCACCAAAACATGCGACGCAAGCTAAACATGTGTCGCAAAAATAGAAACCGTGTCTAAAATTGAAATGTCACGAAAAAAATCAAAAATGTGAAGTGTGCACCAAAACATGCGACACAAGCTAAACATGTGTCGCAAAAATAGAAACCGTGTCTAAAATAGAAATGTCACAAAAAAAATCAAAAATGTGAAGTGCACGCAAAACATGCGACACAAGCTAAACATGTGTCGCAAAAATAGAAACGGTGTCTAAAATCGAAATGTCTCGAAAGTCGAAAATGTGAAGTGCACCAAAACATGCGAAGTAAGCTAATCATGTGTCGCAGAAATAGAAACGGTATATAAAATCTAAACGTTACAAAGCTAGGGTGCTCTGATCGGTCAGGTTGCCTTGTGTGCTCTGACTGGTCAGTTGGACCCTGGGTCCTCTGGTTGGTCAGGTGGCCGTACGTGCGCTTATTAATCTGAAAGCTGATGTGCTCTTCATGGGCCGTACGTGCGCTGATTAATCTGAAAGCTGATGTGCTCTCTTGATCGACCGGTTGGCCTGGGGTGCTCTGATTGGTCAGGAGGCAGCTGTGTGCACTGGCTGGTCAAGTGCCTTACACCGTGCCTTCACAAAACATGCGACGCAAGCTAAACATGTGTCGCAAAAATAGAAACCGTGTCTAAAATAGAAATGTCACAAAAAAAATCAAAAGTGTGAAGTGCACGAAAAACATGCGACACAAGCTAAACATGTGTCGCAAAAATAGAAATGGTGTCTAAAATAGAAATGTCTTGAAAGTCGAAAGTGTGAAGTGCACCAAAACATGCGACGCAAGCTAATCATGTGTCGCACAAATAGAAACGGTGTCTAAAATCGAAATTTTACGGAAAAAATCGAAAATGTGAAGTGCACGCAAAACATGCGACACAAGCTAAACATGTGTCGCAAAAATAGAAACCGTGTCTAAAATAGAAATGTCACGAAAAAAATCGAAAATGTGAAGTGTGCACCAAAACATGCGACGCAAGCTAAACATGTGTCGCAAAAATAGAAACCGTGTCTAAAATAGAAATGTCACGAAAAAAATCAAAAATGTGAAGTGCACGCAAAACATGCGACACAAGCTAAACATGTGTCGCTAAATAGAAACGGTGTCTAAAATCGAAATGTCTCGAAAGTCGAAAATGTGAAGTGCACCAAAACATGCGACACAAGCTAAACATGTGTCGCAAAAATAGAAACCGTGTCTAAAATAGAAATGTCACGAAAAAAATCGAAAATGTGAAGTGTGCACCAAAACATGCGACGCAAGCTAAACATGTGTGGCAAAAATAGAAACCATGTCTAAAATAGAAATGTCACGAAAAAATTCAAAAATGTGAAGGGCACGCAAAACATGCGACACAAGCTAAACATGTGTCGCTAAATAGAAACGGTGTCTAAAATCGAAATGTCTCAAAAGTGCACCAAAACATGCGACGCAAGCTAATCATGTGTCGCAGAAATAGAAACGGTATATAAAATCTAAACGTTACAAAGCTAGGGTGCTCTGATCGGTCAGGTTGCCTTGTGTGCTCTGACTGGTCAGTTGGACCCTGGGTCCTCTGGTTGGTCAGGTGGCCGTACGTGCGCTTATTAATCTGAAAGCTGATGTGCTCTTCATGGGCCGTACGTGCGCTGATTAATCTGAAAGCTGATGTGCTCTCTTGATCGACCGGTTGGCCTGGGGTGCTCTGATTGGTCAGGAGGCAGCTGTGTGCACTGGCTGGTCAAGTGCCTTACACCGTGCCTTCACAAAACATGCGACGCAAGCTAAACATGTGTCGCAAAAATAGAAACCGTGTCTAAAATAGAAATGTCACAAAAAAAATCAAAAATGTGAAGTGCACGCAAAACATGCGACACAAGCTAAACATGTGTCGCTAAATAGAAACGGTGTCTAAAATCGAAATGTCTCGAAAGTCGAAAATGTGAAGTGCACCAAAACATGCGACGCAAGCTAATCATGTGTCGCAGAAATAGAAACGGTATATAAAATCTAAACGTTACAAAGCTAGGGTGCTCTGATCGGTCAGGTTGCCTTGTGTGCTCTGACTGGTCAGTTGGACCCTGGGTCCTCTGGTTGGTCAGGTGGCCGTACGTGCGCTTATTAATCTGAAAGCTGATGTGCTCTTCATGGGCCGTACGTGCGCTGATTAATCTGAAAGCTGATGTGCTCTCTTGATCGACCGGTTGGCCTGGGGTGCTCTGATTGGTCAGGAGGCAGCTGTGTGCACTGGCTGGTCAAGTGCCTTACACCGTGCCTTCACAAAACATGCGACGCAAGCTAAACATGTGTCGCAAATATAGAAACGGTGTCTAAAATCGAAATGTCTCGAAAGTCAAAAATGTGAAGTGCACCAAAACATGCGACGCAAGCTAATCATGTGTCGCAGAAATAGAAACGGTATATAAAAACTAAACGTTACAAAGCTAGGGTGCTCTGATCGGTCAGGTTGCCTTGTGTGCTCTGACTGGTCAGTTGGACCCTGGGTCCTCTGGTTGGTCAGGTGGCCGTACGTGCGCTTATTAATCTGAAAGCTGATGTGCTCTTCATGGGCCGTACGTGCGCTGATTAATCTGAAAGCTGATGTGCTCTCTTGATCGACCGGTTGGCCTGGGGTGCTCTGATTGGTCAGGAGGCAGCTGTGTGCACTGGCTGGTCAAGTGCCTTACACCGTGCCTTCACAAAACATGCGACGCAAGCTAAACATGTGTCGCAAAAATAGAAACCGTGTCTAAAATAGAAATGTCACAAAAAAAATCAAAAATGTGAAGTGCACGAAAAACATGCGACACAAGCTAAACATGTGTCGCAAAAATAGAAACCGTGTCTAAAATAGAAAAGTCACGAAAAAAATCAAAAATGTGAAGTGCACGCAAAACATGCGAAACAAGCTAAACATGTGTCGCTAAATAGAAACGGTGTCTAAAATCGAAATGTCTCGAAAGTCGAAAATGTGAAGTGCACCAAAACATGCGACGCAAGCTAATCATGTGTCGCAGAAATAGAAACGGTATATAAAATCTAAACGTTACAAAGCTAGGGTGCTCTGATCGGTCAGGTTGCCTTGTGTGCTCTGACTGGTCAGTTGGACCCTGGGTCCTCTGGTTGGTCAGGTGGCCGTACGTGCGCTTATTAATCTGAAAGCTGATGTGCTCTTCATGGGCCGTACGTGCGCTGATTAATCTGAAAGCTGATGTGCTCTCTTGATCGACCGGTTGGCCTGGGGTGCTCTGATTGGTCAGGAGGCAGCTGTGTGCACTGGCTGGTCAAGTGCCTTACACCGTGCCTTCACAAAACATGCGACGCAAGCTAAACATGTGTCGCAAAAATAGAAACCGTGTCTAAAATAGAAATGTCACCAAAAAAATCAAAAATGTGAAGTGCACGAAAAACATGCGACACAAGCTAAACATGTGTCGCTAAATAGAAACGGTGTCTAAAATCGAAATGTCTCGAAAGTCGAAAATGTGAAGTGCACCAAAACATGCGACGCAAGCTAATCATGTGTCGCAGAAATAGAAACGGTGTCTAAAATCGAAATTTTACGGAAAAAATCGAAAATGTGAAGTGCACGCAAAACATGCGACACAAGCTAAACATGTGTCGCAAAAATAGAAACCGTGTCTAAAATAGAAATGTCACGAAAAAAATCTAAAATGTGAAGTGTGCACCAAAACATGCGACGCAAGCTAAACATGTGTCGCAAAAATAGAAACCGTGTCTAAAATTGAAATGTCACGAAAAAAATCAAAAATGTGAAGTGTGCACCAAAACATGCGACGCAAGCTAAACATGTGTCGCAAAAATAGAAACCGTGTCTAAAATAGAAATGTCACAAAAAAAATCAAAAATGTGAAGTGCACGCAAAAAATGCGACACAAGCTAAACATGTGTCGCAAAAATAGAAACGGTGTCTAAAATCGAAATGTCTCGAAAGTCGAAAATGTGAAGTGTACCAAAACATGCGACGCAA
Source organism: Danio rerio (assembly GCF_052040795.2). Taxonomy (NCBI): domain Eukaryota; kingdom Metazoa; phylum Chordata; class Actinopteri; order Cypriniformes; family Danionidae; genus Danio; species Danio rerio. Next base: position 9,643,670 of record NC_141038.1, on the reverse strand, counting down.
GCTAATCATGTGTCGCAGAAATAGAAACGGTATATAAAATCTAAACGTTACAAAGCTAGGGTGCTCTGATCGGTCAGGTTGCCTTGTGTGCTCTGACTGGTCAGTTGGACCCTGGGTCCTCTGGTTGGTCAGGTGGCCGTACGTGCGCTTATTAATCTGAAAGCTGATGTGCTCTTCATGGGCCGTACGTGCGCTGATTAATCTGAAAGCTGATGTGCTCTCTTGATCGACCGGTTGGCCTGGGGTGCTCTGATTGGTCAGGAGGCAGCTGTGTGCACTGGCTGGTCAAGTGCCTTACACCGTGCCTTCACAAAACATGCGACGCAAGCTAAACATGTGTCGCAAAAATAGAAACCGTGTCTAAAATAGAATTGTCACCAAAAAAATCAAAAATGTGAAGTGCACGAAAAACATGCGACACAAGCTAAACATGTGTCGCTAAATAGAAACGGTGTCTAAAATCGAAATGTCTCGAAAGTCGAAAATGTGAAGTGCACCAAAACATGCGACGCAAGCTAATCATGTGTCGCAGAAATAGAAACGGTGTCTAAAATCGAAATTTTACGGAAAAAATCGAAAATGTGAAGTGCACGCAAAACATGCGACACAAGCTAAACATGTGTCGCAAAAATAGAAACCGTGTCTAAAATAGAAATGTCACAAAAAAAATCAAAAATGTGAAGTGCACGCAAAACATGCGACACAAGCTAAACATGTGTCGCAAAAATAGAAACGGTGTCTAAAATCGAAATGTCTCGAAAGTCGAAAATGTGAAGTGCACCAAAACATGCGAAGTAAGCTAATCATGTGTCGCAGAAATAGAAACGGTATATAAAATCTAAACGTTACAAAGCTAGGGTGCTCTGATCGGTCAGGTTGCCTTGTGTGCTCTGACTGGTCAGTTGGACCCTGGGTCCTCTGGTTGGTCAGGTGGCCGTACGTGCGCTTATTAATCTGAAAGCTGATGTGCTCTTCATGGGCCGTACGTGCGCTGATTAATCTGAAAGCTGATGTGCTCTCTTGATCGACCGGTTGGCCTGGGGTGCTCTGATTGGTCAGGAGGCAGCTGTGTGCACTGGCTGGTCAAGTGCCTTACACCGTGCCTTCACAAAACATGCGACGCAAGCTAAACATGTGTCGCAAAAATAGAAACCGTGTCTAAAATAGAAATGTCACAAAAAAAATCAAAAGTGTGAAGTGCACGAAAAACATGCGACACAAGCTAAACATGTGTCGCAAAAATAGAAATGGTGTCTAAAATAGAAATGTCTTGAAAGTCGAAAGTGTGAAGTGCACCAAAACATGCGACGCAAGCTAATCATGTGTCGCACAAATAGAAACGGTGTCTAAAATCGAAATTTTACGGAAAAAATCGAAAATGTGAAGTGCACGCAAAACATGCGACACAAGCTAAACATGTGTCGCAAAAATAGAAACCGTGTCTAAAATAGAAATGTCACGAAAAAAATCGAAAATGTGAAGTGTGCACCAAAACATGCGACGCAAGCTAAACATGTGTCGCAAAAATAGAAACCGTGTCTAAAATAGAAATGTCACGAAAAAAATCAAAAATGTGAAGTGCACGCAAAACATGCGACACAAGCTAAACATGTGTCGCTAAATAGAAACGGTGTCTAAAATCGAAATGTCTCGAAAGTCGAAAATGTGAAGTGCACCAAAACATGCGACACAAGCTAAACATGTGTCGCAAAAATAGAAACCGTGTCTAAAATAGAAATGTCACGAAAAAAATCGAAAATGTGAAGTGTGCACCAAAACATGCGACGCAAGCTAAACATGTGTGGCAAAAATAGAAACCATGTCTAAAATAGAAATGTCACGAAAAAATTCAAAAATGTGAAGGGCACGCAAAACATGCGACACAAGCTAAACATGTGTCGCTAAATAGAAACGGTGTCTAAAATCGAAATGTCTCAAAAGTGCACCAAAACATGCGACGCAAGCTAATCATGTGTCGCAGAAATAGAAACGGTATATAAAATCTAAACGTTACAAAGCTAGGGTGCTCTGATCGGTCAGGTTGCCTTGTGTGCTCTGACTGGTCAGTTGGACCCTGGGTCCTCTGGTTGGTCAGGTGGCCGTACGTGCGCTTATTAATCTGAAAGCTGATGTGCTCTTCATGGGCCGTACGTGCGCTGATTAATCTGAAAGCTGATGTGCTCTCTTGATCGACCGGTTGGCCTGGGGTGCTCTGATTGGTCAGGAGGCAGCTGTGTGCACTGGCTGGTCAAGTGCCTTACACCGTGCCTTCACAAAACATGCGACGCAAGCTAAACATGTGTCGCAAAAATAGAAACCGTGTCTAAAATAGAAATGTCACAAAAAAAATCAAAAATGTGAAGTGCACGCAAAACATGCGACACAAGCTAAACATGTGTCGCTAAATAGAAACGGTGTCTAAAATCGAAATGTCTCGAAAGTCGAAAATGTGAAGTGCACCAAAACATGCGACGCAAGCTAATCATGTGTCGCAGAAATAGAAACGGTATATAAAATCTAAACGTTACAAAGCTAGGGTGCTCTGATCGGTCAGGTTGCCTTGTGTGCTCTGACTGGTCAGTTGGACCCTGGGTCCTCTGGTTGGTCAGGTGGCCGTACGTGCGCTTATTAATCTGAAAGCTGATGTGCTCTTCATGGGCCGTACGTGCGCTGATTAATCTGAAAGCTGATGTGCTCTCTTGATCGACCGGTTGGCCTGGGGTGCTCTGATTGGTCAGGAGGCAGCTGTGTGCACTGGCTGGTCAAGTGCCTTACACCGTGCCTTCACAAAACATGCGACGCAAGCTAAACATGTGTCGCAAATATAGAAACGGTGTCTAAAATCGAAATGTCTCGAAAGTCAAAAATGTGAAGTGCACCAAAACATGCGACGCAAGCTAATCATGTGTCGCAGAAATAGAAACGGTATATAAAAACTAAACGTTACAAAGCTAGGGTGCTCTGATCGGTCAGGTTGCCTTGTGTGCTCTGACTGGTCAGTTGGACCCTGGGTCCTCTGGTTGGTCAGGTGGCCGTACGTGCGCTTATTAATCTGAAAGCTGATGTGCTCTTCATGGGCCGTACGTGCGCTGATTAATCTGAAAGCTGATGTGCTCTCTTGATCGACCGGTTGGCCTGGGGTGCTCTGATTGGTCAGGAGGCAGCTGTGTGCACTGGCTGGTCAAGTGCCTTACACCGTGCCTTCACAAAACATGCGACGCAAGCTAAACATGTGTCGCAAAAATAGAAACCGTGTCTAAAATAGAAATGTCACAAAAAAAATCAAAAATGTGAAGTGCACGAAAAACATGCGACACAAGCTAAACATGTGTCGCAAAAATAGAAACCGTGTCTAAAATAGAAAAGTCACGAAAAAAATCAAAAATGTGAAGTGCACGCAAAACATGCGAAACAAGCTAAACATGTGTCGCTAAATAGAAACGGTGTCTAAAATCGAAATGTCTCGAAAGTCGAAAATGTGAAGTGCACCAAAACATGCGACGCAAGCTAATCATGTGTCGCAGAAATAGAAACGGTATATAAAATCTAAACGTTACAAAGCTAGGGTGCTCTGATCGGTCAGGTTGCCTTGTGTGCTCTGACTGGTCAGTTGGACCCTGGGTCCTCTGGTTGGTCAGGTGGCCGTACGTGCGCTTATTAATCTGAAAGCTGATGTGCTCTTCATGGGCCGTACGTGCGCTGATTAATCTGAAAGCTGATGTGCTCTCTTGATCGACCGGTTGGCCTGGGGTGCTCTGATTGGTCAGGAGGCAGCTGTGTGCACTGGCTGGTCAAGTGCCTTACACCGTGCCTTCACAAAACATGCGACGCAAGCTAAACATGTGTCGCAAAAATAGAAACCGTGTCTAAAATAGAAATGTCACCAAAAAAATCAAAAATGTGAAGTGCACGAAAAACATGCGACACAAGCTAAACATGTGTCGCTAAATAGAAACGGTGTCTAAAATCGAAATGTCTCGAAAGTCGAAAATGTGAAGTGCACCAAAACATGCGACGCAAGCTAATCATGTGTCGCAGAAATAGAAACGGTGTCTAAAATCGAAATTTTACGGAAAAAATCGAAAATGTGAAGTGCACGCAAAACATGCGACACAAGCTAAACATGTGTCGCAAAAATAGAAACCGTGTCTAAAATAGAAATGTCACGAAAAAAATCTAAAATGTGAAGTGTGCACCAAAACATGCGACGCAAGCTAAACATGTGTCGCAAAAATAGAAACCGTGTCTAAAATTGAAATGTCACGAAAAAAATCAAAAATGTGAAGTGTGCACCAAAACATGCGACGCAAGCTAAACATGTGTCGCAAAAATAGAAACCGTGTCTAAAATAGAAATGTCACAAAAAAAATCAAAAATGTGAAGTGCACGCAAAAAATGCGACACAAGCTAAACATGTGTCGCAAAAATAGAAACGGTGTCTAAAATCGAAATGTCTCGAAAGTCGAAAATGTGAAGTGTACCAAAACATGCGACGCAAGCTAATCATGTGTCGCAGAAATAGAAACGGTATATAAAATCTAAACGTTACAAAGCTAGGGTGCTCTGATCGGTCAGGTTGCCTTGTGTGCTCTGACTGGTCAGTTGGACCCTGGGTCCTCTGGTTGGTCAGGTGGCCGTACGTGCGCTTATTAATCTGAAAGCTGATGTGCTCTTCATGGGCCGTACGTGCGCTGATTAATCTGAAAGCTGATGTGCTCTCTTGATCGACCGGTTGGCCTGGGGTGCTCTGATTGGTCAGGAGGCAGCTGTGTGCACTGGCTGGTCAAGTGCCTTACACCGTGCCTTCACAAAACATGCGACGCAAGCTAAACATGTGTCGCAAAAATAGAAACCGTGTCTAAAATAGAATTGTCACCAAAAAAATCAAAAATGTGAAGTGCACGAAAAACATGCGACACAAGCTAAACATGTGTCGCTAAATAGAAACGGTGTCTAAAATCGAAATGTCTCGAAAGTCGAAAATGTGAAGTGCACCAAAACATGCGACGCAAGCTAATCATGTGTCGCAGAAATAGAAACGGTGTCTAAAATCGAAATTTTACGGAAAAAATCGAAAATGTGAAGTGCACGCAAAACATGCGACACAAGCTAAACATGTGTCGCAAAAATAGAAACCGTGTCTAAAATAGAAATGTCACGAAAAAAATCGAAAATGTGAAGTGTGCACCAAAACATGCGACGCAAGCTAAACATGTGTCGCAAAAATAGAAACCGTGTCTAAAATTGAAATGTCACGAAAAAAATCAAAAATGTGAAGTGTGCACCAAAACATGCGACGCAAGCTAAACATGTGTCGCAAAAATAGAAACCGTGTCTAAAATAGAAATGTCACGAAAAAAATCAAAAATGTGAAGTGCACGCAAAGCATGCGACACAAGCTAAACATGTGTCGCTAAATAGAAACGGTGTCTAAAATCGAAATGTCTCGAAAGTCGAAAATGTGAAGTGCACCAAAACATGCGACACAAGCTAAACATGTGTCGCAAAAATAGAAACCGTGTCTAAAATAGAAATGTCACGAAAAAATTCAAAAATGTGAAGTGCACGCAAAACATGCGACACAAGCTAAACATGTGTCGCAAAAATAGAAACCATGTCTAAAATAGAAATGTCATGAAAAAAATCAAAAATGTGAAGTGCACGCAAAACATGCGACACAAGCTAAACATGTGTCGCAAAAATAGAAACGGTGTCTAAAATCGAAATGTCTCGAAAGTCAAAAATGTGAAGTGCACCAAAACATGCGACGCAAGCTAATCATGTGTCGCAGAAATAGAAACGGTATATAAAATCTAAACGTTACAAAGCTAGGGTGCTCTGATCGGTCAGGTTGCCTTGTGTGCTCTGACTGGTCAGTTGGACCCTGGGTCCTCTGGTTGGTCAGGTGGCCGTACGTGCGCTTATTAATCTGAAAGCTGATGTGCTCTTCATGGGCCGTACGTGCGCTGATTAATCTGAAAGCTGATGTGCTCTCTTGATCGACCGGTTGGCCTGGGGTGCTCTGATTGGTCAGGAGGCAGCTGTGTGCACTGGCTGGTCAAGTGCCTTACACCGTGCCTTCACAAAACATGCGACGCAAGCTAAACATGTGTCGCAAAAATAGAAACCGTGTCTAAAATAGAAATGTCACGAAAAAAATCAAAAATGTGAAGTGCACGCAAAACATGCGACACAAGCTAAACATGTGTCGCTAAATAGAAACGGTGTCTAAAATCGAAATGTCTCGAAAGTCGAAAATGTGAAGTGCACCAAAACATGCGACGCAAGCTAATCATGTGTCGCAGAAATAGAAACGGTGTCTAAAAATCGAAATTTTACGGAAAAAATCGAAAATGTGAAGTGCACGCAAAACATGCGACACAAGCTAAACATGTGTCGCAAAAATAGAAACCGTGTCTAAAATAGAAATGTCACGAAAAAAATCGAAAATGTGAAGTGTGCACCAAAACATGCGACGCAAGCTAAACATGTGTCACAAAAATAGAAACCGTGTCTAAAATTGAAATGTCACGAAAAAAATCAAAAATGTGAAGTGTGCACCAAAACATGCGACGCAAGCTAAACATGTGTCGCAAAAATAGAAACCGTGTCTAAAATAGAAATGTCACAAAAAAAATCAAAAATGTGAAGTGCACGCAAAACATGCGACACAAGCTAAACATGTGTCGCAAAAATAGAAACGGTGTCTAAAATCGAAATGTCTCGAAAGTCGAAAATGTGAAGTGCACCAAAACATGCGACGCAAGCTAATCATGTGTCGCAGAAATAGAAACGGTATATAAAATCTAAACGTTACAAAGCTAGGGTGCTCTGATCGGTCAGGTTGCCTTGTGTGCTCTGACTGGTCAGTTGGACCCTGGGTCCTCTGGTTGGTCAGGTGGCCGTACGTGCGCTTATTAATCTGAAAGCTGATGTGCTCTTCATGGGCCGTACGTGCGCTGATTAATCTGAAAGCTGATGTGCTCTCTTGATCGACCGGTTGGCCTGGGGTGCTCTGATTGGTCAGGAGGCAGCTGTGTGCACTGGCTGGTCAAGTGCCTTACACCGTGCCTTCACAAAACATGCGACGCAAGCTAAACATGTGTCGCAAAAATAGAAACCGTGGCTAAAATAGAAATGTCACAAAAAAAATCAAAAATGTGAAGTGCACGAAAAACATGCGACACAAGCTAAACATGTGTCGCAAAAATAGAAACCGTGTCTAAAATAGAAATGTCACGAAAAAAATCAAAAATGTGAAGTGCACGCAAAACATGCGACACAAGCTAAACATGTGTCGCTAAATAGAAACGGTGTCTAAAATCGAAATGTCTCGAAAGTCGAAAATGTGAAGTGCACCAAAACATGCGACGCAAGCTAATCATGTGTCGCAGAAATAGAAACGGTATATAAAATCTAAACGTTACAAAGCTAGGGTGCTCTGATCGGTCAGGTTGCCTTGTGTGCTCTGACTGGTCAGTTGGACCCTGGGTCCTCTGGTTGGTCAGGTGGCCGTACGTGCGCTTATTAATCTGAAAGCTGATGTGCTCTTCATGGGCCGTACGTGCGCTGATTAATCTGAAAGCTGATGTGCTCTCTTGATCGACCGGTTGGCCTGGGGTGCTCTGATTGGTCAGGAGGCAGCTGTGTGCACTGGCTGGTCAAGTGCCTTACACCGTGCCTTCACAAAACATGCGACGCAAGCTAAACATGTGTCGCAAAAATAGAAACCGTGTCTAAAATAGAAATGTCACCAAAAAAATCAAAAATGTGAAGTGCACGAAAAACATGCGACACAAGCTAAACATGTGTCGCTAAATAGAAACGGTGTCTAAAATCGAAATGTCTCGAAAGTCGAAAATGTGAAGTGCACCAAAACATGCGACGCAAGCTAATCATGTGTCGCAGAAATAGAAACGGTGTCTAAAATCGAAATTTTACGGAAAAAATCGAAAATGTGAAGTGCACGCAAAACATGCGACACAAGCTAAACATGTGTCGCAAAAATAGAAACCGTGTCTAAAATAGAAATGTCACGAAAAAAATCGAAAATGTGAAGTGTGCACCAAAACATGCGACGCAAGCTAAACATGTGTCGCAAAAATAGAAACCGTGTCTAAAATTGAAATGTCACGAAAAAAATCAAAAATGTGAAGTGTGCACCAAAACATGCGACGCAAGCTAAACATGTGTCGCAAAAATAGAAACCGTGTCTAAAATAGAAATGTCACAAAAAAAAATCAAAAATGTGAAGTGCACGCAAAAATTGCGACACAAGCTAAACATGTGTCGCAAAAATAGAAACCGTGTCTAAAATCGAAATGTCTCGAAAGTCGAAAATGTGAAGTGCACCAAAACATGCGACGCAAGCTAATCATGTGTCGCAGAAATAGAAACGGTATATAAAATCTAAACGTTACAAAGCTAGGGTGCTCTGATCGGTCAGGTTGCCTTGTGTGCTCTGACTGGTCAGTTGGACCCTGGGTCCTCTGGTTGGTCAGGTGGCCGTACGTGCGCTTATTAATCTGAAAGCTGATGTGCTCTTCATGGGCCGTACGTGCGCTGATTAATCTGAAAGCTGATGTGCTCTCTTGATCGACCGGTTGGCCTGGGGTGCTCTGATTGGTCAGGAGGCAGCTGTGTGCACTGGCTGGTCAAGTGCCTTACACCGTGCCTTCACAAAACATGCGACGCAAGCTAAACATGTGTCGCAAAAATAGAAACCGTGTCTAAAATAGAAATGTCACAAAAAAAATCAAAAATGTGAAGTGCACGCAAAACATGCGACACAAGCTAAACATGTGTCGCAAAAATAGAAACGGTGTCTAAAATAGAAATGTCACGAAAAAAATCGAAAATGTGAAGTGTGCACCAAAACATGCGACGCAAGCTAAACATGTGTCGCAAAAATAGAAACCGTGTCTAAAATAGAAATGTCACGAAAAAAATCAAAAATGTGAAGTTCACGCAAAACATGCGACACAAGCTAAACATGTGTCGCTAAATAGAAACGGTGTCTAAAATCGAAATGTCTCGAAAGTCGAAAATGTGAAGTGCACCAAAACATGCGACACAAGCTAAACATGTGTCGCAAAAATAGAAACCGTGTCTAAAATAGAAATGTCACGAAAAAAATCGAAAATGTGAAGTGTGCACCAAAACATGCGACGCAAGCTAAACATGTGTCGCAAAAATAGAAACTGTGTCTAAAATAGAAATGTCACGAAAAAATTCAAAAATGTGAAGTGCACGCAAAACATGCGACACAAGCTAAACATGTGTCGCAAAAATAGAAACCATGTCTAAAATAGAAATGTCACGAAAAAAATAAAAAATGTGAAGTGCACGCAAAACATGCGACACAAGCTAAACATGTGTCGCAAAAATAGAAACCATGTCTAAAATAGAAATGTCATGAAAAAAATCAAAAATGTGAAGTGCACGCAAAACATGCGACACAAGCTAAACATGTGTCGCAAAAATAGAAACGGTGTCTAAAATCGAAATGTCTCGAAAGTCGAAAATGTGAAGTGCACCAAAACATGCGACGCAAGCTAATCATGTGTCGCAGAAATAGAAACGGTATATAAAATCTAAACGTTACAAAGCTAGGGTGCTCTGATCGGTCAGGTTGCCTTGTGTGCTCTGACTGGTCAGTTGGACCCTGGGTCCTCTGGTTGGTCAGGTGGCCGTACGTGCGCTTATTAATCTGAAAGCTGATGTGCTCTTCATGGGCCGTACGTGCGCTGATTAATCTGAAAGCTGATGTGCTCTCTTGATCGACCGGTTGGCCTGGGGTGCTCTGATTGGTCAGGAGGCAGCTGTGTGCACTGGCTGGTCAAGTGCCTTACACCGTGCCTTCACAAAACATGCGACGCAAGCTAAACATGTGTCGCAAAAATAGAAACCGTGTCTAAAATAGAAATGTCACAAAAAAAATCAAAAATGTGAAGTGCACGAAAAACATGCGACACAAGCTAAACATGTGTCGCAAAAATAGAAACCGTGTCTAAAATAGAAATGTCACGAAAAAAATCAAAAATGTGAAGTGCACGCAAAACATGCGACACAAGCTAAACATGTGTCGCTAAATAGAAACGGTGTCTAAAATCGAAATGTCTCGAAAGTCGAAAATGTGAAGTGCACCAAAACATGCGACGCAAGCTAATCATGTGTCGCAGAAATAGAAACGGTGTCTAAAAATCTAAATTTTACTGAAAAAATCGAAAATGTGAAGTGCACGCAAAACATGCGACACAAGCTAAACATGTGTCGCAAAAATAGAAACCGTGTCTAAAATAGAAATGTCACGAAAAAAATCGAAAATGTGAAGTGTGCACCAAAACATGCGACGCAAGCTAAACATGTGTCGCAAAAATAGAAACCGTGTCTAAAATTGAAATGTCACGAAAAAAATAAAAAATGTGAAGTGTGCACCAAAACATGCGACGCAAGCTAAACATGTGTCGCAAAAATAGAAACCGTGTCTAAAATAGAAATGTCACAAAAAAAATCAAAAATGTGAAGTGCACGCAAAACATGCGACACAAGCTAAACATGTGTCGCAAAAATAGAAATGGTGTCTAAAATCGAAATGTCTCGAAAGTCGAAAATGTGAAGTGCACCAAAACATGCGACGCAAGCTAATCATGTGTCGCAGAAATAGAAACGGTATATAAAATCTAAACGTTACAAAGCTAGGGTGCTCTGATCGGTCAGGTTGCCTTGTGTGCTCTGACTGGTCAGTTGGACCCTGGGTCCTCTGGTTGGTCAGGTGGCCGTACGTGCGCTTATTAATCTGAAAGCTGATGTGCTCTTCATGGGCCGTACGTGCGCTGATTAATCTGAAAGCTGATGTGCTCTCTTGATCGACCGGTTGGCCTGGGGTGCTCTGATTGGTCAGGAGGCAGCTGTGTGCACTGGCTGGTCAAGTGCCTTACACCGTGCCTTCACAAAACATGCGACGCAAGCTAAACATGTGTCGCAAAAATAGAAACCGTGTCTAAAATAGAAATGTCACAAAAAAAATCAAAAATGTGAAGTGCACGCAAAACATGCGACACAAGCTAAACATGTGTCGCAAAAATAGAAACAGTGTCTAAAATCGAAATGTCTCGAAAGTCGAAAATGTGAAGTGCACCAAAACAAGCGACGCAAGCTAATCATGTGTCGCAGAAATAGAAACGGTATATAAAATCTAAACGTTACAAAGCTAGGGTGCTCTGATCGGTCAGGTTGCCTTGTGTGCTCTGACTGGTCAGTTGGACCCTGGGTCCTCTGGTTGGTCAGGTGGCCGTACGTGCGCTTATTAATCTGAAAGCTGATGTGCTCTTCATGGGCCGTACGTGCGCTGATTAATCTGAAAGCTGATGTGCTCTCTTGATCGACCGGTTGGCCTGGGGTGCTCTGATTGGTCAGGAGGCAGCTGTGTGCACTGGCTGGTCAAGTGCCTTACACCGTGCCTTCACAAAACATGCGACGCAAGCTAAACATGTGTCGCAAAAATAGAAACCGTGGCTAAAATAGAAATGTCACAAAAAAAATCAAAAATGTGAAGTGCACGAAAAACATGCGACACAAGCTAAACATGTGTCGCAAAAATAGAAACCGTGTCTAAAATAGAAATGTCACGAAAAAAATCAAAAATGTGAAGTGCACGCAAAACATGCGACACAAGCTAAACATGTGTCGCTAAATAGAAACGGTGTCTAAAATCGAAATGTCTCGAAAGTCGAAAATGTGAAGTGCACCAAAACATGCGACGCAAGCTAATCATGTGTCGCAGAAATAGAAACGGTATATAAAATCTAAACGTTACAAAGCTAGGGTGCTCTGATCGGTCAGGTTGCCTTGTGTGCTCTGACTGGTCAGTTGGACCCTGGGTCCTCTGGTTGGTCAGGTGGCCGTACGTGCGCTTATTAATCTGAAAGCTGATGTGCTCTTCATGGGCCGTACGTGCGCTGATTAATCTGAAAGCTGATGTGCTCTCTTGATCGACCGGTTGGCCTGGGGTGCTCTGATTGGTCAGGAGGCAGCTGTGTGCACTGGCTGGTCAAGTGCCTTACACCGTGCCTTCACAAAACATGCGACGCAAGCTAAACATGTGTCGCAAAAATAGAAACCGTGTCTAAAATAGAAATGTCACCAAAAAAATCAAAAATGTGAAGTGCACGAAAAACATGCGACACAAGCTAAACATGTGTCGCTAAATAGAAACGGTGTCTAAAATCGAAATGTCTCGAAAGTCGAAAATGTGAAGTGCACCAAAACATGCGACGCAAGCTAATCATGTGTCGCAGAAATAGAAACGGTGTCTAAAATCGAAATTTTACGGAAAAAATCGAAAATGTGAAGTGCACGCAAAACATGCGACACAAGCTAAACATGTGTCGCAAAAATAGAAACCGTGTCTAAAATAGAAATGTCACGAAAAAAATCGAAAATGTGAAGTGTGCACCAAAACATGCGACGCAAGCTAAACATGTGTCGCAAAAATAGAAACCGTGTCTAAAATTGAAATGTCACGAAAAAAATCAAAAATGTGAAGTGTGCACCAAAACATGCGACGCAAGCTAAACATGTGTCGCAAAAATAGAAACCGTGTCTAAAATAGAAATGTCACAAAAAAAATCAAAAATGTGAAGTGCACGCAAAAAATGCGACACAAGCTAAACATGTGTCGCAAAAATAGAAACCGTGTCTAAAATCGAAATGTCTCGAAAGTCGAAAATGTGAAGTGCACCAAAACATGCGACGCAAGCTAATCATGTGTCGCAGAAATAGAAACGGTATATAAAATCTAAACGTTACAAAGCTAGGGTGCTCTGATCGGTCAGGTTGCCTTGTGTGCTCTGACTGGTCAGTTGGACCCTGGGTCCTCTGGTTGGTCAGGTGGCCGTACGTGCGCTTATTAATCTGAAAGCTGATGTGCTCTTCATGGGCCGTACGTGCGCTGATTAATCTGAAAGCTGATGTGCTCTCTTGATCGACCGGTTGGCCTGGGGTGCTCTGATTGGTCAGGAGGCAGCTGTGTGCACTGGCTGGTCAAGTGCCTTACACCGTGCCTTCACAAAACATGCGACGCAAGCTAAACATGTGTCGCAAAAATAGAAACCGTGTCTAAAATAGAAATGTCACGAAAAAAATCAAAAATGTGAAGTGCACGCAAAACATGCGACACAAGCTAAACATGTGTCGCTAAATAGAAACGGTGTCTAAAATCGAAATGTCTCGAAAGTCGAAAATGTGAAGTGCACCAAAACATGCGACGCAAGCTAATCATGTGTCGCAGAAATAGAAACGGTGTCTAAAAATCGAAATTTTACGGAAAAAATCGAAAATGTGAAGTGCACGCAAAACATGCGACACAAGCTAAACATGTGTCGCAAAAATAGAAACCGTGTCTAAAATAGAAATGTCACGAAAAAAATCGAAAATGTGAAGTGTGCACCAAAACATGCGACGCAAGCTAAACATGTGTCGCAAAAATAGAAACCGTGTCTAAAATTGAAATGTCACGAAAAAAATCAAAAATGTGAAGTGTGCACCAAAACATGCGATGCAAGCTAAACATGTGTCGCAAAAATAGAAACCGTGTCTAAAATAGAAATGTCACAAAAAAAATCAAAAATGTGAAGTGCACGCAAAACATGCGACACAAGCTAAACATGTGTCGCAAAAATAGAAACGGTGTCTAAAATCGAAATGTCTCGAAAGTCGAAAATGTGAAGTGCACCAAAACATGCGACGCAAGCTAATCATGTGTCGCAGAAATAGAAACGGTATATAAAATCTAAACGTTACAAAGCTAGGGTGCTCTGATCGGTCAGGTTGCCTTGTGTGCTCTGACTGGTCAGTTGGACCCTGTGTCCTCTGGTTGGTCAGGTGGCCGTACGTGCGCTTATTAATCTGAAAGCTGATGTGCTCTTCATGGGCCGTACGTGCGCTGATTAATCTGAAAGCTGATGTGCTCTCTTGATCGACCGGTTGGCCTGGGGTGCTCTGATTGGTCAGGAGGCAGCTGTGTGCACTGGCTGGTCAAGTGCCTTACACCGTGCCTTCACAAAACATGCTACGCAAGCTAAACATGTGTCGCAAAAATAGAAACCGTGTCTAAAATAGAAATGTCACAAAAAAAATCAAAAATGTGAAGTGCACGCAAAACATGCGACACAAGCTAAACATGTGTCGCAAAAATAGAAACGGTGTCTAAAATCGAAATGTCTCGAAAGTCGAAAATGTGAAGTGCACCAAAACATGCGACGCAAGCTAATCATGTGTCGCAGAAATAGAAACGGTATATAAAATCTAAACGTTACAAAGCTAGGGTGCTCTGATCGGTCAGGTTGCCTTGTGTGCTCTGACTGGTCAGTTGGACCCTGGGTCCTCTGGTTGGTCAGGTGGCCGTACGTGCGCTTATTAATCTGAAAGCTGATGTGCTCTTCATGGGCCGTACGTGCGCTGATTAATCTGAAAGCTGATGTGCTCTCTTGATCGACCGGTTGGCCTGGGGTGCTCTGATTGGTCAGGAGGCAGCTGTGTGCACTGGCTGGTCAAGTGCCTTACACCGTGCCTTCACAAAACATGCGACGCAAGCTAAACATGTGTCGCAAAAATAGAAACCGTGTCTAAAATTGAAATGTCACGAAAAAAATCAAAAATGTGAAGTGTGCACCAAAACATGCGATGCAAGCTAAACATGTGTCGCAAAAATAGAAACCGTGTCTAAAATAGAAATGTCACAAAAAAAATCAAAAATGTGAAGTGCACGCAAAACATGCGACACAAGCTAAACATGTGTCGCAAAAATAGAAACGGTGTCTAAAATCGAAATGTCTCGAAAGTCGAAAATGTGAAGTGCACCAAAACATGCGACGCAAGCTAATCATGTGTCGCAGAAATAGAAACGGTATATAAAATCTAAACGTTACAAAGCTAGGGTGCTCTGATCGGTCAGGTTGCCTTGTGTGCTCTGACTGGTCAGTTGGACCCTGGGTCCTCTGGTTGGTCAGGTGGCCGTACGTGCGCTTATTAATCTGAAAGCTGATGTGCTCTTCATGGGCCGTACGTGCGCTGATTAATCTGAAAGCTGATGTGCTCTCTTGATCGACCGGTTGGCCTGGGGTGCTCTGATTGGTCAGGAGGCAGCTGTGTGCACTGGCTGGTCAAGTGCCTTACACCGTGCCTTCACAAAACATGCGACGCAAGCTAAACATGTGTCGCAAAAATAGAAACCGTGGCTAAAATAGAAATGTCACAAAAAAAATCAAAAATGTGAAGTGCACGAAAAACATGCGACACAAGCTAAACATGTGTCGCAAAAATAGAAACCGTGTCTAAAATAGAAATGTCACGAAAAAAATCAAAAATGTGAAGTGCACGCAAAACATGCGACACAAGCTAAACATGTGTCGCTAAATAGAAACGGTGTCTAAAATCGAAATGTCTCGAAAGTCGAAAATGTGAAGTGCACCAAAACATGCGACGCAAGCTAATCATGTGTCGCAGAAATAGAAACGGTATATAAAATCTAAACGTTACAAAGCTAGGGTGCTCTGATCGGTCAGGTTGCCTTGTGTGCTCTGACTGGTCAGTTGGACCCTGGGTCCTCTGGTTGGTCAGGTGGCCGTACGTGCGCTTATTAATCTGAAAGCTGATGTGCTCTTCATGGGCCGTACGTGCGCTGATTAATCTGAAAGCTGATGTGCTCTCTTGATCGACCGGTTGGCCTGGGGTGCTCTGATTGGTCAGGAGGCAGCTGTGTGCACTGGCTGGTCAAGTGCCTTACACCGTGCCTTCACAAAACATGCGACGCAAGCTAAACATGTGTCGCAAAAATAGAAACCGTGTCTAAAATAGAAATGTCACAAAAAAAATCAAAAATGTGAAGTGCACGAAAAACATGCGACACAAGCTAAACATGTGTCGCAAAAATAGAAACGGTGTCTAAAATAGAAATGTCTTGAAAGTCGAAAATGTGAAGTGCACCAAAACATGCGACGCAAGCTAATCATGTGTCGCACAAATAGAAACGGTGTCTAAAATCGAAATTTTACAGAAAAAATCGAAAATGTGAAGTGCACGCAAAACATGCGACACAAGCTAAACATGTGTCGCAAAAATAGAAACCGTGTCTAAAATAGAAATGTCACGAAAAAAATCGAAAATGTGAAGTGTGCACCAAAACATGCGACGCAAGCTAAACATGTGTCGCAAAAATAGAAACCGTGTCTAAAATAGAAATGTCACGAAAAAAATCAAAAATGTGAAGTGCACGCAAAACATGCGACACAAGCTAAACATGTGTCGCTAAATAGAAACGGTGTCTAAAATCGAAATGTCTCGAAAGTCGAAAATGTGAAGTGCACCAAAACATGCGACACAAGCTAAACATGTGTCGCAAAAATAGAAACCGTGTCTAAAATAGAAATGTCACGAAAAAATTCAAAAATGTGAAGTGCACGCAAAACATGCGACACAAGCTAAACATGTGTCGCAAAAATAGAAACCATGTCTAAAATAGAAATGTCACGAAAAAAATCAAAAATGTGAAGTGCACGCAAAACATGCGACACAAGCTAAACATGTGTCGCAAAAATAGAAACCATGTCTAAAATAGAAATGTCATGAAAAAAATCAAAAATGTGAAGTGCACGCAAAACATGCGACACAAGCTAAACATGTGTCGCAAAAATAGAAACGGTGTCTAAAATCGAAATGTCTCGAAAGTCAAAAATGTGAAGTGCACCAAAACATGCGACGCAAGCTAATCATGTGTCGCAGAAATAGAAACGGTATATAAAATCTAAACGTTACAAAGCTAGGGTGCTCTGATCGGTCAGGTTGCCTTGTGTGCTCTGACTGGTCAGTTGGACCCTGGGTCCTCTGGTTGGTCAGGTGGCCGTACGTGCGCTTATTAATCTGAAAGCTGATGTGCTCTTCATGGGCCGTACGTGCGCTGATTAATCTGAAAGCTGATGTGCTCTCTTGATCGACCGGTTGGCCTGGGGTGCTCTGATTGGTCAGGAGGCAGCTGTGTGCACTGGCTGGTCAAGTGCCTTACACCGTGCCTTCACAAAACATGCGACGCAAGCTAAACATGTGTCGCAAAAATAGAAACCGTGTCTAAAATAGAAATGTCACCAAAAAATCAAAAATGTGAAGTGCACGAAAAACATGCGACACAAGCTAAACATGTGTCGCTAAATAGAAACGGTGTCTAAAATAGAAATGTCTCGAAAGTCGAAAATGTGAAGTGCACCAAAACATGCGACGCAAGCTAATCATGTGTCGCAGAAATAGAAACGGTGTCTAAAAATCGAAATTTTATGGAAAAAATCGAAAATGTGAAGTGCACGCAAAACATGCGACACAAGCTAAACATGTGTCGCAAAAATAGAAACCGTGTCTAAAATAGAAATGTCACGAAAAAAATCGAAAATGTGAAGTGTGCACCAAAACATGCGACGCAAGCTAAACATGTGTCGCAAAAATAGAAACCGTGTCTAAAATTGAAATGTCACGAAAAAAATCAAAAATGTGAAGTGTGCACCAAAACATGCGACGCAAGCTAAACATGTGTCGCAAAAATAGAAACCGTGTCTAAAATAGAAATGTCACAAAAAAAATCAAAAATGTGAAGTGCACGCAAAACATGCGACACAAGCTAAACATGTGTCGCAAAAATAGAAACGGTGTCTAAAATCGAAATGTCTCGAAAGTCGAAAATGTGAAGTGCACCAAAACATGCGACGCAAGCTAATCATGTGTCGCAGAAATAGAAACGGTATATAAAATCTAAACGTTACAAAGCTAGGGTGCTCTGATCGGTCAGGTTGCCTTGTGTGCTCTGACTGGTCAGTTGGACCCTGGGTCCTCTGGTTGGTCAGGTGGCCGTACGTGCGCTTATTAATCTGAAAGCTGATGTGCTCTTCATGGGCCGTACGTGCGCTGATTAATCTGAAAGCTGATGTGCTCTCTTGATCGACCGGTTGGCCTGGGGTGCTCTGATTGGTCAGGAGGCAGCTGTGTGCACTGGCTGGTCAAGTGCCTTACACCGTGCCTTCACAAAACATGCGACGCAAGCTAAACATGTGTCGCAAAAATAGAAACCGTGTCTAAAATAGAAATGTCACAAAAAAAATCAAAAATGTGAAGTGCACGAACAACATGCGACACAAGCTAAACATGTGTCGCAAAAATAGAAACCGTGTCTAAAATAGAAATGTCACGAAAAAATAAAAAATGTGAAGTGGACGCAAAACATGCGACACAAGCTAAACATGTGTCGCTAAATAGAAACGGTGTCTAAAATCGAAATGTCTCGAAAGTCGAAAATGTGAAGTGCACCAAAACATGCGACGCAAGCTAATCATGTGTCGCAGAAATAGAAACGGTATATAAAATCTAAACGTTACAAAGCTAGGGTGCTCTGATCGGTCAGGTTGCCTTGTGTGCTCTGACTGGTCAGTTGGACCCTGGGTCCTCTGGTTGGTCAGGTGGCCGTTCGTGCGCTTATTAATCTGAAAGCTGATGTGCTCTTCATGGGCCGTACGTGCGCTGATTAATCTGAAAGCTGATGTGCTCTCTTGATCGACCGGTTGGCCTGGGGTGCTTTGATTGGTCAGGAGGCAGCTGTGTGCACTGGCTGGTCAAGTGCCTTACACCGTGCCTTCACAAAACATGCGACGCAAGCTAAACATGTGTCGCAAAAATAGAAACCGTGTCTAAAATAGAAATGTCACCAAAAACATCAAAAATGTGAAGTGCACGAAAAACATGCGACACAAGCTAAACATGTGTCGCTAAATAGAAACGGTGTCTAAAATCGAAATGTCTCGAAAGTCGAAAATGTGAAGTGCACCAAAACATGCGACGCAAGCTAATCATGTGTCGCAGAAATAGAAACGGTGTCTAAAAATCGAAATTTTACGGAAAAAATCGAAAATGTGAAGTGCACGCAAAACATGCGACACAAGCTAAACATGTGTCGCAAAAATAGAAACCGTGTCTAAAATAGAAATGTCACGAAAAAAATCGAAAATGTGAAGTGTGCACCAAAACATGCGACGCAAGCTAAACATGTGTCGCAAAAATAGAAACCGTGTCTAAAATTGAAATGTCACGAAAAAAATCAAAAATGTGAAGTGTGCACCAAAACATGCGACGCAAGCTAAACATGTGTCGCAAAAATAGAAACCGTGTCTAAAATAGAAATGTCACAAAAAAAATCAAAAATGTGAAGTGCACGCAAAACATGCGACACAAGCTAAACATGTGTCGCAAAAATAGAAACGGTGTCTAAAATCGAAATGTCTCGAAAGTCGAAAATGTGAAGTGCACCAAAACATGCGACGCAAGCTAATCATGTGTCGCAGAAATAGAAACGGTATATAAAATCTAAACGTTACAAAGCTAGGGTGCTCTGATCGGTCAGGTTGCCTTGTGTGCTCTGACTATTCAGTTGGACCCTGGGTCCTCTGGTTGGTCAGGTGGCCGTACGTGCGCTTATTAATCTGAAAGCTGATGTGCTCTTCATGGGCCGTACGTGCGCTGATTAATCTGAAAGCTGATGTGCTCTCTTGATCGACCGGTTGGCCTGGGGTGCTCTGATTGGTCAGGAGGCAGCTGTGTGCACTGGCTGGTCAAGTGCCTTACACCGTGCCTTCACAAAACATGCGACGCAAGCTAAACATGTGTCGCAAAAATAGAAACCGTGTCTAAAATAGAAATGTCACGAAAAAATCGAAAATGTGAAGTGTGCACCAAAACATGCGACACAAGCTAAACATGTGTCGCAAAAATAGAAACCGTGTCTAAAATTGAAATGTCACGCAAAAAATCAAAAATGTGAAGTGCACGCAAAACATGCGACACAAGCTAAACATGTGTCGCTAAATAGAAACTGTGTCTAAAATCGAAATGTCTTGAAAGTCGAAAATGTGAAGTGCACCAAAACATGCGACGCAAGCTAATCATGTGTCGCAGAAATAGAAATGGTATATAAAATCTAAACGTTACAAAGCTAGGGTGCTCTGATCGGTCAGGTTGCCTTGTGTGCTCTGACTGGTCAGTTGGACCCTGGGTCCTCTGGTTGGTCAGGTGGCCGTACGTGCGCTTATTAATCTGAAAGCTGATGTGCTCTTCATGGGCCGTACGTGGGCTGATTAATCTGAAAGCTGATGTGCTCTCTTGATCGACCGGTTGGCCTGGGGTGCTCTGATTGGTCAGGAGGCAGCTGTGTGCACTGGCTGGTCAAGTGCCTTACACCGTGCCTTCACAAAACATGCGACGCAAGCTAAACATGTGTCGCAAAAATAGAAACCGTGTCTAAAATAGAAATGTCACGAAAAAAATGAAAAATGTGAAGTGCACGCAAAACATGCGACACAAGCTAAACATGTGTCGCTAAATAGAAACGGTGTCTAAAATCGAAATGTCTCAAAAGTCGAAAATGTGAAGTGCACCAAAACATGCGACGCAAGCTAATCATTTGTCGCAGAAATAGAAACGGTTTCTAAAATCGAAATTTTACGGAAAAAAATCGAAAATGTGAAGTGCACGCAAAACATGCGACACAAGCTAAACATGTGTCGCAAAAATAGAAACCGTGTCTAAAATAGAAATGTCACGAAAAAATCGAAAATGTGAAGTGTGCACCAAAACATGCGACACAAGCTAAACATGTGTCGCAAAAATAGAAACCGTGTCTAAAATTTAAATGTCACGCAAAAAATCAAAAATGTGAAGTGCACGCAAAACATGCGACACAAGCTAAACATGTGTCGCAAAAATAGAAACCGTGTCTAAAATAGAAATGTCACAAAAAAAAATCAAAAATGTGAAGTGCACAAAAAACATGCGACACAAGCTAAACATGTGTCGCTAAATAGAAACGGTGTCTAAAATCGAAATGTCTCGAAAGTCGAAAATGTGAAGTGCACCAAAACATGCGACGCAAGCTAATCATGTGTCGCAGAAATAGAAACGGTGTCTAAAATCAAAATTTTACGGAAAAAATCGAAAATGTGAAGTGCACGCAAAACATGCGACACAAGCTAAACATGTGTCGCAAAAATAGAAACCGTGTCTAAAATAGAAATGTCACAAAAAAAATCGAAAATGTGAAGTGTGCACCAAAACATGCGACGCAAGCTAAACGTGTGTCGCAAAAATAGAAACCGTGTCTAAAATTGAAATGTCACGCAAAAAATCAAAAATGTGAAGTGCACGCAAAACATGCGACACAAGCTAAACATGTGTCGCTAAATAGAAACGGTGTCTAAAATCGAAATGTCTCGAAAGTCGAAAATGTGAAGTGCACCAAAACATGCGACGCAAGCTAATCATGTGTCGCAGAAATAGAAACGGTATATAAAAACTAAACGTTACAAAGCTAGGGTGCTCTGATCGGTCAGGTTGCCTTGTGTGCTCTGACTGGTCAGTTGGACCCTGGGTCCTCTGGTTGGTCAGGTGGCCGTACGTGCGCTTATTAATCTGAAAGCTGATGTGCTCTTCATGGGCCGTACGTGCGCTGATTAATCTGAAAGCTGATGTGCTCTCTTGATCGACCGGTTGGCCTGGGGTGCTCTGATTGGTCAGGAGGCAGCTGTGTGCACTGGCTGGTCAAGTGCCTTACACCGTGCCTTCACAAAACATGCGACGCAAGCTAAACATGTGTCGCAAAAATAGAAACCGTGTCTAAAATAGAAATGTCACAAAAAAAATCAAAAATGTGAAGTGCACGAAAAACATGCGACACAAGCTAAACATGTGTCGCAAAAATAGAAACCGTGTCTAAAATAGAAAAGTCACGAAAAAAATCAAAAATGTGAAGTGCACGCAAAACATGCGACACAAGCTAAACATGTGTCGCTAAATAGAAACGGTGTCTAAAATCGAAATGTCTCGAAAGTCGAAAATGTGAAGTGCACCAAAACATGCGACGCAAGCTAATCATGTGTCGCAGAAATAGAAACGGTATATAAAATCTAAACGTTACAAAGCTAGGGTGCTCTGATCGGTCAGGTTGCCTTGTGTGCTCTGACTGGTCAGTTGGACCCTGGGTCCTCTGGTTGGTCAGGTGGCCGTACGTGCGCTTATTAATCTGAAAGCTGATGTGCTCTTCATGGGCCGTACGTGCGCTGATTAATCTGAAAGCTGATGTGCTCTCTTGATCGACCGGTTGGCCTGGGGTGCTCTGATTGGTCAGGAGGCAGCTGTGTGCACTGGCTGGTCAAGTGCCTTACACCGTGCCTTCACAAAACATGCGACGCAAGCTAAACATGTGTCGCAAAAATAGAAACCGTGTCTAAAATAGAAATGTCACCAAAAAAATCAAAAATGTGAAGTGCACGAAAAACATGCGACACAAGCTAAACATGTGTCGCTAAATAGAAACGGTGTCTAAAATCGAAATGTCTCGAAAGTCGAAAATGTGAAGTGCACCAAAACATGCGACGCAAGCTAATCATGTGTCGCAGAAATAGAAACGGTGTCTAAAATCGAAATTTTACGGAAAAAATCGAAAATGTGAAGTGCACGCAAAACATGCGACACAAGCTAAACATGTGTCGCAAAAATAGAAACCGTGTCTAAAATAGAAATGTCACGAAAAAAATCTAAAATGTGAAGTGTGCACCAAAACATGCGACGCAAGCTAAACATGTGTCGCAAAAATAGAAACCGTGTCTAAAATTGAAATGTCACGAAAAAAATCAAAAATGTGAAGTGTGCACCAAAACATGCGACGCAAGCTAAACATGTGTCGCAAAAATAGAAACCGTGTCTAAAATAGAAATGTCACAAAAAAAATCAAAAATGTGAAGTGCACGCAAAAAATGCGACACAAGCTAAACATGTGTCACAAAAATAGAAACGGTGTCTAAAATCGAAATGTCTCGAAAGTCGAAAATGTGAAGTGTACCAAAACATGCGACGCAAGCTAATCATGTGTCGCAGAAATAGAAACGGTATATAAAATCTAAACGTTACAAAGCTAGGGTGCTCTGATCGGTCAGGTTGCCTTGTGTGCTCTGACTGGTCAGTTGGACCCTGGGTCCTCTGGTTGGTCAGGTGGCCGTACGTGCGCTTATTAATCTGAAAGCTGATGTGCTCTTCATGGGCCGTACGTGCGCTGATTAATCTGAAAGCTGATGTGCTCTCTTGATCGACCGGTTGGCCTGGGGTGCTCTGATTGGTCAGGAGGCAGCTGTGTGCACTGGCTGGTCAAGTGCCTTACACCGTGCCTTCACAAAACATGCGACGCAAGCTAAACATGTGTCGCAAAAATAGAAACCGTGTCTAAAATAGAATTGTCACCAAAAAAATCAAAAATGTGAAGTGCACGAAAAACATGCGACACAAGCTAAACATGTGTCGCTAAATAGAAACGGTGTCTAAAATCGAAATGTCTCGAAAGTCGAAAATGTGAAGTGCACCAAAACATGCGACGCAAGCTAATCATGTGTCGCAGAAATAGAAACGGTGTCTAAAATCGAAATTTTACGGAAAAAATCGAAAATGTGAAGTGCACGCAAAACATGCGACACAAGCTAAACATGTGTCGCAAAAATAGAAACCGTGTCTAAAATAGAAATGTCACGAAAAAAATCGAAAATGTGAAGTGTGCACCAAAACATGCGACGCAAGCTAAACATGTGTCGCAAAAATAGAAACCGTGTCTAAAATTGAAATGTCACGAAAAAAATCAAAAATGTGAAGTGTGCACCAAAACATGCGACGCAAGCTAAACATGTGTCGCAAAAATAGAAACCGTGTCTAAAATAGAAATGTCACGAAAAAAATCAAAAATGTGAAGTGCACGCAAAGCATGCGACACAAGCTAAACATGTGTCGCTAAATAGAAACGGTGTCTAAAATCGAAATGTCTCGAAAGTCGAAAATGTGAAGTGCACCAAAACATGCGACACAAGCTAAACATGTGTCGCAAAAATAGAAACCGTGTCTAAAATAGAAATGTCACGAAAAAATTCAAAAATGTGAAGTGCACGCAAAACATGCGACACAAGCTAAACATGTGTCGCAAAAATAGAAACCATGTCTAAAATAGAAATGTCATGAAAAAAATCAAAAATGTGAAGTGCACGCAAAACATGCGACACAAGCTAAACATGTGTCGCAAAAATAGAAACGGTGTCTAAAATCGAAATGTCTCGAAAGTCAAAAATGTGAAGTGCACCAAAACATGCGACGCAAGCTAATCATGTGTCGCAGAAATAGAAACGGTATATAAAATCTAAACGTTACAAAGCTAGGGTGCTCTGATCGGTCAGGTTGCCTTGTGTGCTCTGACTGGTCAGTTGGACCCTGGGTCCTCTGGTTGGTCAGGTGGCCGTACGTGCGCTTATTAATCTGAAAGCTGATGTGCTCTTCATGGGCCGTACGTGCGCTGATTAATCTGAAAGCTGATGTGCTCTCTTGATCGACCGGTTGGCCTGGGGTGCTCTGATTGGTCAGGAGGCAGCTGTGTGCACTGGCTGGTCAAGTGCCTTACACCGTGCCTTCACAAAACATGCGACGCAAGCTAAACATGTGTCGCAAAAATAGAAACCGTGTCTAAAATAGAAATGTCACGAAAAAAATCAAAAATGTGAAGTGCACGCAAAACATGCGACACAAGCTAAACATGTGTCGCTAAATAGAAACGGTGTCTAAAATCGAAATGTCTCGAAAGTCGAAAATGTGAAGTGCACCAAAACATGCGACGCAAGCTAATCATGTGTCGCAGAAATAGAAACGGTGTCTAAAAATCGAAATTTTACGGAAAAAATCGAAAATGTGAAGTGCACGCAAAACATGCGACACAAGCTAAACATGTGTCGCAAAAATAGAAACCGTGTCTAAAATAGAAATGTCACGAAAAAAATCGAAAATGTGAAGTGTGCACCAAAACATGCGACGCAAGCTAAACATGTGTCACAAAAATAGAAACCGTGTCTAAAATTGAAATGTCACGAAAAAAATCAAAAATGTGAAGTGTGCACCAAAACATGCGACGCAAGCTAAACATGTGTCGCAAAAATAGAAACCGTGTCTAAAATAGAAATGTCACAAAAAAAATCAAAAATGTGAAGTGCACGCAAAACATGCGACACAAGCTAAACATGTGTCGCAAAAATAGAAACGGTGTCTAAAATCGAAATGTCTCGAAAGTCGAAAATGTGAAGTGCACCAAAACATGCGACGCAAGCTAATCATGTGTCGCAGAAATAGAAACGGTATATAAAATCTAAACGTTACAAAGCTAGGGTGCTCTGATCGGTCAGGTTGCCTTGTGTGCTCTGACTGGTCAGTTGGACCCTGGGTCCTCTGGTTGGTCAGGTGGCCGTACGTGCGCTTATTAATCTGAAAGCTGATGTGCTCTTCATGGGCCGTACGTGCGCTGATTAATCTGAAAGCTGATGTGCTCTCTTGATCGACCGGTTGGCCTGGGGTGCTCTGATTGGTCAGGAGGCAGCTGTGTGCACTGGCTGGTCAAGTGCCTTACACCGTGCCTTCACAAAACATGCGACGCAAGCTAAACATGTGTCGCAAAAATAGAAACCGTGGCTAAAATAGAAATGTCACAAAAAAAATCAAAAATGTGAAGTGCACGAAAAACATGCGACACAAGCTAAACATGTGTCGCAAAAATAGAAACCGTGTCTAAAATAGAAATGTCACGAAAAAAATCAAAAATGTGAAGTGCACGCAAAACATGCGACACAAGCTAAACATGTGTCGCTAAATAGAAACGGTGTCTAAAATCGAAATGTCTCGAAAGTCGAAAATGTGAAGTGCACCAAAACATGCGACGCAAGCTAATCATGTGTCGCAGAAATAGAAACGGTATATAAAATCTAAACGTTACAAAGCTAGGGTGCTCTGATCGGTCAGGTTGCCTTGTGTGCTCTGACTGGTCAGTTGGACCCTGGGTCCTCTGGTTGGTCAGGTGGCCGTACGTGCGCTTATTAATCTGAAAGCTGATGTGCTCTTCATGGGCCGTACGTGCGCTGATTAATCTGAAAGCTGATGTGCTCTCTTGATCGACCGGTTGGCCTGGGGTGCTCTGATTGGTCAGGAGGCAGCTGTGTGCACTGGCTGGTCAAGTGCCTTACACCGTGCCTTCACAAAACATGCGACGCAAGCTAAACATGTGTCGCAAAAATAGAAACCGTGTCTAAAATAGAAATGTCACCAAAAAAATCAAAAATGTGAAGTGCACGAAAAACATGCGACACAAGCTAAACATGTGTCGCTAAATAGAAACGGTGTCTAAAATCGAAATGTCTCGAAAGTCGAAAATGTGAAGTGCACCAAAACATGCGACGCAAGCTAATCATGTGTCGCAGAAATAGAAACGGTGTCTAAAATCGAAATTTTACGGAAAAAATCGAAAATGTGAAGTGCACGCAAAACATGCGACACAAGCTAAACATGTGTCGCAAAAATAGAAACCGTGTCTAAAATAGAAATGTCACGAAAAAAATCGAAAATGTGAAGTGTGCACCAAAACATGCGACGCAAGCTAAACATGTGTCGCAAAAATAGAAACCGTGTCTAAAATTGAAATGTCACGAAAAAAATCAAAAATGTGAAGTGTGCACCAAAACATGCGACGCAAGCTAAACATGTGTCGCAAAAATAGAAACCGTGTCTAAAATAGAAATGTCACAAAAAAAAATCAAAAATGTGAAGTGCACGCAAAAATTGCGACACAAGCTAAACATGTGTCGCAAAAATAGAAACCGTGTCTAAAATCGAAATGTCTCGAAAGTCGAAAATGTGAAGTGCACCAAAACATGCGACGCAAGCTAATCATGTGTCGGAGAAATAGAAACGGTATATAAAATCTAAACGTTACAAAGCTAGGGTGCTCTGATCGGTCAGGTTGCCTTGTGTGCTCTGACTGGTCAGTTGGACCCTGGGTCCTCTGGTTGGTCAGGTGGCCGTACGTGCGCTTATTAATCTGAAAGCTGATGTGCTCTTCATGGGCCGTACGTGCGCTGATTAATCTGAAAGCTGATGTGCTCTCTTGATCGACCGGTTGGCCTGGGGTGCTCTGATTGGTCAGGAGGCAGCTGTGTGCACTGGCTGGTCAAGTGCCTTACACCGTGCCTTCACAAAACATGCGACGCAAGCTAAACATGTGTCGCAAAAATAGAAACCGTGTCTAAAATAGAAATGTCACAAAAAAAATCAAAAATGTGAAGTGCACGCAAAACATGCGACACAAGCTAAACATGTGTCGCAAAAATAGAAACGGTGTCTAAAATAGAAATGTCACGAAAAAAATCGAAAATGTGAAGTGTGCACCAAAACATGCGACGCAAGCTAAACATGTGTCGCAAAAATAGAAACCGTGTCTAAAATAGAAATGTCACGAAAAAAATCAAAAATGTGAAGTTCACGCAAAACATGCGACACAAGCTAAACATGTGTCGCTAAATAGAAACGGTGTCTAAAATCGAAATGTCTCGAAAGTCGAAAATGTGAAGTGCACCAAAACATGCGACACAAGCTAAACATGTGTCGCAAAAATAGAAACCGTGTCTAAAATAGAAATGTCACGAAAAAAATCGAAAATGTGAAGTGTGCACCAAAACATGCGACGCAAGCTAAACATGTGTCGCAAAAATAGAAACTGTGTCTAAAATAGAAATGTCACGAAAAAATTCAAAAATGTGAAGTGCACGCAAAACATGCGACACAAGCTAAACATGTGTCGCAAAAATAGAAACCATGTCTAAAATAGAAATGTCACGAAAAAAATAAAAAATGTGAAGTGCACGCAAAACATGCGACACAAGCTAAACATGTGTCGCAAAAATAGAAACCATGTCTAAAATAGAAATGTCATGAAAAAAATCAAAAATGTGAAGTGCACGCAAAACATGCGACACAAGCTAAACATGTGTCGCAAAAATAGAAACGGTGTCTAAAATCGAAATGTCTCGAAAGTCGAAAATGTGAAGTGCACCAAAACATGCGACGCAAGCTAATCATGTGTCGCAGAAATAGAAACGGTATATAAAATCTAAACGTTACAAAGCTAGGGTGCTCTGATCGGTCAGGTTGCCTTGTGTGCTCTGACTGGTCAGTTGGACCCTGGGTCCTCTGGTTGGTCAGGTGGCCGTACGTGCGCTTATTAATCTGAAAGCTGATGTGCTCTTCATGGGCCGTACGTGCGCTGATTAATCTGAAAGCTGATGTGCTCTCTTGATCGACCGGTTGGCCTGGGGTGCTCTGATTGGTCAGGAGGCAGCTGTGTGCACTGGCTGGTCAAGTGCCTTACACCGTGCCTTCACAAAACATGCGACGCAAGCTAAACATGTGTCGCAAAAATAGAAACCGTGTCTAAAATAGAAATGTCACAAAAAAAATCAAAAATGTGAAGTGCACGAAAAACATGCGACACAAGCTAAACATGTGTCGCAAAAATAGAAACCGTGTCTAAAATAGAAATGTCACGAAAAAAATCAAAAATGTGAAGTGCACGCAAAACATGCGACACAAGCTAAACATGTGTCGCTAAATAGAAACGGTGTCTAAAATCGAAATGTCTCGAAAGTCGAAAATGTGAAGTGCACCAAAACATGCGACGCAAGCTAATCATGTGTCGCAGAAATAGAAACGGTGTCTAAAAATCTAAATTTTACTGAAAAAATCGAAAATGTGAAGTGCACGCAAAACATGCGACACAAGCTAAACATGTGTCGCAAAAATAGAAACCGTGTCTAAAATAGAAATGTCACGAAAAAAATCGAAAATGTGAAGTGTGCACCAAAACATGCGACGCAAGCTAAACATGTGTCGCAAAAATAGAAACCGTGTCTAAAATTGAAATGTCACGAAAAAAATAAAAAATGTGAAGTGTGCACCAAAACATGCGACGCAAGCTAAACATGTGTCGCAAAAATAGAAACCGTGTCTAAAATAGAAATGTCACAAAAAAAATCAAAAATGTGAAGTGCACGCAAAACATGCGACACAAGCTAAACATGTGTCGCAAAAATAGAAACGGTGTCTAAAATCGAAATGTCTCGAAAGTCGAAAATGTGAAGTGCACCAAAACATGCGACGCAAGCTAATCATGTGTCGCAGAAACAGAAACGGTATATAAAATCTAAACGTTACAAAGCTAGGGTGCTCTGATCGGTCAGGTTGCCTTGTGTGCTCTGACTGGTCAGTTGGACCCTGGGTCCTCTGGTTGGTCAGGTGGCCGTACGTGCGCTTATTAATCTGAAAGCTGATGTGCTCTTCATGGGCCGTACGTGCGCTGATTAATCTGAAAGCTGATGTGCTCTCTTGATCGACCGGTTGGCCTGGGGTGCTCTGATTGGTCAGGAGGCAGCTGTGTGCACTGGCTGGTCAAGTGCCTTACACCGTGCCTTCACAAAACATGCGACGCAAGCTAAACATGTGTCGCAAAAATAGAAACCGTGTCTAAAATAGAAATGTCACAAAAAAAATCAAAAATGTGAAGTGCACGCAAAACATGCGACACAAGCTAAACATGTGTCGCAAAAATAGAAACAGTGTCTAAAATCGAAATGTCTCGAAAGTCGAAAATGTGAAGTGCACCAAAACAAGCGACGCAAGCTAATCATGTGTCGCAGAAATAGAAACGGTATATAAAATCTAAACGTTACAAAGCTAGGGTGCTCTGATCGGTCAGGTTGCCTTGTGTGCTCTGACTGGTCAGTTGGACCCTGGGTCCTCTGGTTGGTCAGGTGGCCGTACGTGCGCTTATTAATCTGAAAGCTGATGTGCTCTTCATGGGCCGTACGTGCGCTGATTAATCTGAAAGCTGATGTGCTCTCTTGATCGACCGGTTGGCCTGGGGTGCTCTGATTGGTCAGGAGGCAGCTGTGTGCACTGGCTGGTCAAGTGCCTTACACCGTGCCTTCACAAAACATGCGACGCAAGCTAAACATGTGTCGCAAAAATAGAAACCGTGGCTAAAATAGAAATGTCACAAAAAAAATCAAAAATGTGAAGTGCACGAAAAACATGCGACACAAGCTAAACATGTGTCGCAAAAATAGAAACCGTGTCTAAAATAGAAATGTCACGAAAAAAATCAAAAATGTGAAGTGCACGCAAAACATGCGACACAAGCTAAACATGTGTCGCAAAAATAGAAACGGTGTCTAAAATCGAAATGTCTCGAAAGTCGAAAATGTGAAGTGCACCAAAACATGCGACGCAAGCTAATCATGTGTCGCAGAAATAGAAACGGTATATAAAATCTAAACGTTACAAAGCTAGGGTGCTCTGATCGGTCAGGTTGCCTTGTGTGCTCTGACTGGTCAGTTGGACCCTGGGTCCTCTGGTTGGTCAGGTGGCCGTACGTGCGCTTATTAATCTGAAAGCTGATGTGCTCTTCATGGGCCGTACGTGCGCTGATTAATCTGAAAGCTGATGTGCTCTCTTGATCGACCGGTTGGCCTGGGGTGCTCTGATTGGTCAGGAGGCAGCTGTGTGCACTGGCTGGTCAAGTGCCTTACACCGTGCCTTCACAAAACATGCGACGCAAGCTAAACATGTGTCGCAAAAATAGAAACCGTGTCTAAAATAGAAATGTCACCAAAAAAATCAAAAATGTGAAGTGCACGAAAAACATGCGACACAAGCTAAACATGTGTCGCTAAATAGAAACGGTGTCTAAAATCGAAATGTCTCGAAAGTCGAAAATGTGAAGTGCACCAAAACATGCGACGCAAGCTAATCATGTGTCGCAGAAATAGAAACGGTGTCTAAAATCGAAATTTTACGGAAAAAATCGAAAATGTGAAGTGCACGCAAAACATGCGACACAAGCTAAACATGTGTCGCAAAAATAGAAACCGTGTCTAAAATAGAAATGTCACGAAAAAAATCGAAAATGTGAAGTGTGCACCAAAACATGCGACGCAAGCTAAACATGTGTCGCAAAAATAGAAACCGTGTCTAAAATTGAAATGTCACGAAAAAAATCAAAAATGTGAAGTGTGCACCAAAACATGCGACGCAAGCTAAACATGTGTCGCAAAAATAGAAACCGTGTCTAAAATAGAAATGTCACAAAAAAAATCAAAAATGTGAAGTGCACGCAAAAAATGCGACACAAGCTAAACATGTGTCGCAAAAATAGAAACCGTGTCTAAAATCGAAATGTCTCGAAAGTCGAAAATGTGAAGTGCACCAAAACATGCGACGCAAGCTAATCATGTGTCGCAGAAATAGAAACGGTATATAAAATCTAAACGTTACAAAGCTAGGGTGCTCTGATCGGTCAGGTTGCCTTGTGTGCTCTGACTGGTCAGTTGGACCCTGGGTCCTCTGGTTGGTCAGGTGGCCGTACGTGCGCTTATTAATCTGAAAGCTGATGTGCTCTTCATGGGCCGTACGTGCGCTGATTAATCTGAAAGCTGATGTGCTCTCTTGATCGACCGGTTGGCCTGGGGTGCTCTGATTGGTCAGGAGGCAGCTGTGTGCACTGGCTGGTCAAGTGCCTTACACCGTGCCTTCACAAAACATGCGACGCAAGCTAAACATGTGTCGCAAAAATAGAAACCGTGTCTAAAATAGAAATGTCACGAAAAAAATCAAAAATGTGAAGTGCACGCAAAACATGCGACACAAGCTAAACATGTGTCGCTAAATAGAAACGGTGTCTAAAATCGAAATGTCTCGAAAGTCGAAAATGTGAAGTGCACCAAAACATGCGACGCAAGCTAATCATGTGTCGCAGAAATAGAAACGGTGTCTAAAAATCGAAATTTTACGGAAAAAATCGAAAATGTGAAGTGCACGCAAAACATGCGACACAAGCTAAACATGTGTCGCAAAAATAGAAACCGTGTCTAAAATAGAAATGTCACGAAAAAAATCGAAAATGTGAAGTGTGCACCAAAACATGCGACGCAAGCTAAACATGTGTCGCAAAAATAGAAACCGTGTCTAAAATTGAAATGTCACGAAAAAAATCAAAAATGTGAAGTGTGCACCAAAACATGCGATGCAAGCTAAACATGTGTCGCAAAAATAGAAACCGTGTCTAAAATAGAAATGTCACAAAAAAAATCAAAAATGTGAAGTGCACGCAAAACATGCGACACAAGCTAAACATGTGTCGCAAAAATAGAAACGGTGTCTAAAATCGAAATGTCTCGAAAGTCGAAAATGTGAAGTGCACCAAAACATGCGACGCAAGCTAATCATGTGTCGCAGAAATAGAAACGGTATATAAAATCTAAACGTTACAAAGCTAGGGTGCTCTGATCGGTCAGGTTGCCTTGTGTGCTCTGACTGGTCAGTTGGACCCTGTGTCCTCTG
Organism: Danio rerio; assembly: GCF_052040795.2. Classification (NCBI taxonomy): domain Eukaryota; kingdom Metazoa; phylum Chordata; class Actinopteri; order Cypriniformes; family Danionidae; genus Danio; species Danio rerio. The sequence continues at coordinate 9,611,351 of NC_141038.1, read as the reverse complement.
GTTGGTCAGGTGGCCGTACGTGCGCTTATTAATCTGAAAGCTGATGTGCTCTTCATGGGCCGTACGTGCGCTGATTAATCTGAAAGCTGATGTGCTCTCTTGATCGACCGGTTGGCCTGGGGTGCTCTGATTGGTCAGGAGGCAGCTGTGTGCACTGGCTGGTCAAGTGCCTTACACCGTGCCTTCACAAAACATGCTACGCAAGCTAAACATGTGTCGCAAAAATAGAAACCGTGTCTAAAATAGAAATGTCACAAAAAAAATCAAAAATGTGAAGTGCACGCAAAACATGCGACACAAGCTAAACATGTGTCGCAAAAATAGAAACGGTGTCTAAAATCGAAATGTCTCGAAAGTCGAAAATGTGAAGTGCACCAAAACATGCGACGCAAGCTAATCATGTGTCGCAGAAATAGAAACGGTATATAAAATCTAAACGTTACAAAGCTAGGGTGCTCTGATCGGTCAGGTTGCCTTGTGTGCTCTGACTGGTCAGTTGGACCCTGGGTCCTCTGGTTGGTCAGGTGGCCGTACGTGCGCTTATTAATCTGAAAGCTGATGTGCTCTTCATGGGCCGTACGTGCGCTGATTAATCTGAAAGCTGATGTGCTCTCTTGATCGACCGGTTGGCCTGGGGTGCTCTGATTGGTCAGGAGGCAGCTGTGTGCACTGGCTGGTCAAGTGCCTTACACCGTGCCTTCACAAAACATGCGACGCAAGCTAAACATGTGTCGCAAAAATAGAAACCGTGTCTAAAATTGAAATGTCACGAAAAAAATCAAAAATGTGAAGTGTGCACCAAAACATGCGATGCAAGCTAAACATGTGTCGCAAAAATAGAAACCGTGTCTAAAATAGAAATGTCACAAAAAAAATCAAAAATGTGAAGTGCACGCAAAACATGCGACACAAGCTAAACATGTGTCGCAAAAATAGAAACGGTGTCTAAAATCGAAATGTCTCGAAAGTCGAAAATGTGAAGTGCACCAAAACATGCGACGCAAGCTAATCATGTGTCGCAGAAATAGAAACGGTATATAAAATCTAAACGTTACAAAGCTAGGGTGCTCTGATCGGTCAGGTTGCCTTGTGTGCTCTGACTGGTCAGTTGGACCCTGGGTCCTCTGGTTGGTCAGGTGGCCGTACGTGCGCTTATTAATCTGAAAGCTGATGTGCTCTTCATGGGCCGTACGTGCGCTGATTAATCTGAAAGCTGATGTGCTCTCTTGATCGACCGGTTGGCCTGGGGTGCTCTGATTGGTCAGGAGGCAGCTGTGTGCACTGGCTGGTCAAGTGCCTTACACCGTGCCTTCACAAAACATGCGACGCAAGCTAAACATGTGTCGCAAAAATAGAAACCGTGGCTAAAATAGAAATGTCACAAAAAAAATCAAAAATGTGAAGTGCACGAAAAACATGCGACACAAGCTAAACATGTGTCGCAAAAATAGAAACCGTGTCTAAAATAGAAATGTCACGAAAAAAATCAAAAATGTGAAGTGCACGCAAAACATGCGACACAAGCTAAACATGTGTCGCTAAATAGAAACGGTGTCTAAAATCGAAATGTCTCGAAAGTCGAAAATGTGAAGTGCACCAAAACATGCGACGCAAGCTAATCATGTGTCGCAGAAATAGAAACGGTATATAAAATCTAAACGTTACAAAGCTAGGGTGCTCTGATCGGTCAGGTTGCCTTGTGTGCTCTGACTGGTCAGTTGGACCCTGGGTCCTCTGGTTGGTCAGGTGGCCGTACGTGCGCTTATTAATCTGAAAGCTGATGTGCTCTTCATGGGCCGTACGTGCGCTGATTAATCTGAAAGCTGATGTGCTCTCTTGATCGACCGGTTGGCCTGGGGTGCTCTGATTGGTCAGGAGGCAGCTGTGTGCACTGGCTGGTCAAGTGCCTTACACCGTGCCTTCACAAAACATGCGACGCAAGCTAAACATGTGTCGCAAAAATAGAAACCGTGTCTAAAATAGAAATGTCACAAAAAAAATCAAAAATGTGAAGTGCACGAAAAACATGCGACACAAGCTAAACATGTGTCGCAAAAATAGAAACGGTGTCTAAAATAGAAATGTCTTGAAAGTCGAAAATGTGAAGTGCACCAAAACATGCGACGCAAGCTAATCATGTGTCGCACAAATAGAAACGGTGTCTAAAATCGAAATTTTACAGAAAAAAATCGAAAATGTGAAGTGCACGCAAAACATGCGACACAAGCTAAACATGTGTCGCAAAAATAGAAACCGTGTCTAAAATAGAAATGTCACGAAAAAAATCGAAAATGTGAAGTGTGCACCAAAACATGCGACGCAAGCTAAACATGTGTCGCAAAAATAGAAACCGTGTCTAAAATAGAAATGTCACGAAAAAAATCAAAAATGTGAAGTGCACGCAAAACATGCGACACAAGCTAAACATGTGTCGCTAAATAGAAACGGTGTCTAAAATCGAAATGTCTCGAAAGTCGAAAATGTGAAGTGCACCAAAACATGCGACACAAGCTAAACATGTGTCGCAAAAATAGAAACCGTGTCTAAAATAGAAATGTCACGAAAAAATTCAAAAATGTGAAGTGCACGCAAAACATGCGACACAAGCTAAACATGTGTCGCAAAAATAGAAACCATGTCTAAAATAGAAATGTCACGAAAAAAATCAAAAATGTGAAGTGCACGCAAAACATGCGACACAAGCTAAACATGTGTCGCAAAAATAGAAACCATGTCTAAAATAGAAATGTCATGAAAAAAATCAAAAATGTGAAGTGCACGCAAAACATGCGACACAAGCTAAACATGTGTCGCAAAAATAGAAACGGTGTCTAAAATCGAAATGTCTCGAAAGTCAAAAATGTGAAGTGCACCAAAACATGCGACGCAAGCTAATCATGTGTCGCAGAAATAGAAACGGTATATAAAATCTAAACGTTACAAAGCTAGGGTGCTCTGATCGGTCAGGTTGCCTTGTGTGCTCTGACTGGTCAGTTGGACCCTGGGTCCTCTGGTTGGTCAGGTGGCCGTACGTGCGCTTATTAATCTGAAAGCTGATGTGCTCTTCATGGGCCGTACGTGCGCTGATTAATCTGAAAGCTGATGTGCTCTCTTGATCGACCGGTTGGCCTGGGGTGCTCTGATTGGTCAGGAGGCAGCTGTGTGCACTGGCTGGTCAAGTGCCTTACACCGTGCCTTCACAAAACATGCGACGCAAGCTAAACATGTGTCGCAAAAATAGAAACCGTGTCTAAAATAGAAATGTCACCAAAAAATCAAAAATGTGAAGTGCACGAAAAACATGCGACACAAGCTAAACATGTGTCGCTAAATAGAAACGGTGTCTAAAATCGAAATGTCTCGAAAGTCGAAAATGTGAAGTGCACCAAAACATGCGACGCAAGCTAATCATGTGTCGCAGAAATAGAAACGGTGTCTAAAAATCGAAATTTTATGGAAAAAATCGAAAATGTGAAGTGCACGCAAAACATGCGACACAAGCTAAACATGTGTCGCAAAAATAGAAACCGTGTCTAAAATAGAAATGTCACGAAAAAAATCGAAAATGTGAAGTGTGCACCAAAACATGCGACGCAAGCTAAACATGTGTCGCAAAAATAGAAACCGTGTCTAAAATTGAAATGTCACGAAAAAAATCAAAAATGTGAAGTGTGCACCAAAACATGCGACGCAAGCTAAACATGTGTCGCAAAAATAGAAACCGTGTCTAAAATAGAAATGTCACAAAAAAAATCAAAAATGTGAAGTGCACGCAAAACATGCGACACAAGCTAAACATGTGTCGCAAAAATAGAAACGGTGTCTAAAATCGAAATGTCTCGAAAGTCGAAAATGTGAAGTGCACCAAAACATGCGACGCAAGCTAATCATGTGTCGCAGAAATAGAAACGGTATATAAAATCTAAACGTTACAAAGCTAGGGTGCTCTGATCGGTCAGGTTGCCTTGTGTGCTCTGACTGGTCAGTTGGACCCTGGGTCCTCTGGTTGGTCAGGTGGCCGTACGTGCGCTTATTAATCTGAAAGCTGATGTGCTCTTCATGGGCCGTACGTGCGCTGATTAATCTGAAAGCTGATGTGCTCTCTTGATCGACCGGTTGGCCTGGGGTGCTCTGATTGGTCAGGAGGCAGCTGTGTGCACTGGCTGGTCAAGTGCCTTACACCGTGCCTTCACAAAACATGCGACGCAAGCTAAACATGTGTCGCAAAAATAGAAACCGTGTCTAAAATAGAAATGTCACAAAAAAAATCAAAAATGTGAAGTGCACGAACAACATGCGACACAAGCTAAACATGTGTCGCAAAAATAGAAACCGTGTCTAAAATAGAAATGTCACGAAAAAATAAAAAATGTGAAGTGGACGCAAAACATGCGACACAAGCTAAACATGTGTCGCTAAATAGAAACGGTGTCTAAAATCGAAATGACTCGAAAGTCGAAAATGTGAAGTGCACCAAAACATGCGACGCAAGCTAATCATGTGTCGCAGAAATAGAAACGGTATATAAAATCTAAACGTTACAAAGCTAGGGTGCTCTGATCGGTCAGGTTGCCTTGTGTGCTCTGACTGGTCAGTTGGACCCTGGGTCCTCTGGTTGGTCAGGTGGCCGTTCGTGCGCTTATTAATCTGAAAGCTGATGTGCTCTTCATGGGCCGTACGTGCGCTGATTAATCTGAAAGCTGATGTGCTCTCTTGATCGACCGGTTGGCCTGGGGTGCTTTGATTGGTCAGGAGGCAGCTGTGTGCACTGGCTGGTCAAGTGCCTTACACCGTGCCTTCACAAAACATGCGACGCAAGCTAAACATGTGTCGCAAAAATAGAAACCGTGTCTAAAATAGAAATGTCACCAAAAACATCAAAAATGTGAAGTGCACGAAAAACATGCGACACAAGCTAAACATGTGTCGCTAAATAGAAACGGTGTCTAAAATCGAAATGTCTCGAAAGTCGAAAATGTGAAGTGCACCAAAACATGCGACGCAAGCTAATCATGTGTCGCAGAAATAGAAACGGTGTCTAAAAATCGAAATTTTACGGAAAAAATCGAAAATGTGAAGTGCACGCAAAACATGCGACACAAGCTAAACATGTGTCGCAAAAATAGAAACCGTGTCTAAAATAGAAATGTCACGAAAAAAATCGAAAATGTGAAGTGTGCACCAAAACATGCGACGCAAGCTAAACATGTGTCGCAAAAATAGAAACCGTGTCTAAAATTGAAATGTCACGAAAAAAATCAAAAATGTGAAGTGTGCACCAAAACATGCGACGCAAGCTAAACATGTGTCGCAAAAATAGAAACCGTGTCTAAAATAGAAATGTCACAAAAAAAATCAAAAATGTGAAGTGCACGCAAAACATGCGACACAAGCTAAACATGTGTCGCAAAAATAGAAACGGTGTCTAAAATCGAAATGTCTCGAAAGTCGAAAATGTGAAGTGCACCAAAACATGCGACGCAAGCTAATCATGTGTCGCAGAAATAGAAACGGTATATAAAATCTAAACGTTACAAAGCTAGGGTGCTCTGATCGGTCAGGTTGCCTTGTGTGCTCTGACTATTCAGTTGGACCCTGGGTCCTCTGGTTGGTCAGGTGGCCGTACGTGCGCTTATTAATCTGAAAGCTGATGTGCTCTTCATGGGCCGTACGTGCGCTGATTAATCTGAAAGCTGATGTGCTCTCTTGATCGACCGGTTGGCCTGGGGTGCTCTGATTGGTCAGGAGGCAGCTGTGTGCACTGGCTGGTCAAGTGCCTTACACCGTGCCTTCACAAAACATGCGACGCAAGCTAAACATGTGTCGCAAAAATAGAAACCGTGTCTAAAATAGAAATGTCACGAAAAAATCGAAAATGTGAAGTGTGCACCAAAACATGCGACACAAGCTAAACATGTGTCGCAAAAATAGAAACCGTGTCTAAAATTGAAATGTCACGCAAAAAATCAAAAATGTGAAGTGCACGCAAAACATGCGACACAAGCTAAACATGTGTCGCTAAATAGAAACTGTGTCTAAAATCGAAATGTCTTGAAAGTCGAAAATGTGAAGTGCACCAAAACATGCGACGCAAGCTAATCATGTGTCGCAGAAATAGAAATGGTATATAAAATCTAAACGTTACAAAGCTAGGGTGCTCTGATCGGTCAGGTTGCCTTGTGTGCTCTGACTGGTCAGTTGGACCCTGGGTCCTCTGGTTGGTCAGGTGGCCGTACGTGCGCTTATTAATCTGAAAGCTGATGTGCTCTTCATGGGCCGTACGTGGGCTGATTAATCTGAAAGCTGATGTGCTCTCTTGATCGACCGGTTGGCCTGGGGTGCTCTGATTGGTCAGGAGGCAGCTGTGTGCACTGGCTGGTCAAGTGCCTTACACCGTGCCTTCACAAAACATGCGACGCAAGCTAAACATGTGTCGCAAAAATAGAAACCGTGTCTAAAATAGAAATGTCACGAAAAAAATGAAAAATGTGAAGTGCACGCAAAACATGCGACACAAGCTAAACATGTGTCGCTAAATAGAAACGGTGTCTAAAATCGAAATGTCTCAAAAGTCGAAAATGTGAAGTGCACCAAAACATGCGACGCAAGCTAATCATTTGTCGCAGAAATAGAAACGGTTTCTAAAATCGAAATTTTACGGAAAAAAATCGAAAATGTGAAGTGCACGCAAAACATGCGACACAAGCTAAACATGTGTCGCAAAAATAGAAACCGTGTCTAAAATAGAAATGTCACGAAAAAATCGAAAATGTGAAGTGTGCACCAAAACATGCGACACAAGCTAAACATGTGTCGCAAAAATAGAAACCGTGTCTAAAATTTAAATGTCACGCAAAAAATCAAAAATGTGAAGTGCACGCAAAACATGCGACACAAGCTAAACATGTGTCGCAAAAATAGAAACCGTGTCTAAAATAGAAATGTCACAAAAAAAAATCAAAAATGTGAAGTGCACAAAAAACATGCGACACAAGCTAAACATGTGTCGCTAAATAGAAACGGTGTCTAAAATCGAAATGTCTCGAAAGTCGAAAATGTGAAGTGCACCAAAACATGCGACGCAAGCTAATCATGTGTCGCAGAAATAGAAACGGTGTCTAAAATCAAAATTTTACGGAAAAAATCGAAAATGTGAAGTGCACGCAAAACATGCGACACAAGCTAAACATGTGTCGCAAAAATAGAAACCGTGTCTAAAATAGAAATGTCACAAAAAAAATCGAAAATGTGAAGTGTGCACCAAAACATGCGACGCAAGCTAAACGTGTGTCGCAAAAATAGAAACCGTGTCTAAAATTGAAATGTCACGCAAAAAATCAAAAATGTGAAGTGCACGCAAAACATGCGACACAAGCTAAACATGTGTCGCTAAATAGAAACGGTGTCTAAAATCGAAATGTCTCGAAAGTCGAAAATGTGAAGTGCACCAAAACATGCGACGCAAGCTAATCATGTGTCGCAGAAATAGAAACGGTATATAAAATCTAAACGTTACAAAGCTAGGGTGCTCTGATCGGTCAGGTTGCCTTGTGTGCTCTGACTGGTCAGTTGGACCTTGGGTCCTCTGGTTGGTCAGGTGGCCGTACGTGCGCTTATTAATCTGAAAGCTGATGTGCTCTTCATGGGCCGTACGTGCGCTGATTAATCTGAAAGCTGATGTGCTCTCTTGATCGACCGGTTGGCCTGGGGTGCTCTGATTGGTCAGGAGGCAGCTGTGTGCACTGGCTGGTCAAGTGCCTTACACCGTGCCTTCACAAAACATGCGACGCAAGCTAAACATGTGTCGCAAAAATAGAAACCGTGTCTAAAATAGAAATGTCACGAAAAAATCGAAAATGTGAAGTGTGCACCAAAACATGCGACGCAAGCTAAACATGTGTCGCAAAAATAGAAACCGTGTCTAAAATAGAAATGTCACGAAAAAAAATCAAAAATGTGAAGTGTGCACCAAAACATGTGACGCAAGCTAATCATGTGTCGCAGAAATAGAAACGGTGTCTAAAATCGAAATTTTACGGAAAAAATCGAAAATGTGAAGTGCACGCAAAACATGCAACACAAGCTAATCATGTGTTTCAAAATAAGAAACGGTGTATAAAATCGAAATGTCACGAAAAAACGAAAATGTCAAGTGTGCACCAAAACATGCGACACAAGCTAATCATGTGTTGCAGAAATAGAAACGTGTCTAAAATAAAAATGTCACGAAAAAAATCAAAACTGTGAAGTGTGCACCAAAACATGCGACGCAAGCTAAACATGTGTCGCAGATATAGAAACGTGTCTAAAATCTAAATGTCACGAAAAAAATAAAAAATGTGAAGTGCATGCAAAACATGCGACGCAAGCTAATCATGTGTCGCAAAAGTAGAAACGTGTCTAAAAGTTTTTTGTTGTATTAGAGATAGGTTATACCTATTACATATTATATATATATATATTATTTACATTATGCTTTCAACATATTATATCAGCTTGTCACCCTGTGATTAGCACAGTTATTCAGCAAAATTAACGTTAAAGTGAGCGGTGTTTGTCTGACAGGTCCATTTGCGATAGCACCCTCCCAATGGATGTTGGATAAGATGAAATGGCCAAGCATCCAGCCCGAAATATACAGCTATCTCATTGAAACTCCAAGTGATTTTACAAGAGAGAAGTTAAAGGCCTACAAGTCTTTGGATGCCTACAATTTTGTTCTGTGTGGTCATGACCACTTTGTAGTGCTAAAAACCGAGGTTCTGCCTAGCCGAAGACAATGGAATAAGATGGAACTGTACAAGAACTGGGTATTCATCAAGCAAAACCACTGCATTCTGACAGCAAACTGCATCTGTACGACAGGGTATGTGAACTTACATTTTTACATTTCATTTTAAGCATTCAGTGTCCGCAGTTTAATTCACCATATTTAACTGTTTTTCTGCTGAAATTGTTTCTGCAAACAAAAATGAGTAATGTGTATGATTCAGCATATCGTGAACTTACCTGATATGAAATGAGAACTGCAGAGTCCAGCATTTTTAATTAGGTCCTCACTCCATTCAGCTCCCTTTTAGCCAAAGACTAAAAGCAGTGTGGTGTACGGTAAATATTAAGTTTTCGAATTTGGCATCCTACCGCACAACACAACATTTTTGCTATTACAACCAATCTTTTTTTGCAATTGCCGACGTTGGTTGGTAATCCCTCTATTGCAGGGGTCACCAATTTCGTTCTTGGGGGTCTGGTGCCCTGCAGGGTTTAGCTCCATCTTGCCTCAACACACCTGCCTGGGTGTTTCAAGTATACCTAGTCAGACCTTGATTAGCTTGTTCAGGTGTGTTTGATTAGAGTTGGAGCTAAAATCTGCAGGACACCTGCCCTTTAGTGACCCCTGCTCTATTGGGACGATATCTGCGCGCGCACACGTGTGTATGCATAAATGTATGCTGGTAATAAGAAAAACAGGACAAATATGTAAGAATTATAATATATAATACAATTTCTATATTATATTATTTATAATACAAAAGTCTATTAAAATGACAGTTCATCCTCAAAAATTAAAATGTTGCCGCATCATTCACACAACAGAAGAATGCCAGTAACCGACAGATCTCTCTACCCATTTTGTCCCATAGTAATTATTTTTCCAACTATGTCAGTAAATGGGTGGCAATGTTTGTTTGTCTGACTTACTTCCAGATCTAGCCTTGTGTAACTTACTGTAGAACAAATACATTTAAACAGGGTTGGAACAATGACAGCGTGAGAAAATGTTGGTGCTTTAAGTATTTTTAGTATACATGTGTTTTGTTTCTATGTGTCTAAATAGTGACATTTTAAAACAAGTAAAAATGTTTATGTGGTTCTCATGGGCACCGCTAGGGGGGAAGTTTATCACCCATGCAGTTTTGCCCGACCTATCCATGCTGTCCGGGGAAAAAACCCAGAGCTCATTAGATCCTTAAGCCCAGGCCTCCCTCCTGTTTGCAGGGCGAGAAGGGAGATTGAGCTCAGGTAGATCTCGAGAACTCCCCTGCTGTTTATAGCTAAAGACAAATTAGGGATTGCTATGGAGAGATATACTGCTGGCTTAGAGCTCTTCTGTGGTGCCCATCTTGGTTTAGTCAATTCACTTATGTCTTTGGACGATGGAAGGAACCTGGAGGAAACCCACGAGAGCACGGGGAGAACATGTAAACACAGAAAGCTGTAAGCACTCGAACCAGTGACATTCTTTCTGTGAGGCAATAGTGCTAATCACTGGGCCCAATAGTATCTGGATGCAGCCTTTATGATGCAAGCTGAGATTGCATCACTCAGCGATGCAATGTCAGGCACAATGCACTCAATGGAGTGAGTGACGTCACTGTGACGTGTAGGGCTAGGGGTGGGGTTAGGTGAGCACATTAAAATGCATTGGATGCAGCTCAGATTGCACTGCACCAAGTCTGCAGCCAGACCCCTCTCACTGGGCCACCGTGCTGCCCAATCTAGAAAAAAGGGGGAGGAGTAGGGGTGGAAGGGGGATTCTTCAAGGCAAAAAATTACTGTGGTATGAATCTCTGGTTATTTATAATGACGTAGAAATGGTCCGATTGAATTGTGGTAGCTAATGCTGGACCAGCTGTGGTCAATCATAAGCACGTGACCCTCTCGAAATTAGTGTATAAACAAACTTCACTTTAGGTAAAGGTTACAATTTCACTTTCTTATTATTTAGCATTTTATTATTAACTCTCAAGCACTAATCTTGTAAACCCATTGCACAGAAATCTTACAGAAAACTAGATCCTTCAGACGTTTGTCAACAATATCTCCAAAATGAATCAGACTCCCCAAATCTGAAATCACAGAAAGCCAGCTGGAAGTGCAAGTCTCAGTGTGAGGAAGTCACTCACTCTCCCTGTGACTCAACAGTTCCTTGCACTCATATCAGTTCAGATGAGAAATTATTTCAGCATTGTTTGACAGTGACTCAAATTTTGAGTCACCTTAAAGGGCTAGTTTAAAAAAAAAAAAAAGTACTCACTATTTACTCCCCATCAAGTCGTTCTGAACCTTTATGAGTTTCTTTCTTCTGTTGAGCACCAAAAAAGATATTCTAAAGAAAGCTGATAACCATTGGCTTTCAAAGTAGGAAAAATAAATACTATAACAAAACACGAGTTTCGCTATAAACTCCAGCTAGATTTTCACATACTGGTTCACTGTCATTACATATGTCTGCTTCGGGAGAGACATAGGGTAAGAAGAACTGTCTGTCTGTGCTTTGATTTTTGTGAGCTCTGTCATTGCCATAATGCTGCTCTCCGGAGGCATGTTGTTGCACGACAGACCCACATAAGCCAGAGAGAACGCTCTCCGACAAATCGTGCAGTTGGCTTGATAACATTTTCTAATACTCTGGAGCCAGCTATCTGTTTCCTCCCACTCTCTGCGGTACTTTTGCAGTCGCTTGCATTTAAATTCTAAAACTTTCAGACGCGGGGGGTTACCTGGAGAAGCATCTGCCTCTACTCTCTGTCAAGACTTTACAGACTCTGCTTAAAAGACCTGCCCTCCTCACTGGACAAAGGCCAATCAAACTAACGATGACATCAATTATTACCCAATCAAAAGTAGGAAACGAGGCAACTTCATTAAATGCATGTGGGTTGATTTGCATAAAAAGCTACTTTAAAAAAAGTAAAAAAATACGTGATTGATTAAAAATGGGACGCGCAATTTCATTCTCAACTACTGGACAATTTCGTATTTTAGGTACAGGTGGCAACCCTATACAAAACATTAAAAAAACTCCAGTTTTGTACAGTCCACTTTGAGCTGGCTCCGACCTCCATTTATACCCTTCTCTATTCATCAAGCACTTTGATCTTTATAACTTTGTAGACCTTTTACATTTAATTATATTACACAACAAATAAAAGATAACAACATAAACAGCATTTTAATGGGTGTTAAGTATGAATTATTGTAATAAAAACTACTGTAGCCTACATTACGCTTTTATTTTAAAAAAAAAAACTAAACAAAACGCATACACACAGCAGATGCATATTTTTAAATGTGGGGTATATTTACAGTAAATAAGTTATCTACAAATTCAGAGATTGAGAGACAGTCTAACATTGTACAACATGACAGGAGAACATGTCTGAATGCTGTGATGTTTGTCACAGAGCGTTGTACTCCACACACTTTGAGGGGTCTGTTGGGAAATGTTTCTGACAGATTGTCATTAATCTTTTCAGCCCCTAAAAACACAAAAAAACAGTAACTGACCTGATAAACAACATAGGACTTGTATGACTATGAGACTATGCAAGACTATGTAACAGTGCACTTCTATTCAAACTGTCATTTCAGACCTGAATGTACTTCCTTTGGGTCTCGTCGTTGAGCACATGGGCGACGTGTTTGGAGAAGATCTTCTCACGTCCAGTACGAGCATGGATACCCACCATGGTCACACCAATGGGCCATGGAGCGTTTCCTATAGCCATCTGCAGGTAAGCATCATTCGCCTGCAATTACACAGAAAATCAGTCTGGTTTCCTCACAGAAACATCAATAAGGTAGTGAAATTCAAAACACTGCAATTTGTAAGACAAACCTTGACATATTCCCTCTCCAGCATGAACTTTATGATGTCTGTGATGGACTCCTTAATATCTGCTGGTAAATTCTACAAGAAGAAAAAAGTTGGTTAATTAAACAGTCATGAAATAATAGTGTAAACAGCTTGTAGAACTGCATACCTTCTTGCGCAGTTTTCTGAAAAGAGGTTCTAGATATGATTCTGTCTGCTTTTGGGTGGCACTGGCGAGCTTGCCCTGAACACTACGCTTTATGTGGTCTTCTCGGCTGTTCAGATCTTTAGCCCACACACCCAGCAAGAACTATTAAAACACACACACATACACCATAAAACTGTTATTCTGTTAAAGTATGCACCAGAAGATCAATAAATCTATAATTCAAATCATATATTAAACCTCATATGGGCATTATTTATTTACGAGCTGCACTGGTTATATACATTAGGGGCTGCATGATATTGAAAACAAACTGACATCGCGAGATTTAGTTTTTCTGCAATACATATTGCGATGTGAATTTAATTTTACAAGATGAAAAAAAAAATCATAGGTTTATATTGATTGGGATGATTTTGTAGGGAAATAAATCTGCATAAAATGTAGATCTATCTGTCTGTCTATCTAAACAGTGGTTTTTGGTTTTCAGTAGAGTTTAACAGTATTTAGGAACAGCAATTCAATAATAAAGTGTAAACTAATGTGGTATAGTGTAATTGTATAAATAGTTAAACAATTAATCGTTGTTATTGTGTCAAACTTGTTAGTTTCTTTTATCCAAATTGTTTAAATCCACTTGAAATTGCTTGAGATCCTGCATTGTGACTATTGCAGATTCACACATTGCGATATCGATGCTGAAATGACATATTGTTATTTATATTTAGTTAATAATTTACAATCATAACTGTTACTTAGCAATCCTGCATTATATAAAAACTCATAACACTGATAAAAATGGTTGTGTCCATTTTCAAAATAATTATTTCTTTCATTTACTAATGGATTCACTTCATACAATCTTCTGTTTGTACATTCATCCCATTCCATTTGCCATTTCTCATTAATGTACAGATGGTCAATAAAAACAATACATCACACAGAAACTCAGGCCTGGGTGTACAAAACAAAAAACAAAATTGACAAAATAATAGTAAAAACGTACCCTCAATACTTTATTTATGATGTCCATGTCTCTGACGTCATTACCAGTGCCAAGAGATGCTCCCAGAGCCTGTTTAATAGAGATCATGAGGTGTTATTCTTGAACAGAGCCACTAAAAACATCACATATGTACTTCTGTTATATCACACATATATATTTAAATGACAGGAACTTTGGTGTCCATTATTTACAGACCTTTTGAAAGTAAAACAACATGTTTGAGCACTTGTGTCTGCAGTTGTTTTGGTGTTGGTTATGATCACATCATATACATATTAATAATTTTTAACATTACATGTTTATGATGTAAATGATTAGAGGTGTGTCACTGACACAAGAAGGCCTGTTTTGGAAACCAAAATAAAGAACATTTAAGGGATATCAAAACCCTTCGCAAGTTCCAAACCTGTTTGGCTTTTTTTTTCCCAAAAAAAAAAAAGATAATTTGAAGAATGTTGGAAACCTTTGACTTCCATAGTATTTGTTTTTCCAACTATGAGAGTTAATGGTTACATGTGTTCAACTTTCTTCAAAACATCTTTTATGTTTAACAAGAAACCTGAGGCTTAAAACCATTTGACGGTGAGTAAATGTTAATTTTTGGGTGAACTATCCCTTTAAAACGCTATTCAATTCAGATGCAAGACTACAGAGCCACCTAGTGGGCTTATATGGGAGTTACATATGAATTAGTTTCCATTAAGCATTCAGTTTGCATATTTACCTCCAGCTCCTCAATAGTGGTATTTTCCTCATGTACTTTAAGATCATGTTGTGTGTCCAGTTCTGCACCCTCCGCTCCACCCACAATCTCATTCAGATACTGCTGATCAATCTTATCCATAGCAGCCTTTAGATCATTCCTCAAACCCTACACACACAGGAAGGCAACCCATAATTAGCTTGTATGAGTCTGTCATACAGTACAGTAATTTTGGAATCACTCTCATTTGTTATTGCTTTCATGGGAAATTTCACATTAAACAAAAACACACCGGTCACCAACAGTGTCAAGATGGCGACTGGGTCTTACCTTGTTTACTTCAGGTGCCAGAATTTCAATCTTGCGGAGTCTCTGGAAAGCATCATAATCGGATTCTCCAAACAGACGGATGGGCTCGCCACGTTCCCGCAGACGTCTGATCACCTGCACGCAGCCAAACATTCATTATTCATCAAGAAAAAAAACATCCACATAACATCAGGTGAGTTCTGATTGGCCGACCAACCTCCTGTCGAGAGAGTGTCATTGGCAGCTTCTCCTCTGTGAGCTCTAGTTCTAACACCGGATTGGCTGATGTAGACTGAGGCGCCTCCTC
This sequence comes from Danio rerio, assembly GCF_052040795.2. Classification (NCBI taxonomy): domain Eukaryota; kingdom Metazoa; phylum Chordata; class Actinopteri; order Cypriniformes; family Danionidae; genus Danio; species Danio rerio. The sequence goes on along the minus strand of NC_141038.1, from coordinate 9,596,262 downwards.
CTCAGGTTTGTCCATCTTTAAATAAAAATACATGTGAATATATTTATAGCCATTTTCTATGTTTTAATGATTGCAAAACATAATTGCGAGATTAAGGGCTGCTTGCAAAATCATAAACGTATCAATAACAGAAAATAGAATTGTTCCTATAATCATGCATATATAAAATGTGATTGAATCCTCATCTAACCTTAGACAGTGTGCACAAAATCCAACAGGTGATCAAAAAGCTTGTAATCGCATGTATATCTCTTGCCTTTATGAACCTGTGGGCCATGCTCTGAATCCAAACACAGATTTAATTTGAACAGAACATGCATGCAAGGCACTGCTAAATCAAAATTGATCAAGGAAGCTAAAAAAAAAAAGAGCATTGCACAAATGAGACAGCATTCAAAGAATCTGCTCCTCGGTTACATAACATCACTGATTTGACTGTGATCACTGTATATGCGGCTGGGCTGATCATTCGGATGGCGCTGGCTCCAGCTTTGTGCAACACTGAGAGCAAAGGCAATTAAACACACAAATCTTCTTTATTCATGCCGAAACCCAGTCAAACATCTGTCTGGCAGCATGCATTCTGTCTGCCTGAGCCCTACCTGTCCAACAGGCTGCTCATTAGAAACCTACACTCACGAAACACACACATACACACACAGCAGGAAAGAGAAAATGAGAAGAGATACACAGTCCACTGAAGACACTGCTCTGGGTGAAGAAAAGAACTAGAGAGAAAGAGCTGTTTAGGTGATCGCATGAGTATGAGATGGAAGACATGTTTTAATAGCACAGTTCTTTTAAAGCAACAGTAAATGTCTGACAATTGAGTATGTGGATCCTATATGTAGCTGTTTGTGTGTTCACAATTGACACTTTTGGTTCGATTTAAAGGGGTCATGAACTTGATCTTTATACACGTATGAGCTTGTAGTACTATTGAAACATACTGTAAGTTTCAGAACTCAATACTGTGGTTCCTCTAAAATCAGCTTTTATTGAAGGCGCTCTGACAAAACCACAGGTTCTGGAATGTTCTTATCTATGTTATGTGATAGGTAAGTCCCGCCTCCTTTGAAGATTGAAGCCGGCTTCTACCTTACTATTTAGATCTTAATATACAAAGCTGTTAGCCAATCACAGCAGTGGGCATTTATTGCTGAGTCTACAATTGGTCACGCCCATTTAAAGTGTTTTGATGTCGCGAGTCAAAAACAACACATAGAACTGTCAAATACTTTTTTTTTTTTTTTTTTAAATCTTGATCACATTATACTCTCACCGGCCATTTTATTAGGTACACCTGTCCAACTGCTTGTTAATGCAAATTTCTATTCAGCCAATCACATGGCAGCAACTCCAGTATTTAGACATGGTCAAGACGATCTGCTGCTGTTCAAACCAAGCATTAGAATGGGGGAAAAAAGTTATTAAAGTTACTTTGACTGTATTATGGTTGTTGGTGCCAGACGGGCTGGTCTGAATATTTCAGAAACTGCTAATCTACTGAGATTTTCATTTGGTCAAAATTTGGTGTCAACAACATAGAAGCATGAATCCATCCTGCCTTCTATCAATGGTTCAGGCTGGTGGTGGTGGTGTAATGGTGTGGGGAATATTTTCTTGGGACACTTTGGACCCATTAGTAACAGTTGAGCATTGTGTCAACACCACAGCCTACCTGAGTATTATTGCTGACTATGTCTATTCTTTCATTTCCACAGTGTACCCATCTTCTGAGGGCTACTTCCAGCAGCATAACGCGCCATGTCATAAAGCATGATTCATCTCAGACTGGTTTCTTGAACTTGACGATATGGTGAAATCGGAGATTTGCAATGCATCATGGATGTGCTGCCAACAAATCTGCAGCAACTCCATGATGCTATCATGTTAAAATCGACCGAAATCTCTGAGGAATTTTCCAGTAGCTTGTTGAATCTATGCCACAAAAGGCAGTTCTGAAGTCAGAAGTGGGTCCAACCTAACCCAGTACTAGTGAGGTGTACCTAATAAAGTGCCTGGTGAGTGTAAGTGACCCTAAAGAACAGTACAAATAAATATTCACAAAAAAAATGCACTTTAAGTCTTGTTTTACACATTTATAAGCTCCTCAATAATTCTCATCAGCTAAACTACAGTCACATGTATGCAGATAAAGCGAGAGTTTAGCCAGCACACAGAGTTGTTTTGGATCAATAACATTGCAATAACATTGCAAAACAAAATAAAAGCTTCTTTATTGTATCAGAACTAAACACATCTTTTTATTTAGATATTTAGTCCAGACCAAACAAACTAAGACATAAAATTAGATGTACGTCACGTCCTAATATTGGGGAAAACGTACAGAAAAATTAAGAATGGAATAAATAATTTAATAATAAATGATAAAGTATGAACAACTAAATATTATACGTTATGATTATTAATTATAAATGCTATATTAATACAAATAAAAATAGAAATTATAATGTAAAAGAACACAAAACTTAAACTTGTAAGTTGCTGTGGATAAAAGAACCTGCTAAATGGCACTAAATGCTAACTTATAGAAACTAAACGTTTAACAAAAACTAATTTACATATAAATCATGTTTCTCTGAATGAATTGGCTATTTAAGCTCAAATGAAAATATATAGCTTCATTTTTATGACGTCCAATTTTGGGGTCTAGATAAAAGCTGGGAACTGACTGTGAATAAATGTGTGCATCAAGTATCTGTACCTTGTATCCACATCTCCTGTAATAATCCTCCTCTTCTTTGCGCGCGAGTTCAGCCCGTTTAAAGTACTTCTTTGAGTCCTGAAGAAAGCACAACATTAACACAAGCACAAATGTTATATGAAAACAGCTGAAGGGAAAAGTCGGTGTGTAAACACATCTGGACATTCTAGAACAGTCGCTCCTCACATCTATGAGCTCTTTCTCCTCGATGAGCTTTCTTTTCCTCGCAATCTCTGCTTTGAGGATGTCCATGTTAAAAAATTAACAAAACACTTCGGTTTGTGTCAGAAAATGTGCCACTTTTACATAAACATGCAACGGGAAGAAGTACAAACGATGTTTCCGTTTACTGTTTTTCTCTCTTTTCTCGGCGGTTTTGGTGGCTGGAGGTCATTCTGAGTAATTACTGCCATCTTGTGGAAAAGAGTGTGAGACTGATGCTGGGAAGACTTCAGTCAGGACATGATGGGAGTGTTCGCAGAATCCCTGTGTTTGCAAGAAAGTTTGTAATTTTTTAATTCTCTTTACAGCTACTGAGAATCCAAAAAGAGCCACACATTGATTCATAATGTTATGATAGCTGTTTTAACATTAAGTTATGACTGAATTGCCTCTTGTTACAGTTATGAAATAGTTTGATAACAAGCAGGAAATGTTCATGGGCCCGAAACAAGACTACGTTGAAATGGTCTATAGCAGTCTTCATATGATCAGATGCACACATTGTACGCCATTCATTTTATTGATATGTTTGTTTGTGTTTGTCTGTTGTAGGATTGAAATGTTATGTTTATTTGTATTTTATGTTTCTTGGTTTATTGTGTGTGTGTGCGTGCGTGCGTGCGTGCGTGCGTGTGTGTGCGCACGTGCGTGCGTGTGTGTGCGCACGCATGTGCATCTTATTCAACATTATAAAAAAAAAAATACAAATAGCATAGATGCAGTATCCCAATCCTATCACTGGCTCGAGTCATGGCTGGACCAGTTGGCAGTTCTGTGTGGAGTTTGCATGTTCTTCCTGTGTTGGTGTTTCCTCTGGGTGCTTCGGTGTCCCTTACAGTCCAAAGACATACGCTATGAGTGGATTGAATAAATTGAATTGGCCGTAATGTATGTGTGTGAATGAATGTGTATGGATGTTTCCTAGTATTGGGTTGCAGCTGGAAAGACATCCACTGTGTAAAACACATGCTGAATAAGTTGGCGGTCCTTTCCGCTGTGGTGACCCCTGATGAGTAAAGGGACTAAGCTGAAGGAAAATGAACGAATGAACAATCTTAAACAAGCAAACATATGAATCAGTTCTACCTGAACATCTATTGGAGTTTCCAACCTTTTTTTGCCTGAGACCCCCTTTTCCCCTGGAAAATATTATAAAGCCCTCCTCCACATTTAATAATATTATCGCTCATATAAGTTTGCAGTAGGCATGTCAATATGTCGTCATGAGACCCAAGAAGATATCCTACATCCTTTGGGTTAAAAAAAAAAAAATCTACAATTAAGCGTTTTTACATTTTGTTTTTATTTTTAATTTTACAGCATGTCCACTGTAGTAGACCACAGGACCATTTTAGTTCGAAACGACCACAAAACTGTACAGGATATGGCTGTAAAGGGATATTAATCCAATATTAATGTAACAAAAACAAAAAAAGCCATTTTTTCCTTTTTTATTAAAATTCCTGAAACAGTTTAGTCTGAAAGAGTGATATTAATCCAAAACAAATTTAACATAAAAGCGATTTAAAACTGATTGTCATTCTCTAGTTGTCTCTAATTCTCTAATTGTCTGACTGTCAGACTCTAAATCAGAGTCTCCCTCAAGCATCTTATAAAGAATCCTCTCTGCTTCAGTTCTGCCTACAACATGCAGTCATTAATTACATTAAGATGGTCCTGGTGTCCTCTATAGTGGACATTTAAAAAAGAATGATATTTTGAAACACAAACAACTTAACAGCTTTAAAAGCTAAATGTATTTTTCCTGACACTTTAATAAACAAATATATGTAATAATAATAGTGAATAAAACAGTTTAAAAGCAAAATTTTACATACCTAACCTCTCTCCTTATAAAATGTGCTTTTTTCCGTATGTCGGCCATTTTGGATGCAGTGTACGAAGTGATTCCTAGCACGCCAGCCATAATGACTTATTACAAGAAAGCCCAAGGTGTCTTCTGCACGGCACAGGAGGAATTGACAGAGACAGAGAAAATTCATGACAACACAAAGTCCACTACAGAGGACACAAGTCAATGGGTGGGGTCACATGAGGATATCTAGATATGTTTATGCACAAATAATAGCCTAATGTAAAATATAAAAGCAAAACATCAGTAGGCCATTTGTATTGGGTACACCTTGCGGTATTGAGGATGTGTTGTTGCAATTGTCTTATTAATTTGGACGGTCTCATGCATTTGTTAACAAGGATTTTGGCGCAGATAATGCACTGTGACTGGGTCAGGGACTCTTTGCTTCGAGAAAATAAAATAAAACTGTAGTTCAGGTAACTATCTCAGTGTTTCCAGTATTGTTAGCGCTGTGACCCGAAATGTCTGGAGCTTCCTCACCTGGGCCCAGTATGCTTGGCTCATTACTATTAGCTGCTAAAGGCAAATCAGTAAGACTCTTTTTTTTTTTTTTCGCTTGCTGAGGTCCCCTTGTGGGCCGGGACCCCCCTATTGGGAACAGCTGATGTATTGCATTGCTGGTTTTATTGTAATTCATTCATTCATTTTCTTTTTAGCTTAGTCCCTTATTTATCTGGTGTCGACACAGCGGAATGAACCGTTAACTTATCCAGCATATGTGTTATGCAGCGCATGCCCTTTCAGCTGCAACCCATCCCTTGGAAACATTTATACACACTCATTCACATGCATATATGGACAATTTAGCCTACACAATTCATCTATAGCACATGTCTTTGGACTTGTGGGGGAAACTGGAGCACCCGGAGGAGAAAACCCATGCGAACACAGGAAGAACATGCAAACTCCACACAGACATGCCAACTGACCCAGCCGAGGCTCCTTTCAACCTTTCACCTTTCCCAATCTCTGTTAACATTGCTCATCTTCAATGCTTTGTGAAAGAAGTCACACACTGCCAAAACTGACTGGAAAGTTTCTTCCCGGCTCGACAACAGAACTCGAGTACTTTTCCTCAGTGTAATTCTGGACCCTCATATGTTGCACCCCACAAATATTAGCGACCATCAGGTGGCGCAAAGGAATAGACGTGACGAATTCTGAAAGAATTAAGAGGTTTATTTATTTACATCATAAACGAGCAGCCCCGCAGGAGAATGCAAACGCGTGCTGTCCATCCTCCACCTCCTCCTCCTCACCACCACCATCATCATCATCAGTCCAGAGAGACGAGCGATTATTATTATTAACGCTCAGGTTCGCTTCACTCATCTGCTGGACTTAATGAGTTTGTCAGTGATTAAAGAGCCTGTGTGCTTATGAAGCGGGCTGGATCTGCCTCTTCACCGCTCTGCCCTTAAAATGGAGTTTGTGGAGAGGAAGAGGAGAAGGAAATCTCAGAGCTTTAAACTGGTGAATGATGCAGGTAAGCGGACATGACAGCAGACAATAGAGCACATCGCCGGCGTTACGTCAGCACTCTGGAATGCACTCTGGAATCCTGTACTACAATGTATCATCATTCACTCATTGTCCTGCTTGCATCATCATCCATGATAGACGCGGCGTTCATTTTTGGGAGTCTTCGTTATTTTTAATGTTAGCAGCGTTTACATTATTATTATTATTATTACTGTGTCTTCTAATGCGTTTAGTCTGTCCGCGCGCTCTTGTTGAAGTGTGATGGAAAGCTCCGTTTGCTGCGTGAATGTGATGGTGCTAAGATCTTCACAGTCACGCAGTCTACAGGTGGTCCTGCAGCATCACTTCATCACATCTGCACCGCTCATACGTCACCATTACAGCTGCTGCTCTGAGTGACATCACAGCAAGAGTCGAGCGGCGTTCATAAAAAGCTGTTTAAGACCATTTTGTTGTTTATATAGTTATCATACTCAGCTCATACAAACTGCTTTTAAATTTAAATGTAGGATAAAATGCAGCATGTGCAGTGTTTCATGCTGGACTGTTTAAAGATGCTGAAAGTCCCACGTTTTGCTGGTTATATTGTCTTTGTGTTTAATGTGTTTAAAAAAACTATTTGCTCATGTATAAATGGTTATGTAAATGTAAATACTTTAATGTTTCATGCTTAAACGTTTTTCATATGACATAAACCGTCTCAGGTCTATCATAACACTCATAGCTGGTGATGTAGCTGGTAAAGAAGAAAAAATAACCCTAAAACAGATTAATTGTGCTCGTGAACGAAAGTCAAGAGCATGGTGGGGGTGTCGCGGACGAAAGTGAAGAGGGTTGGCGAATCGCGGAAGAAAGTGAAGAGCTCAGAGGGTGGGTTGTTGTTAGATATGGTTGTGGCTGGAAGTTAACGAGAATTATTTATATTATTTATTAAATTTCAGGTTTATTGTATTTTATTAACGTCTACCCACCCCAACCCTAAACCCTAACGTCATAATAATGTAAAAACAGTAGTTGTGTGAGTATTATTTATGTTTTCTATTAAATTACTCAATAAATTGTATTTTTAATGCCCAACCCAACCGCCACATGAATTTTTGTTATACAGCGTCATAAAAAAAAATGCTGCTATATTGATGTGCATATCGCACTTCCGGCCGGCCGTGTACCTGATCTAAACTTTACCGGGCAGGAAGAGGTGGGGTGGGGTGCGTGCAAGGAAGGGGATCGCTAAAATGCCAGATCAGATTTCAGAGGTGCCGAATCCAGCTCCAGCTTGTTCCTGCACAAATTTAACCCTGGATAGAGACAGTGCAGTGGATGGGGATGATTGGGAGGCCATGATGGGTAAGGGCCAATGGAGAGAACTTTGCCAGAACACCGGGGTTACGCGACCATATCGACCATCGAGAGTCAGTACTTCAGTTTTTTTTACATTTTATCCAAAAGACAGCCCTAACTGACAAGTATAGTGTCCCCTTTACTATGTTGGGGCATTAATACAGGGGCACAGACCACAGGTTGAGCGCTCCCTGCTGGCCTGTGGCCTGTGACTAACACTACTTCCGACCACAATAATATATCTCCTTCCAACAGCAGCTCAATTTTCTCATCTGGCCTCCCATCCAGGTACTGACCAGGCTCAGCCCTGCTTAGCTTCGGTAAGTAACTGGTCTTGGGCTGCAGGGTGATATGGCTGTGGCTAAGGCAGTTGCTAGGGGGTTCTAGGTGGTTGCTAGGCAGTTGCTAGTTATGAAGACTGAAAACTGTATATGCGTCTATAAAAATGAATTATTGATTTAAATTTCATATATATTGTGCATGCACAGTCAGCTGCAAAATGGTAATGCAAAAATGCATACAAATAACGGCACCTTTAGAAAGCAAAAGTAAAACCTGAATCCTGGACATTTTAGGAGATTCAGAAACTACGGTCGGATGCATTTTGGCGGAAAAGGCTGCAGAGCACGTAAGAGTTCCTGTGTGAGTGACAGATCGCATACACACAGAACCAGCAGTAGGAAACGTGCAGAGCTAAAGAACATTTTCCACTGGTTAATCAATCGCGAATGTTTAGTTTTCTTGGACGGATACAAAAAAGGATGACAATAATAGTATAATTCATGTGTCACCACCAAATACACCTGGGCGACCCGCCCAAGTAAAGTCTATGTGTGGGAAGCACTGGTGTGATATGACCTATATTTTACAGTATATGGGGATGACAGGGTACTGATGTGGTCTTTCTCTCAGAGATGGCTGTCAAACTGACACTGAGTCAGGCTTCTGGGTCGGATGAAATTACGCAAATTACGCGAAATGACACAATTGAAACAGCAGTATATTTTATTGAAAAATTGCAGCTCACAGAATCATCTCGCTAAATTTGCCTTTATGGCCGCATTAAATTTGTTTGCAGGTCTGATCCGGCCGCGGCCTGTACGTTTGACAACCCTGATTTAGTATGTCTTTCTGATAACCTTTAACAGAATATTTTACATCTTTATGGAAATTTATCAAATATATATTTTTGCAGTCACTTCTGATCACATCACTTTAAACATATATTTGTAATATTTTATTGTATTGACATGATATTGAACTGACATTGTATAGACAGACAGACAGACAGATAGATTAATGTTATATATGTTTAATGTACAATGTTATATAACTTATATTGATGTCAAACTGTGATTGGTTCAGATTTTAGCCATGAAATGGATGACGTGGATCAGAATGACACTGAAGCAGAACCTCTGGATGCAGCAGAGAGTGAAGGTAGCTGTAATTCACCATAATGTACTTGTTCATGTTTATATAGGCTCTGTATATTAACTGTGTCTCTCAGTCTGGTTAGGTGATGAAGGGATGGAGATAAAGAAACAAATAACCGGTATGATGCGCTTGCTGAGTGATAAGACGGGACGCGTGTACCAGCGAGTGGGACGAGAGGGAGAGACCCTCAAGCAGGAGCCCCAAGAGGAGAACCTCAGCCAGCCTGTGATACACAGCGCGACCCCTGAACATCTGCAGTACAACTGGAGCTCAGTCATGCCTCTCTCTCAAAGCCAGTACAGCACTCGATCCAAAACACAGAGGATGCTCAACCACTGCAAAACTAATGGTGAGTCTTAGAGACCAGAGGTGTGTCCAGACCTGTCCATTCCCAATTCAACACATGCAAATTGTTATTAGAGACTTTCAGAAAGATTTGCTGTAGCTGGTTGCTGTTAAATTCTCACTTTGGTCTTCCAGGACCAGGACCGGACACAGTAATAATGATAGCTCATAAATAATCCCTATTGTAGTTTAAGCATTTAGTATCATCATTTAGGAACTTATGAATATAATTATTTTATTTTTATGTACAGTTGAAGTCAGAATTATTAGCCCCCCTGAATTATTAACCCCGTTTATTTTTTACCCCATTTCTGTTTAACAGAGAGAAGATTTTTTCAACAAATTTCTACAAATAATAGATTTCGTAACTCATTTCGAATAACTGATTTATTTTGTCTTTGCCATGATGACAGTAAATCATATTTTACTAGAATTTTTCCAAGACACTTCTATACAGCTTAAAGAGACATTTAAAGGCTTAACTAGGCCGGTTAGGGTAATTAGGCAAGTTATTGTATAACGATGGTTTGTTCTGTAGACTATCAAAAAAAAAGTTAGCTTAAAGGGGCTAATAATTTTGTACTTAAAATGTATTTTAAAAAATTAAGAACTACTTTTATTCTAGCTGAAATAAAACAAAAAAGACTTTTTCCAGAAGAAAAAATATTATCAGACATACTGTGACATTTCCTTGCTCTGTTAAACATCATTTGGGAAATATTAAAAAAAAAAAAAAAGAATTCAAAGAGGGGCTAATAATTATGACTTAAACTGTATATAATTTTTTATTATGTCATTTGTCACTATAATAGCTCATAAATCCTCACTTCCGTAGTTTAAGCATTTTGTAACTTATTATTATAATTCATTATTTTTTAATATGGCATTTATGGCATTTTGCTGATTTCATTTATTTACATATTTTGTAATTTAATTTCAGACTATTTTGTTGTTTTGGTGTTTATTTGTTTGTTTCTTTGATTATATTTATTTTTTAGTTTAGTTATTTTCAGTGTTTGTAATGTTCTCTGCCGTTTGTCAAGTTTATATTCTTAATATAAACTTGACAAATAACTACAATACAGAAAGAGTAAATATACTTTTTTAAGACAAGTTGTTAGGATTTTAGATGATAAGCAATCCACAAAAGGTTCAAGTACAAGGTCTATCATTAATTAAGTAATATACTAATGAAATAATAATTTATTCAATATTATAAATTATTCTAGAATTTTTTCTGGTCTATACATATTTAAAAATATGAAGTCTTATTTTAGTATTTATATTTGTAAGCCTTCTGTTCTTCAGACAAGTATTTTAATTACATTTGTATACATATTTAAATACATTCATTCATTCATTCATTTTTCTTTGGTCTAGTCCCTTTATTATCCCACTATGCTACATTGATGATTATTATTATTATTATAATGCATTATGTGGTATTATATCATTAATTCATGTTTAATTTTTTATATTGTTTTTAGTTATTTAATTAATTAGTGTGTATTATGTGTTTTTCTGTTTTTTTCTGTTGTTTATTTAATTTAAGTCTTTTTTTAGTCATTTTCAGTTGTAGTAATGTTTGCACTTCTACGAAAACTAAACCAAAATTGCAAATGTTGCCTTGGCAAATAACTAAAACCCTGAAAGAGTCCATTTTCAACCTAAATATTGCAATTTTTGGTTTATTACTCTATATTATTAAGTAATATAATAATGACAGAATGATTTATAAATTAGATAATATAAATGATTTATTATAGAATTTATTTGTGTTTATTCATGTTTAAAAATATGAACTCTTAATTTAGTAGTTTTATTTGTATGCCTTCTTTCATATATTGTATTTGGGTGTATTCTAAGTGGGTAGCAAGAAGGTTGCTGGTTCAAACGCCAACTGGAACAGTTGGCAGTTCTTTGTGGAGTTTGCATGTTTCCCCGTGTTAGTGTGGGTATCCTCCAGGTGCTCCGGTTTCCCCTACAAGTCCAAAGACATGCGCTTTAAGTGAATTGAATAAAACAAATTGTCTGTAGTGTATGTGTGTAATGCAAACGTGTATGTATGGGTGTTTCCCAGTGTTGGGTTGCGATTGGAAGGGCATCCGCTGCGTAAAACATATGCTGAAAAAGTTGGCGGTTCATTACGCTGTGGCGACCCCTGATTAATAAAGCATCTAAGCCAAAAAGAAAATGAATGAAAATAATGATATTTTAAATTTTACATTTTAAAAATTCTAAATATATATATATAGTTAATATTTAGAGTTTCTTTAAATGTTTTTCATCATTTAATTTTGTTGTGTGTTTTTTTTCTTTCAACTATTGGTACTCCAACTTAAACTACATAGAAATGACTGATTTATTTATTTTATCTCATGATTTTTAAGTCTTGCCTCTGCTAAAAACAGTAAGACATTACTTGAACCTTGCATTTTGTGACCACAGGCTGCAGGAAGATGCACTGTCTGACACATGTCTAGACAGCTCTGGATAACACAGCAAATGCGTAATGTCCTCCTTCAGTACACAATAAAAGACACAAAACCTCCCTCACAGTTAGCCTGAGCCACATACATACACACACACACACACACACACACACACCGGAGTCAGACGTGCTTGGAGCCGCCGGGTGTCAGACATCGCCACTGATGCTGCATATGTGTTTGTGATTCAGACATGGCCTTGCCCCCCGCGCCTGCTGCCATGGCAACAGAGCCCAGCTGCTGTATGTGCAACTGCAAGAGCACCCTGAAGGCCATTCTGCTGGAGCTGCGCACCATGAGGAAACTACTCCAAACTCACAGAGGTAAAACACACTCAATCATGTGCTCTCAGACTGACCCTTCAGGATCTTGCAGATTAAAGCAAATGTCACAAGATTTTGACCAGCCTTAAATGCATTATCCCAGTAGGATCATCAACGACATCAAAAAACAGGTTAAAAACCTTGCTGTCTATTTGGCATCCACACATTGATGCTCGTTTGACCACCAAAAAATGACACAAAGATTATCATAACAAGAATGTGAGTGAAAAATGACCCGTGGTATTCTATGCTGTGCTGTGCTCTCAGGGCTGCAGGACAAACAGGGCTCTCACGTCTCGCTTTCCTCGTCTCGAACCTCCATCTCCAGGAGGAGGAGCCGAAAGAGGAGGCTGGGTCACAGAGTGGCTCTTCTGGTCACGCCCACAAAGAGAGCCACGCCCCCCTCCCCTTCTGCGGATGCTGTGAATGAGTGTGATCAGTCCAGAGAGGACACGCCCTCCACTGTGGCTACATTTACACCAGACCACTTTCCCACTGTAAAGAAAACTTCCCCTCACTACAGCGTCAGCGGAGGACAAAACAACACTGAGGTGAATCTGAATGTGTGAAAACCACAGAGAGCACTTGAAAATTCTCTTGAAACAATTCTCTTGATTTGCGATTTATGGTTGTGTGTGTGTGTGTGTGTGTTTGGGCAAAATGTCATTTTAGTTAATTCCTAATTTTAATGATTATTTTTGTTTAAAGTAACAAGGTGCTGTTACAGCGACTCTTAAGCTTCAAAGAAAAAGGAGGACCAGACGCAACCATCAAGGGCAAAAAATAACATTTATTTTAACATAACCATGACATAAATAATATAAGGTAAATGAAAAAGAAGAGTCAGGGCCCAAAGGGATGGCCAGCGCGGCTTAACCAAGCTCCATGCCAAGGCGATCGCTCAGAATTCCTCACTTGACTCCATGGAGAGCACACCAAGCGCTTTTTAAATCCATGTCACAACAAGCGGCACCTGTGTACCAGTTCCTCATCTCCAACCTATAACTGAAAACACACGCGCTCACCGCTGAAAGACTGGGACACCACACACACAGCCAATAGACTGAAATGCCACACACACTCATAGTCCATAGGCTGGGACTTCACAGTGCTGTGTTTGCACACTTGAAAAAGTACAGTACGTTTAGCTAGTGTGAACATGTCTTCTGAACTCGGGTGTGCACCCGTGAACCATACTCGAGTCCGCCTGAAAGGGTTGTCTGGGGTACGGTTCATGCGAACTCAGGTACAGTTCACTTCTGATGTGAATACAATCGTACCAAATAACAGAAGTGAACCGCCAACTGTACAACAAACTATAATTTTTATAATATTTGTTCGTGTGTGTTGTGTGTTTGTGTGTGTCACGTTTCGTACCTTGGATTCAAGCGGGACTGAGTTAGGGCAAACACAGCCAACTGTACAACAAACTATCGTTTTTATAACGTTCATTAGTGTGTGTGTGTGTGTGTGTGTGTGTGTTGGTGTGCGTGCGTGTGTGTGTCTGTTTGTGTGTGTCACATATCGTACCTTGGTGACAAGCGGGACTGAGCCAGGGCAAACACTGTATTCATTTTTGTTTGTCTCCTCCAAAAACAGCTCCTGCAGACACTGTGTGATGTTTTGAATGTGTATAATATTTGTGTGCGAGACGCTTTCTGCATGTCCAGAACCAAAAGGTTCAGTAAAAGCAAAATGACCGCAATGTGTGGACATCTTTCCATTTCGGCGCTTGCTTTCGTGACCGTCACCTAGCAACAGCTCTAAACAAAACAGCAGCTCGATGACTCAAGCGTACCGGGGTTCAGAAGGAAAAAAAACAGTGTGAACACAAACCAATCGAGAAGGTGGCAAGGGCGGACAATCGAACTTGGGTATGGTCCAGGGAAATGAACCAAGTGTGAAAGCACCCTTAATTATGGTGGCTTGAGAAAGCCAGCACATTGTTATACTACATGAACTTCTTCTGCTTCTGAGACTAATTTCTATATGCATCTCCTAGACTGTTCATACTACAACCTACCAAGCTAACTCCAAACCTCCAAACTGGTCTGATTCTGGTTGCTCTATTTTTTCCAACTGATCAGAATTCCGGTTTTCCGAAAACTTACCCGGAAAATTTGGAAAAGTCAGATTGACTTAACATTGGACCAAACTTTATGACCTCATAACTAGGGCTGCACAATTAATCAAAAAAAGATGACGATCTTGATTCGACCCTACACACGATCTTAATACAGCTTCTCTACGATTCAGCCAATTATATTTTCAAGGTCAGGAGCTTAAAAGCGGTCGCACAAGTCTTCACAGGATCATAAACAACGTCAAGTGGCATTAAAAGTGTCACATACTGTATTAAAAGGTATAATTCACCCAGAAATGTCACTTCTGTCTTCATGTAATGATGTATTTGCAGCCGCAAAATCACACGTGAGCTGACCGCCAGCTGTTTGTTTACTACTGAGAATGTGCCACGTGCACGCAGCATGCCAATGACGGCTTCTTTAGTAAACAGAAATTGCATAGGCTGTGAATAACAAGTAAGAAAGTTGTAAATAACGTTTAGTTTGTTGCACAGAGCAATCGTTTGAGAGCTGCGCTGAAAGAATGGTTTGCATGTATGTGTGTTTTTTATCACAGTGACGGCAGCCATGAGCCATGATATGTTTTTTCTTTCATAGCTATCACAAAGTGTTGTGCATGAAAATAAAGGTTTTACAGTGTCAGTATAGCTACTCTAGCTTAAATAATGTTGAATATAATGCAAGAAGAAATCTGATTATGACAAATGTCTGATTTTACCAGTGAAAACAAATGGTCTAATAATGCTGTCAATGACAAATGACAAGCACATGTCTTAAACATAATAAATCAACTTTATAATTATGAATAGTTGTATTTAGATGTCATCATTTTACTGTGAATTAACAAACAGGACATATTTTATGTCTGCTCAAGTCCACCATAATGTCTGTACAACATTTAGCATTTTAAGCAGCAGTAGAGCTACACATAGGCCTAATATTGTTGTGGTTTTACCGTATCATCACTTTAGAATTATAAGGTTCTATCTGACATTTTTGTCAAAATTGAGTTATTGACATTATTCTTAATAAATGACAACTTATTTACAGTATGGGATGGTTTTTATAAGTTGTTTACATTTTAAGACTTTTTAAACAAAAACAAAAAAATGTTGCACACATACTGTTTGCTATATGGATTGCAAAAACTTAGAAGCTCAATATCTCAAAATCATTCAGAATGCAGATAGAACCTTATAATTCCAAGGTGACGATATGTTTGAGAATTAACAATGATAATAGCCCACTCATATTAACCTTTATTTTACATCTAAAGAATCGTGAGGAAATCGTGATCTTGATTTTTAGCAAAAAACAGAATCGTGCAGCCCTACTCATAACTTTGCACCAGACTGTCATACAGACTTAATGTTGGGCTCATTTAACTCAGACTACCAAGCTGCAAATCACTGATGACCTTTATAATGACCTATATGAATATACACATTACATTACATTATATATAGCTCTAAGTCTTAGTGTTTTTAACCTTGCATGATTAAAATTTGTATTGTTTGACAATGAACATATTCACTCTTGGCAGGTTTTGGCTTTTGGACCAGTTTTGCACTCATCAATTTAATTGCTGGCATTGTCTTTCTCTCTTATCTGAAAACATAAATGGAAAAAAAACAGTGTATCAACCTGGTTTCACATTTGTTATGTGTTTGGTTAGGTTTGCATGTTTGCATAGACAGTATGTATCAGAAATTATTCTAATTTTCCACTTTTGTACCTGACTAAAGGTGAAAGTGTAGAATAATTACAGTGTGTGTATGTTTTAATTCCTAAGTGCATGCGTGTGGATTAATGTCTTTTATTAATATCCGTCCGTCTGTCTCTCGCAGCCGGAGGTGCAGTTGGCCGAGGATTATGACGTATTCATTCCTAAAGCACAGTTGGACTCAATCTTACTGAACTACACTCGCTCCGGCAGTCTGCTCTTCAGGAAGCTGGTGTGCGCTTTCTTTGATGACACAACGCTGGCAAACTCACTGCCCAACGGCAAGAGGAAGAGAGGACTGAACGACACCAGGAAAGGACTCGATCAGAACATAGTCGGAGCCATTAAAGGTGTGTGGAAATAAAGCCAATAAAAACATTTGCACACTTACTAAGTCACACTTAAAAATGTTATGAGATAATTCATTCATTCATTTTCTTGTCGACTTAGTCCCTTTATTAATCCGGGGTCGCCACAGCAGAATGAACTGCCAACTTATCCAGCAAGTTTTTACGCAGCGGATGCCCTTCCAGCTGCAACCCATCTGGGAACCATTCACACAAACACTCATACACTGCGGACAATTTAGCCCACCCAATTCACCTGTACAGCATGTCTTTGGACCGTGGGGGAAACCAGAGCACCCAGAGGAATCCCACGCGAATGTAGGGAGAACAAGCAAACTCCACACATAAACGCCAACTGAGCCGAGGGTTATGAGATAATAACCTATTAAATTGCAAATAAAATCACAAATACATAAATTATAATGCAATTTGGGTGATACAATGTCAAATTGCAATATTAATTTATAAGAAACAGTACAGTACAGTACAGTATTTGTTTTGTAGAAATTGCAAAGCCCAGTGATAAAAAAAAAATAGACTTAAAAAATACAAGATTGTTGACAGTAATAATTCCTTAATAATAATTCCTTACATTTATAAAGCACTTTTCTGGACACTCAAAGCACTTTACACATTTTTGGAGGGAATTTCCTCTTCCACCAGCAGTGTGTAGCATCCACCTGGAGGACGCGACGGCAGACATATTGCGCCAGACTGCACACCACACACTAGCTGATTGGTGGAGAGGAGTTTAGGGATATTTTACAGTTTTGACCCAAAGAATGACCAGTCACTCAGATGAAGAAGAGTCGGAGTCCGAGATTCAAACAAATAAAGTTTACTGAAGATAGTTTGCAGTTTCATCAGCAGAAGCCAGCTTCAACACTCGCAATGAATTCCTTGGCCGCTTTGCCTTACAATCACAAATCAATAACAATTATACCTTCTACACAAGGAGGCTTGGGTCAGGTCGCCCGTAGACAGTTAAGAGCTGGTCTCAGACCTGTAGAACTGACCCATCAGATGCATATACCCATGCAAGAGACAATCTGTTATAAAAACCCAAGGTTGTTTCTTTGTGCTATTAGCTGTCTTATCAAACTAGATCAAAACTGGTATAAACAGCTTTCAGACTGCTATACTCTTACTACACAAAGTCTATCTTGAATAAAAAAGGAAAATCGCTTTAAACTGAATATACACATAATAACAATAATATCAAAATCACATTTAACAGTATTGACACATAATTATACAAATAGGAAAACTGTTGTTTTCAGTCATCCAGCCGTTAAGTTTGCTCGAGGTCTCCAGGACCTCTGATCTACTGTAGATTGGTGGCTCCTGAAAATAGTTACAAAGAGACGGGCAAATGCACTGAACATTCTTATATTAAACAATTTGTTCACTTTATTCATTAGTCAAATAATCATACTAATAAAGTAATGGGAAAAAGGATAAATGTTGATGCATGCTGGGACAGATTGGAAGGCAGAAATCTGAATCCATCAGGAGACAGAGTGATGAAGCTAATTATGATATGGGGATGGTTAGATGGCCATGAAGGACAGAGGGCAAATTTGGCCAGGGTTAAACCCCTACTCTTTTTCGAGGAACATCCTGAGATTTGTAACGAACAAAGAGTTTAACATCTCAGTTGAAAGATGTGACTGACTAAGCAGTATATTGTCCCCTTCACTATACTGGGGCATAAGGGCCCACACAGACCGCAGGTTGAGCACCCATGCTGCCCTCACTAACACCACTTCCGGCAGCAACCTAGCTTTTCCATCTGATCTCCCATCCGTGTACTGACCAGGCGCAGCACTGCTTAGCTTCAGTGGACTGCTAGCTGCCAGCTAGCTACTTATATGAAGTCTATATATTTTGCAGCAAAACAAAGCAATAAAATAATTTAAAAAATGCAAAAACAGAAAATAAGGAATAGATCATGAAATCGGACGTAGTGGTCTTTCAGTGTAACAGATGTTTAATATTCTGACCTAGACTTATTCACATATAAGTGATAATACACAAGTTTATCTCATTTAAAAAAAAACATGATCAAAACCTTCCTGACAAATGAGTAAAACCCAGCAGTTTGACGGAAATTGGCAAAGTTTCAAAATAATTTAAATTGACAATGGATTAGTATTAAAGTAGAGCAGAGTCTTTTATTATGCCATCTGACCTATTCATTCAATCATTTTTCTTCGGCTTAGTCCCTTTATTCATCAGGGGTCGCCACAGAGGAATGAACCGCCAACTTATCCAGCATATGTTTTACACAGCTGATGCCCTTCCAGCCCTGCGAACACGGGGAGAACATGCAAACTCCACACAGAAATGCCAACTGACCCAGCCGGGCACCAGAGACCTTCTTGCTTTGAGGCAACAGGACAGTGCTCACCACTGAGCTACCGTGTCGCCCCATCAGATCTATCTTGTCCTAAATATGCATTACAAGACTTTTCAGTATATAAACTGTTCTTGTTGTCTGAGGAACATTTTAGTGTGTGTCTTTTGTAAAGTAGTATTAATTATTCTTTGCTCTGAAAAATCAAGCAAACAAACAAAGAAAAACATAATTAAAGTACCCAGTTCAATGTACACAGCCCAAAAATTAAAGATGCTTTAATCATTTATTGTTTTGATGCCAGAAGGCCTCTTTTCTTATTTGATCAGTAAATGAAAAAAACTCATTTGTCTGTGTGTGTGTGTGTGTGTGTGTGCGTGCGTGCGTGCGTGCGTGCTTGCGTGCGTGTGTGTGTGTGTGTTTAGTTTTCACAGAAAAGTATTGCACTGCCAATGGAATTGAAAAGCTTCCTGGCCCAAGAGATTGGGTCCAGATTCTGCAAGATCAGATTAAACTTGCCCGTCGACGCTTAAAAAGAGGTGAGAAAATGTATATGGCGTAAAACAAACAAAATCGCTGAAAATTTTGTAACTTTTCTGTTTCTTCTAGAATTATAGTTGAAAAAATAATAAAAATAATTTTAATACTATTAATTTTTTCATCAAATTCTTAATTTACTTAATTTATCTGAAATGTTTTGCAGCAGAGACCACCTCAGACAGTAGTGATATCCAGCTCAAAACAGGTACTCAGACACACTGACACAAACATTAGTGATGGCTGCTTTCGAAGCTTTAAAACCTGAATTTTTGTTTCGAATCAGTTTGTATCAAACTGGCAAAGTTACATGATTTGAAGAAACAGGGCTTTGTTACATCATAACTGTTTTGAAACAATCAGAAAATGTTATGGTTTTTCTTTGGGGGACAAGTAATACTAATATGAGTTTGTTCAGATCGCCCCCCCAGTGGTGAATCACTGAACATTCATTCATTCGTTTACTTTTGGCTTAGTCCCTTTATTAATCTGGGGTCACCACAGCGGAATGAACCGCCAACTTATTGGTGGGGGTGGGGGTTTCACCTTTATTATGATAAGACAGTTAAGATTTTAGACAGGAAAGCATTGGGAGTGAAGAGACAGGGGAAGGATCGGCACAGGACCTTGAGCCAGGAATCAAACTCAGGTCCCCGTGAGCACATCAGTGCTACATGTCAGCGCACAGTACCACTAAGTTGTTGGTGTCAACAACTTCACTTTTACGAGTTTGTAGCAATTTTAGTGATACATTTGTAAAATGAAAAGTAATAATATTAGTTAATAGTCTCTTGTTGTCCTGATTAATAGAGTCCACGACAAACGAATAATATAACTGTTGAAAATTTATAAAGTAACGCATATTATGCAAATACTTAATATTTAATGATATTAGATGATAAGCTAATGCATTTATAAGTTATACATTAAATAGCGTGTGCAGTGTGATTGGAAAAGCTCATTTTAATGCATGTTTTGCCTGTTTTAGTTGCATTTACAGGGTTTTGACCAGTAGGTGTCTCCAGGATGGGGTGTTTTCAACATTTTAAAACAGTGAATCATTTTTCGAAGCAATTGGTTCAGCTGTAAGTGCTTCAAACTGGCTTCCATTTGGAAGGGCTCATCCCCATCCCCTAATCCTTTCCGAGGGTCCCTCTGAAGGGACAAGAGGATAGGGGTGAACTCTTCCCCATTGAGTACAGTGTGTGACACCAAAAAACTGCCCTGCTCAAAGGCACACATCAGGTATTATTTAAAACCCTTCATTCCAAAGGCCCCTTGGAAGTAGCAAGTTTTGAGCACTTCACTTTGGAATGACATTTCAATATGGCGGCCAGGATTATGTTCACTTCTATGTGTCCTTTAGGGTGGGATATGTCCCATTTGGAACACACCATCAAATGAATGAGTGTCTCTAACCTGATGATATCCCAGCATTCTTTGCAACACCAAAAGATTTAGCAAACTGATGTTGAAATGCATTGGAATGTTGTTCCTTCTTGCATTGTATCATCCTTGTCTTGTTATCTTTTAGAGAAATGTCAGCAAACTGTTGATAAAGTGGAAACTGTGACACTAAATGGTACTGCATTGCACACCTTAAACATCTCGCACTCCAAATGTGCCTTTGTTCTGACGAAACTCTTTCTTTTGTACCGCAGGTGCTGCTTTTGAGAGAACAGAAAGTCTAGTTGCTATGGACACTGCCTGAGACGAGATTGTTTTCAACAAAATGCAACCTCCGACCCCCACAAAGGAGTCATTTTTAATTATTTTGTCCGTCTAGACTGTAGCATGTATGGCAAGACGTGGCAAAGTGCTCACGGTCAGCTGTGAGATCAGTAGGACCCCTGCTGGCGTTCCAGACAACTGTGGACACACTTTTGTAACAGGTATTCATGTTCGTTTTAAAAGTGAGTCGTCCAGATGTCACTGAGTGTCTTCTATGAATATATGAAAGTGTTTGTCGTTTTTAAGCTTCATCCAAATGCTTCGCCAACAAATATCAGCAGAAACGCTGATAAGAGATGACTGTGCCTTTAATTCACTCTGCCATGCCAAGCCACAGAAAGTGTAAGCTTGTTTCCAATGAAATAAAAATGCAGATGTAATTGCTAGTTTTATTTCACAATTATGGCTTAATTCCAGCAGTTCCAAGAAAAAAGTGAGAATTGTTTGATATAAATTCATAACTATAGGGAACAAAATTGCATGATATAATCTGAGAATTGCAACACAGGCTCATTGTGAAAATGTACCCTCGTATACATTTCTGGAGTGCACTAAGTATGTAGCTAGAGCTACGTATAGCTGCATTTCACCTTTAAAATGAATGCTACAGGGCGGTATGATGCCGCCTACTGCTTCTGTTTCTTTTCATCACCTTCGTGTGGACGACTTTTCTGCTGTTACCAGTTTGCCCAATAAACAAACTGGCAAATAAACAAAATAAACAAATAAATAACAGGGTAAGAATGTGGGAATATCTGAAAACGTGGTAAAAATCAAGCAGGAGTGAGGGCTTTTCTTTTTCTGGAATGGTTTTGGAACACTGTCAGTTGATTTTAGGGAGGTGGTGGATGGGCCAGTCTATATCTTTAAGTGTGACGTCACGCGAAGCGGCTTCCAGGTCCAAGTGCTGGATCTAACAGAATGGGGAAAATGATCAAATAGTAATAATAAATGTTTACAAAGCGCTGTAATACTTTCGAAAATCACGATTGATCTATATATATATATATATATATATATATATATATATATATATATATATATATATCTCCATGCCTAATATTTAATGGCCAGAAAGTGATAAATGTTTTATAAATTGCTAAAAAAAATGTTCATTTGTGATGCAGCAAGTCCAGAGACTGATGTGTACACTGTCTTGTTATGTAAAATTCACTTTAATGTGTGATATGACTAAAAAGTGGTCATAAACGAATATTTTCTCAATTCAAATGAGTAGCGGCCTGGACCCGGAAGCAGTATTCCATATGTAACAGATACGTCATGACTTAACAAGCAGATCGGTTGGGTTTAGGGATGGGGTGGGTGGGGTTATCAGTCGCTCAGTCAGTCAGTCAACAGCGACCTCCGGTGGATTTATGTGAGAAGAGCATATGCAAATGGCACTTGTAAGAGAAATTTGAGATCTAAAAAAAAAAATACACAGCTGCCTCTGGCGGATTTGCGAAAACTGCAAAAAAACGTAGCTCCTGGGACGTAATTTGCGCTCTCCATAAATGTGTATATGGGTATGTATCAATAATGACTCTGTGTTGCAAGATATAATTCCAGAATTGCAGGATTTGAACTCTGAATTGTGAGAAATAAACTTTGAATATTGATATATAAATGACTTAGCACTGCATAACTTAAACAGGATTGTCAGATAATAACACAGAATTATGGCATAAGCCAAATTGTCAAATATATGATCAGAATTTCAAGAAATAACCTCAGAATAACATGAAAAAAAGGCTGAATTGTTCAGGATAACTTTGTGCTGATATAAAATTGCGCTGATATAAACTCAACATCATGACATAAATAAGTTTGCCAGATATTAAATTATAATTATGAGATAATTATTAGCAGATTTGTCAGATATATGCTCAAAATTATGATATAAATATAGAATTGTCAAATATAAGCTTAGAATTGCAAAATATAAACTCAGAATTACGAGATAACAGTCAGAATACTTAAAAAAGGCAGAATTATTAATATTATGAGTGATGAATTTAGCATTCTGAGAGAAAAGTTTAATGTATATTTGTGGAAAGGTTTTCAGATTTTAACCAGAATTGCTAGCCTAATCTTGTATTTCCTCTAAAAGTCTCAAGAAATTGTGAGATAAACAATTTACCTTTTGTATTTTTATTTCATTTTTATTTTTAATCCTGTGGCAGACACAAGCTACCATAACAAACTGATGTCATTTCAGAGTTGTGCTGTTTATTATTGACACTTTCTGGTGAAATACATTGCATTTTCTTTATGAATAGCACTTAATGTCATGTTCGCTGCACATAGTCTTACTAATGTGTCGTTGGTTGTATAATCTGGCAGACTGGTTATTGTAGACATGTAACTGTTTGACTTTCTGTGTAAGAGGATCTAGTGTGTATTGAATGTGTACAAACGAGTGAATATGAATATGATTGTCCTGCGTCTGTGTAACAAAGGGTTTTACCTCACAGTGAAAAGCTTGAACAACAATTAAATATCCGGGTTAAATTCAAGTTTAGCTGTTTGGACAGCATCTGTGGCTCAGTCTCAGTGTAAATGCAATTCTAAAATGGCGCACACACAAACAAAATGTGCTTACGTTGTACACTTTCACCATAGACTTCCATTGTAAGTGCATATCTGTTAACTCAGAGTGATGTTTGCTTTTATGAATTTCGATATGACTGAAATATTAAAGCTGCAGATGTGGTTGAAAAAGAGCTTACTGAGGAATATTCCTTCAAGATTAGAAGTTAAATCTGGGTATTAAGGATTAAGGATATTATTAGTGGAAAGTTGTTTGATCTGAGACGTCAAATAAATAATATGGCTGTGTCTTAAATGGTTCATCTAAACCTATTTGTGATAATTATTTTCTATGCATCAAATGTTGGTATTTATAATATTAATTACCTCTTTATTACGTGTTTTTACATGCTTAATTGAACTTGAACTTATTTGGTTTTTGATCAGAACAACGCAAATGACACCATTATAAAAATGTAATGTTTTTAATGTGTTTAAAATGTATTTAACTTACATCTAATTTATTAATAATGTATATATTTTCAGTGTTTTAAGGGAAATTTACTGACTATTTTAGATGTTACTGTAAGTCAAATTTTACAAATGAAGTGTCTAATTTTTCTTTTGTTTAGGCTACATGCAGATATAAACACCTGTTTTACAAGAAACCTGTTTTGTGGACACTTTATCGATGCTCTAGAAACACTTATTTTTTTGTGTTTTTTCACCAAATCATTGACATAATGTATGAATTTGCAATTAAAGAGTTAAAATTCTGTAATTTTCTTAAGCAATTTAGTGGTTTTGATCAGGACTGAGGTTGAATATCAGATATTATTAAGAAAAAAGTATTTATCTGATGCATTTCACAACAGTTTAATTCAGTGGATGTTTTCATCCCAAACATAACAACTTACATTTGAACAGTGCACATGGGTTAATTCACTTAGAAATTAAAAAAAGAGAGAAACAGAAAAAATGGGTAAAACAGGTACATAATTAAGTTTTAACTGCTTCTTTGGTTACAAATAATGAAATTATACCTACATAATACTCAATTCATTTCATAAAACTATGAAGAATTGCTTTAAAGTGGTGCTTTTACATGTATAATTTACAAAGAAACAAAATAAATGTGTAATAAAACATTCACGAATGAATCGTTTATAGTGTTAAAAACATAATAAGCCTCCAAATGAATGAATAACATCTGTGAGGACTTATAAAACCGGCAAGACCTCAAGTAAGTTTAAAGGTACAAACTACTGCGGACATTTTTTGTTGCCATACTTCCATCTCCTTTAAAGGGGAGGCGATGACGTCACGCGGGAAAGAAGGACCCTTTCGCAACTTCTAGTTTTAAATTCAAATATCATCTCAGAGCTGCTAACAATTCCGTTTAACGCTCGGAGGTGATATGTAATCACACGAAGCGTTCAAATAATCTAACACACACCTCGAATACTGCGCTTTTCATGCAAAAGTACTGTATTGAATTGAGTGTTAGTTTTTTCAGGCACATTTTCCAGGCGCCCTTTCTGCGCGCGGTGCATTGCGGGAGCGTCGCGTCTCTTGTATCGAGCGAAACCGGTAAGCACAAACTGAACAGCACAATTAAAGGGGAAATGGGACACGAATATAACTGTGCCACAATGCATTAAGTGTGAGGAGAGCTATCTTATTTATTCAAGTAGAAGACATGTGCAGCGGAATTGGTGTAAAGTGCACCAAATAATTTAAATTGCATATTATTACTCTGTTGTGCACACAGCAATCATGGCGCGGGCGCTTTAAGGGTTAATTTTTTCCACCGCCGACATTTTTGTAAACACTTCAACTGTCTTGCTTCTGCTATTACTATCATTCATTTCACTGTTTAAACGTGTTATCGTGTGCATGCGATGGTCTTATTGATTATAAGATGTGGTGAAATGTAATAAAGCAGCGGGAAGGCGTTGCATTGGATCAGCGCGTGCAGCGGTTTTAGTGAATCACGAGTGAATTGTTCGGTTGAAGTGATTCTTTTTAATGACTCGTTCCGTTTTGCAAGCTCTTATGAATGGCGTAATGTAATATCAGCTAATACTTCATTATCTTTGCTTTCATAAGAGTACATATAAAGACCAAATCCTATTATTAAAGCTTAAGTGATATTTTTGTAGTTATCTAACGTAAAAATGAAAGAGAGAGCAACAGTTCAGAAAACTCTTTGTATATCTCGCATTTGTATACTGAATTACACACTATATGACTTTTTTAGTGTCTTTATTGTAAATTTAAGTGCCTTTATAGATGTAGGATGTTTATTTTAAAGTTGTCCGGAGACTCGTAAACTACTGGTTGATGTCTAAAACGAGTTGTTAATTTTATTTTAACAACTGCTTCATTCAAACAAATTCTTCGAACGAATCGATTCACTAAAATGAATCTTTCTTGGACAGTGGCCGCGCCACATCAGTGCAGTTCGAACTGTGCGATCCAAGAAATCACATTAGGACTTGAATCCCGTACACATGCACAAACATGCACGGTATATGAATGATTAAACCTACTAATTATGTGTGTGTGTGTGTGTGTGTATATATATATATATATATATATATATATATATATATATATATATATATATATATATATATATATATATATATAAAAATGTGTGTGTGTGTGTGTGTGTGTATATGCTTAGCTGGTTCAGGTGTGTTTAATTGGGGTTGGAACTAAAATATGCAGGACACCGGCCCTCCAGGACCGAGTTTGGACACCCATGGTTTACATCAATGGTCTCTAACTCAACTTTCTAGTGCCTTATAATAGGTTACCTTCATGGCTTTTGTTGGCTTATAAATTACAAAGAAAATAGTGCAAGATCGGATTTGGAATGGGTACCAGCTGGCCGATACCCGATCCTGCAAAAATATGCGGTATCGAACCGTTATCCGATCCA
The DNA here is from genome assembly GCF_052040795.2 of Danio rerio. Classification (NCBI taxonomy): domain Eukaryota; kingdom Metazoa; phylum Chordata; class Actinopteri; order Cypriniformes; family Danionidae; genus Danio; species Danio rerio. The sequence goes on along the minus strand of NC_141038.1, from coordinate 9,569,765 downwards.
AGTATCGGGATCAGTGCATCCCTATTATCTATATCCATTTAGATAATTTAAAGCACAAACTCAATTCCTGGAGGGCCACAGCTCTGCATAGTTTGTCTCTAACCACCTCCAACTCACACCTGCTTAATATAGTCCCTGTAGTCTTGAACACCCTGATTAGTTGGATCAGCTGTGTTTGATTAAGGTTGGAGCAAAACTATGCAGAGCTGCAGCCCTCCTGGAATTGAGTTTGAGACCATTGATGTAAACGAATGAATGAAAGTGCAAGCTAATGTGTTTTAAAGTAGAGGATTATCTGTTAAAGTTAGTGACTGTTGCATTATTTTCTTTTATAACTATAGTAAAACAGCATGAGGTTGTGTGCTTTTTCACTTTTAATATGGTCCTCATTTGTTTTTCAGATTGCCTATACCGTAGTCTGAAGTAAGGTGTGCTAGCTGTTGTGTGTGCCGGTGACGTTTTGTTTTTTTAAACATGTCGGTGCGGGAATCTTTTAACCCGGAGAGTTATGAACTGGACAAGAACTTCAGACTAACACGCTTCACAGAGCTCAAGGGGACGGGCTGCAAAGTTCCTCAAGATGTGCTCCAGAAACTTCTAGAATCCCTGCAGGAAAACCATTATCAGGAAGATGAGCAGTTCCTTGGGGCTGTAATGCCCAGACTAGGTATACAAACACACTCGCATAAAAAAATGAAGGGATAATTCACTAAGAAATGTGAGCCAATAAGCCATCCAAAACATAGGTGACTCTTTTTCTTCAGTGAAACATTCAGTTCAATTCATCTTTATTTCTATACCACTTACATTGTAGATTGTGTCAAGGCAGCTTCACATAGAGGATTATAGTAAATTGTAACAGTGTCAGTTCAGTTTTCATAGTTTAAGTTCAGTTAAGTTTAGTTCAGTGTGGTTTAATGTTTACTGCTGAGAGTCCAAACACTGAAGAGCAAATCCATTGATGCGCAGCTCTACAAGTCCCGAACCATGCAAGCCAGTGGCCACCTATAGAAAGTGGTCACATAAAGATGATTTTAGGTGACATTTTGGTCCTTAGTGATTCATATAATGCAAGTGTAAGGCTTTTGGCACTTTGAGAGTCAAAAAAAAAAAACCTTATAAAGGCAAAGTAAAATTACATACAACAAATATACGACACACCTATCCTTTGTGCTTCATTTCTGTTGTAGAGAGTGTGTGTTGCTGATCATTATGCAATGGAAAGCTTGTGCGCCAAAGTGTTTTAAACAGTGTTCATACAGTCATGGAAAACCTGGAAAAGTCATGGAATTTTGACATGACATTTTCCAGGCCTGGAAATGTTTTGGAAAAACAGAAGAACCCACAAAGTTTTGAAGAAGTCATGGAAATTAGTTTAACAATTATCTGTATACTTGAATTTAGGTCAGCTGTCTTTACTTCTTTTCTGTTCTGTTTACACATGCTCTTACATTATTAGTGCTGTATAAGCATTTTTAAAATAAATTTGACATAGATATAAAAATAAATGCAAACTAAGCAGATTTTTATGTGTTTTATAATATGCTGTGATATATTTGAATGTGCATTGTTTTTCTTTTTATTTATATGTAGACATTGGATGAAACATTAGATCATGAAAATGTACTTAAAGTCCTGGAAAAGTCATAGAATTTTAGTTGTAAAATATGTATGAACCCTGTTTAAAGACATCAAGGAGCATTTGCTAAAAGTGTTGATTAATGTATTAATTAATGATTAATAATTTAGTAGATACTAGCATGAAGCTGCGGTAGTCCCTGTTCTATTTTTTCTTCATTACATAGCTAAATGTGTGTAAATACATACATTTATAAATTTTTTTTTAATTATCTCTTTATTTTGTTGATAAGTGTTTTGATTGTATTTGGATGTTAAACTTTAAATAATGGTTCTGTTATTTTTAATTTTAAGTTTTTAGCTTCTTTACTCTCAAATAAGAATTCTATATAAATCTACATATTTTCTTTTACACAATTTTGTGCAGAAATAGGAATAAAATAAATTAAATCAAAATATAGCCAATTTCCCAGAGATGGGTTGCAGCTGGAAGGGCATCCGCTGTGTAAAAGCGTGCTGGATAAGTTGGCGGTTCATTCCGCTGTGGTGACCCTGGATTAATAAAGGGACTAAGCTGAAAAGAAAATGAATGAGTGAATGAAAATATAGCCAAGTGAAATGACTTATTGATCAAGAAAAGTTGTTGAAATATTCACTTAATTTTGTCCATCTGGATGGTTTATTGTAGATGCTGTTGGTGGATATTATGTTAGTGACGGGTTATTTTGGCCTGCATTAGTAAGCACTCTATTGCAAATGTGAGGTGAAACTATTATTAAGACATGAAAATGTAAAAATAATTATGTGCACTGATTAATAATTTGCAATAACTACTGTAGTATTCCTTAATAAGAAGAATAGTTAAATCGGATTTCATGGTGAATTAAGTAAATAGTTCTCCAGAAATAATCCTATCTGTCACCCTGTAGGATTCCTTTAAGACTGTCACCCTTAAAAACACATTTCTGCATAAACATTTAAGCTTGAAGACTACGTAAAACTTTATACACACCTCTAAAACATCAAATTGATGTTTTTTGTCTTCATGTTTATTTAAAACAGGCATTGGTATGGACACCTGCGTGATCCCGTTGAGACATGGAGGCTTGTCGCTTGTACAGACCACAGACTACATCTACCCCATAGTGGATGATCCATATATGATGGTAAACACTGACTTCAGATTAACATAGTCTGAGAATACGTCACATTAGGTGCTCAATATGATGTTCTATGAATTCTCTCGGCTTTCTAGGGAAGAATTGCTTGTGCCAATGTGCTGAGTGACCTATACGCCATGGGAGTAACAGAATGCGATAACATGCTGATGCTGCTCGGTGTCAGCAACAAGCTCACAGAGAAGGTGAGATGCGAAACTGATATGTAAATGTACAGGCAAAGTGTGTTTGTGCATCTAATGTATGCTATTTTAAGGAGCAGCTAGCCTAAAAATGCAAACAAGTATCTGTTTTTAAAAGCTTGCTGTATCATATTTGATACACAAGTGTCTAGGGCATCTAAATGATTGATGTGACTAAAACCCGGTTGATAGTTCATACTTTTTTATAAAGTAATAGGCCCTTTAGAACAATGGTAAAACATTTGATGATGACATCTTATAGACGGAAGTTTATAATTGTCCTCCATCAAGACAGTTGATTTGACAGTTGTCCAAATGACCACCTTGCACAAGAAGGGCAAGACACAAAATATTATTGCAATAGAGGCTGGCTGTTCACAGAGCTCTGTCCAAGCACATTAATAGAGAGGCGAAGGGAAAGAAAAGATGTAGTAGATAAAACGTGTACAAGCAATCGGGATAACTGCACCCTGGAAAGAATTGTGAAACAAAACCCATTCAGAAATGTGGGGCAGGTTCACAGAGTGGACTGCATCTGGAGTCAGTGCTTCAAGAACCACTACTCACAGACGTATGCAAGACATGGGTTTCAGCTGTCACATTCCTTGTGTCTAATGAACGCATTTACAATATTCAAATTTTCTGAGACACTGAATTTAAGGTTTTGATTTGTTCATCAAAATTATCAAAATTAAAATAAATAAATGCTTGAAACAATATCAGTCTGTGTGGAATGAATATATACATTATACAAGTTTCACTTCTTGAATGGCATTAGTAAAATAAACCAACTGTTTGAAGATATTCTAATTATATGACCAGCAAATCCACTTGAAATGGTCATGAAATTAGAAAAAATGTAGGCTGATACACAATTTTATTTGTTTAAAAGATTGACGAATGGACTAATTCAGAGCAGAAAAGAGGCACCCACTAATATGCACGCCCTAAATGAATTCCATGTGACCAGGACGTGAAGAAAAGTCTTTTCTAGTGTGCATGGAAGGTTTTGGTAATTGATTAAAGTTTATTAGGGCAAACAGATTTTTACTAAATAATGAATAGCACAGATACACCATTTATAATAAGAACTACTATATAAGTATAGAAATAAGAAAAAAGTACTTTTTGATCTCATGGGGACTTTAACTTTGCTGATATCCTTCCAACCACTGTGCTTTTCCCATTTGTCAGCAGCATTTAACCATTTAAAATGTATTATTATCATTATTACATTTGAACAATTTCACTATTCTTTCACACAACCTGACACCTTTATCTCGCATATTAAGCATGTGTTTTGACTCAATATCTGATTGTGTGTGTTGTAGGAGCGTGATAAGGTCATGCCGCTGGTCATCCAGGGGTTTAAGGATGCATCAGAGGAAGCAGGGACCTCTGTAACAGGTGGTCAGACGGTTATAAATCCGTGGATTGTCCTGGGAGGTGTAGCCACAACAGTGTGCCAACCTAATGAGTTCATTATGTAAGTGTCTCATTTATAGGCATAGGACGATAACCGTTTTTAAGGTTTACGCGGTTTGGAAAACTTAAGGTTTTAATACTGCTAAAAAGTTCAGTTATACCGATTCTAAGGTAAATATAAGGTTTTTTTAATTAAGTGAAGAGAGCAGAAGTCAATTATTTATTTAGACTATTTAGCCTGGCATGTTTACTGTTCCAAAATATATAAATGTTTCTTAAAATAAAGTAAATTGTGTTTAATTTTTGTTTTGTTTTACCCAGACATTTAAAAATAACTTATTTTAAAGCAGTAATCACGATACCAAGAAACCGTGGTATTTTTATCCAAGGTTATCATACCTTCAGAAACTTATAGCGGCCCATGCCAGTACATTTATAACAAACACAAATCATATCTCTCTATAATATATGGTATATATCTCAATTTTTTCCAAATATTGATATATTTACATCCTGCCCAGTGTTTAGCTCATATCAAAGGCTGTGAAAACATACTGTGAATGTATCCATGTAAGCCATGCTATACATTATGTGCATATAAAATCACATTACATTGTGTAACCAACTAAAAAGTAAAGCTAAAATACTTACACTTACTTTCTCAATTACCCTATTATAATTGTCACTTTACAGATACTGCTATCATTAAAATACACTTTTATATTTACAAATCTGCATGTAAGATATTTGTCATATTCATTGTCCAACAGTATGTACATTGCAAAAAAAAAAAAACTGTTTCTTGCTTCGTAATTAAGGCTTTAAGCCATAGATCTCAAACTGGATTCCTGGAAGGCCGCAGCTCTGCACAGTTTTGCTCCAACCCTAATCAAACACAGCTGATCCAAATAATCAAGGTGTTCAAGACTACTAGAGACTATTAAGCAGGTGTGAATTAGAGGTGTTTTGAGCTAAACTATGCAGAACTAAACTATTCTAAACTATTCCCTCCATGAATTGAGTTTGAGACCTATGCTTTAAAGTATCTAAATGGATATAGATAACATGTATAATATGAAAATACACTGCAAAAACTACTTCAATTTTTTTTTTTTTTCGTCTAAAAGGTCTTGAATCAAGAAGCATTTTCTAGACAAGAAAACATATGAACTTGTTTTAAGAAAGATGTGAAAGATGTCAATTTTTTCTTAAAACAAGCAAAATAATCTTATGTCAAAAGGAAAAACAAGGTTATTTTGCTTACCCAATTGGCAGATTATTTTGCTCGTCTAGAAAATGATTCCTGATTTAAGAATTGTTAGCTATTTAGACTAGCAAGGCAAGTTTATTTGTATAGCTTATTTCCTACACAATGGTAATTCAAAGGGTTTTACATAAATAAGAACAGAAGAAACAAGAAAATAAAAACAGCAATGAATAAAAATTATTAAAATATGTTAAAACCGATTTTAAAGGAATTAAGAAAAGCAAAGAAAGATACAACAGTGTAGAGTAGACTAGAAAAAAGACAAAAAAATCTAAGAAAGGTATTTTTTGCAGTGTAATAAATATTTTGACATTTTATATATATATATATATATATATATATATATATATATATATATATATATATATATATATATATATATATATAATCTATATCTAATTAGATGATTTAAAGACTTAAATTTGAAGCATGATTCATATCTAGAATGGATTGAATTATGCATTTATATAAATATGTCGATACTATATAGCAGGGGTGTACAAACTTGGTCCTGGAGGGCTGGTGTCCTGCTGAGTTTAGCTCCAACTAGCGTATATCTAGTAAGAGCTTGATTAGTTGGTTCAGGTGTGTTTGATTAGGGCTGGACGCTGGCCATTCAGGACTGAGTTTGGACACTGTTGCTATATAGAAATATATTGTACAATACCTCCCATCCCTGTGCTCAGCGAATATATATATATCCATTCATTCCTTTTCTAATGTTGTGTGTTTATGCCTGTTGTAGGCCAGATAATGCAGTACCAGGCGATGTGCTGGTTCTCACTAAACCTCTAGGAACACAAGTGGCAGTCGCAGTGCACCAGTGGCTGGATATTGTGAGTGTTTTAGACATTTCTCATAAGAGGATTATAATGTGAACAGGTGGCTCAGTGGTTAGCACTGTCGCCTCACAGCACTGGGCCATTGGAATTAATGTGTGGAGTTTGCATGTTCTCCCCGTATTAGCATGGGTTTCCTCCAGGTGCTCCGGTTCCCCCACAGTCCAAAGACAGGCTTTAGGTGAATTGAATAAACTAAATTGGCCATAGTGTATGAGTGTATGTGTGAATGAGAGCGTGTATGGGTGATTTCCAGTACTGGGTTGCAGCTGGAAGGGCATCTGCTGTGTAAAAATATGCTGGAATAGTTGGCGGTTCATTCCTCTGTGGCGACCCCTGATAAATAAGGGACCAAGCCGAAGGAAACTGAATGAATGAATGAATGTGAACATGGTTTAACTGCTCGTCATCTTTCTTTGTGTCTCAGCCAGAGAAATGGAATAAGATAAAGCTGGTGGTCACTCAGGAGGACGTTGAATTGGCTTATCAGGAGGCCATGTTGAACATGGCTCGACTCAACAGAACAGGTTAGTACATGACACGTTTGTTCAACTCATAAATATTGAGTTAATCCAACAAATGTTTAATTTTCTTTGTTTTGGGGGGGTTCAGCGGCCGGGCTGATGCACACCTTCAATGCACACGCAGCGACTGACATCACAGGGTTTGGGATTCTGGGTCACGCTCAGAATCTGGCCCGCCAGCAGCGAACAGAGGTGTCCTTCGTCATTCACAACCTGCCGGTTCTCGCCAAGATGGCCGCTGTCAGCAAAGCTTGCGGGAACATGTTTGGCCTTATGCACGGCACCTGCCCAGAAACCTCAGGTATAACAACAGATCTTCTTTGTGTCATGGTGGCAGAAAAGGGTTCTGAAAGTTTTTAAACTGTTCTATTTTTCTATGTTTTAAACTATTCTAATTCCTATATTTTTACTCATCTCTTAAAAGTATTTATAAAACATCCTAAATATGATTACTTTTTATTTTTTATACACAGTTTAAAAATAAAAAATGAAGAATATTTTGTTTAATAGAGGTATCTTATATATTAATTTATATATTAATATTAGCATCTTTACTTGAGCAAATATACAGTAAAATACTTCTAATTTTAGAAACATATATCACTGTTTAATATCATAACATTCAAAATTCAATTATAACATCTAAGTTTAAACTGAGGGGGAAAATCTCGCTGTTGTCTCTGAATGCTTGAGATGCATTACAATTTCCACCTAATATTAACATGCATTTATAAATGCATTTCCAAAATATGTATAACTCGTTTTGTTGTGCTGTTTCATATCATGATTGGACTGATAAAATGAATCTGAATAGGATGGTTCTCTGAAAAATGAAAATTTCCTGGCAATTTCCTCGAGTGTTTCTAAACTTGATGAACTTCTTTTATTGGAAACAAAACTAGATCTTTTGAATAATGTTTTAAAAAGCAGCTATCAATATTCATAATAATAACAAAAAAAAATACAGGTTTGGAAAAAGTAGAGATTAAGTAAAATGATCACAGTTTCATTTTTGGATGAACTGTCTTTTAAATAAAAAAGGTGATCAAGACTTAGATTTTTGGATCAGTTGTATGTGTTTTACCCTTCTAACCTGCAGTTATTAGTTTTTTTTCAACCTGAAGCAGTAATCTTTCTTGACCCTTAATTTGAACTCGGGGTCTTATATGACCCCAATCAACTTTTACATAATTAAAAAAAGGTTCCCTTCATTTTATTCAGATAAGATTTTGTGACTTTTCCTCATTATCTACCTTTATCCACATAAAAAAATCTGGTTTTGATTTAGGTTGTAAGAAAATATGTTTCTGGTATTTGGTCACAAACGCAGAACAAAAATATTAAAGGGATGAGAGACCCAAGCTCACTCACCCACACACACCCAAATACACACATGTAAACAGTGGCACCCCATCCTCTTGTCAAGAAGAAAACAAACTGTATCACAAGATTTGATAGGAGCTGTTGGCCACATCCAGAAAAATGAATGGCTCTCTATGGCCCTCTGCTGGACAATTGTTTACGTTTGTAAACCATAACCCTTTAGGTTTCAAGTTTTCCTTCAGAAAAAGGTCAATCACTAACCAGCAGATGGCAGAATTCTTCACCCTAACACCTAGATCAATATCCAGAAACATTTTCCATAGAGTAGAGGAACTATGACATCAAATTGTATGCAAAAACCCGGAAGCGAGTTAGCATTTTAGCAGTTCCAGTTCCCTCATCCCAAAGTCAATAGGTTTTTTCAATGGGATTTCAGTAAAATCGCTTAAATAAGGTCCGTGGCTAACACAAACTCAAGATGCTTTCGCGTTTTACTCTACGACATAAAACACATCAGTTACATCACACTCTTGATTTTTAAAATCAGTTACGCTTCTTTAAAAAGACGGTTGCTACCAAGTTGCTAAATGGGACTATCGTTGTCGGAGACATTATACGTCATCGAGCTGAGCTGGTCTGGAGCGCAGCCCGCTTGCGTTGAGTATCTATGATTTTAAGTATGTTCATAAATAGTATTTCATAGTTTGTAGCATTTTTCGACTTGGGAATTCATATTGTGTGTTAATAATGCCCTCACTTGTAAAGACCGTCAAGACAGACTGTATGGGCTGCTTTTCGTGACATTACTATCGAATGTTATTCTCGGTCCATAATGGAACTCGCAGGCATATAGACTTGTCCCTCACACCTTATTTCTGTCGTATGTTACTAAGGTAAGCGAGCTGTGTGCATGCGCGCGATACACTTATTTAAATATGTCTTATGATTATACTATGTAGGCACGTTTATACATACAGTTTTAAAACTTTTACAACAACCATAAAGCAAAACAGATGTATGTCCCACGTAAAAACTATCCAAATAGGACGTATGTCTACAGATGTGTTTTTGCGTGTTTGTTTATAATATATAGCGTGGATAATAATATAGTAAACAGAGAAAGTAAATCTTTGTCTTAAACCATGTTTGTAAAAATAAGCTAGAAAAGTTGTCTGTAGCAGGGTGGTGCTGTCCTCACAGACGTGCTCCTCGAGGACACTGTAGTCCGTTTATAGGCTAATGTTAGCTTTTCAGTTCTTGTGTATGCATATAAGATTCAAAAGAGCTCAAAGTTGTATTTTCGTGTGAGGATTTTCCGGCTGGACAAAACGTGAACAGTGTTTGAACAGCTTATTATTCGCAATCTTCGAAAAGCCTATGGGAAAATCCTATAGGGATTTTGTTGAGGGAAACAGTTTTATGTTAGCATCCGATTAGCCTACAAGGTGACATCATAGTCCCTCCACTCTATTAAATTAAGAAACTTTTGAAGTGACTTTTTCATAAAAATGTAATATTTCACATACAGGGGAAAGACGTAGTTTTGTGGTAATGTAGGTACAAAAGTACTTCATATCTCCCAAAACACATCATTAACGCTGAATTATACAAAAAAAGATGTATAACTTGTATGGGTAAAATGTGTACATTTTGTTCAATTACTCTATAAATTGTTGGGGTCATATGGACCCCAGATACAGGATTATTAAACAGGAAATAAATACAGCTTGAGGGTTTTAAAAGTCCTCTTCCACATTTGTCTTTCTCCAGGAGGTTTGCTGATCTGTCTTCCGCGTGAGCAAGCAGCCCGTTTTTGCGCCGAGATCAAATCCCCCAAGTACGGTGAAGGACACCAGGCCTGGATCATCGGCATCGTAGAGAAAGGCAACCGCACTGCACGCATCATCGACAAACCCCGCATCATCGAAGTCGCACCACAGGTCGCCACACAGAATGTCAACACCACTCCAGGAGCCACGTCTTAAACCTGACCCTGGACAACAAGCGCACATCTGAAAATATATATCAGCTTAATGATATATATGTAAAGTCTTGGCCTTCTGGCAGATTCCTCTTCATGGACACGGTTATAAAGCAGAAGAGCATTTAACGAAGAAAATTCGGTTGCCTTTTTACGTCTGTAGTTTTCTGTTACATTAACCGAACATGCACCTGATTGTGAGGCAGCTTCCAAGTAGAGCGTATAATTAAATAGTACGATTCCTGTCCGATTACTTCACAATTTCTTCTGCTCACGCGTCACCTGCAGTTTCATACATTATTAGCCGTGATGTGTTTTAGCCTTTGCTGTTAGTATGTGCCACACACATCGTAATAGTCATAATCTCGGCCTCGAATGATAGTTGATGAAGCTGCAGCGATGAGGAAGAGCGTATCGGGAAAACCTTTGTTTTTTTGTTACTTTTGTATTATAAGACAACCCTCCCTCGCGGTTCGGTGGAAACATTGTCGGACTGAAGGAATCTAAGGTAATACCTCTCTAGTTAATCAAGTCCTCGTATTCTGGGAAACATGTGCTTGTCTTTGACGGCGGTGCTGATGTTACTCAAAGAATGTGCTAAACATTGGGGATGCAGTTTCTAATGTAAGATATTCACCGTTTCACATGAACGTCTTTAGTTCTGGTCTGTGGTAGAGCTGTTTTTATATTCTGTACATACTTCTGTATTCTGTACAAGGTCATACTTTCTCGCTCTCTCTCTTTCTCTGTTTGCTAATCATTATATATATATGCCTTGAAACCCTACCAATAAATCTCCAATCTTTTTTTTTAATTCTTGAAAATCGTGTGTATCTGATGGATTTTAAGACAAAGGCACTTGTATGTCACTTTTTAGAAGTTTATTTAAGTGCAGAGCATAATGCACAAATTAAATATTTACAACCATTTGCTACACACTGAAATATTTACAATTAAATACAGTACATTTTTACACTTCATCCCCAGCATAAATCTGATTTATCTAAGTGCACTAATTCGCTAGGCTTGTTACTTGCTTTAAATAACTGCAACATATTTACACATGTATTTAATGCTGTCACAGCTTAAAGGCTGCTATTTGTGGTGTTTGTGACTGCTAACTGGTGCTGGAGCAGCTTTTGAGCTGAAGCTTCTTGGTTTACGGAGTCACATCTTCTTCTCTTTTTGGTTGAATAGAGCTCTTATGTCCTGCATGGCCTGTCTGATGTTCTGCCCAAAGCGGAAAGAATCCTGAGGACACAAAAGCCAAAGATAGACAGAGGCAGAGTTAGATTCAGATAGTGATAGTACTAAATCATCATTTATAAAATGAACAGATCAAATGCTTGATTCTGATTGGCTGAGTCTCATTCCAAGTATAATTTCTCCCCGACTGCGTTGATGTTGCTGCAGTTTCATGCATTATGTATTTCTGCCAAATTAACTTTAGTTTTTATTTAATGAATTGGAGTGACCTCTGCTGGCTTTTAGTGATGGGAAGTTCGGATCATTTTACTGACTCGGATCTTTGAGTCTCGTTCATCAAGATGAACGAATCTTTTTTTCATTTCGTTCATTTGGTTCAATTGCCAAAATATTATTATTAAAATGTTATGAATTGCTTCCAAACACATCTACAACTAGCCCAAAAGGTTGATTGCACGACAAATAAGTCCTAAATAGAATACTATAAGAAGGAGAAAATAATAATTCAATGTTTACCTGCTCTTTTGTCTATGAAGGCATTTTTGTCTCTTTGCTCAGCTCACCTCTTCATGTCTTCAAATGTCAGGGGTTCATTCACGTTACACTGACAGTCACATATAATCTTAATCAATGCACAGTCTAAGCCGATAGGAGCCATGATCGTTCGTTCATCATGTGACAGAATGACTCAAACCCGAGGACTCGAGAGATGAACGGATCAACTTTTTCCGGCTCTAAATGCATATGATTGGCCCGTGATGAACGAATGACTCAGACCCTATGGAGGACTTGAGAGATGAACGGATCAAAACTTTTTCCGGCTCTAAACGCATATGATTGGCCCGTGATGAACGAGTGATTTAGACCTGATAGAGGACTCGAGAGATGAACAGATCAAAACTTTTTCTGGCTCTAAACACATATGATTGCCCATGATGAACGAATGACTCAGACCCGATATAGGACTTGAGAGGTGAGCGGATCAATTCTTTTTCCGGCTCTAAACGCATATGATTGGCTTCTGCCAATGTGATGAAGACTTGAAATTAACGATACTACCTGCACACATGTGCGCACGCGCGGATGAACGAATCACTCCCTGAGAGGACTCGTAGTTCCCGAGTCATATTGAAGATTCGTTCAAAATGACTGAATCGTTCATGAACGACCCATCACTACTGGCTTTATGTCTACATCATTTAGGCCTATGTTTAATCAGATCAAAGCATGTCTATAGTCCAGCGCAGAGCGCGTTAGTTGTGCGCCTCGCTTACACATTGCTCAAAACACGCAGGATGTACAGCAATACACAAATATCTTTACAAATGAAGAATTAAAGGATTAAAATATTACACATTTTTTTATTTTCTAGCCTACGTAAATATAAAAACCATACTTTCAAGCCTTCTTCATCTCGGGGGCTTTTTCAGTTTATTAATGACAATTTGCTTTTGTATAATGTTATTATTATTACCAGTATTATTTATTAAATGCATATTTATATTTGTTTTATTAAAAAACAAGCTTGGATTGGTCCACCTGTCAGGTTTTAGACCATATGGGGCACAGCATGTGTATTAGGATAAAACTCAGGTTTTTGAACACACTTCGTTATTATTGTTCATTATTTCGTTTGCTGGAAATTAAAACTGAATTTAGAAATAGTTTTGAAACAAACCTTTGTGCTTAATAAACGTTAATTAATCATGTATAGGCTAATGGATGTCTGTGTGTACAACACGTTTCCCTATCCACGAGAGTGAAAGTAAAGGAGGAGGCTCATCTCTCATTCTCTTACTGTGTATGGTGACCAAAATGGCCTTAAACGTCCAGCAGGCACAAGACGTCAACATGACGTTAGATTGATGTTGTACCTGTAGTGTGACGTTAAAACTCGACATCAGGCTGACATCAATGTCCAACATTCAACCTAAAATCAACCAAATATCAACGTCTAGTGATGTTACAGCTTGATGTCGTGTGGACGTTACCACTATGACGTCTGTCAGATGTTGGATTTTGGTTGCCATGCCTGATGAATAAATGTCAGTCTTTGACGTCAATGTGACATTGGTTTAAGATGTTGGATCGAAGTTGGATTTTAGTCACTTTCCAACACAGTCTAAAAACAACCAAATATCAACATAATTTATCGATGTTATTGGTGATCAAAATAAAAAATTGCCCCTAGTCACTGGCTAGACATTGAATTTTGGTCACATGATGTCACCTGACTTTTTTTCAGTGCATCTTTAACAAAAAAATCTTATTTTATTCCATTTAATACAACAATCTCTTGTTGCCATCTAATCGTATAACAATTAAACCTGCATTAGGCCAGCAATCATTATTAAAGGGGGCCTATTGTGTGGCAACAACCACAGACAGCCCTAAGTGAGAAGCAGCCGTTCACTATTAGAGTTTCTGTACCATACCGGCCAAAGATAATGTCAGCAACTAAGAGGCATTATATATGTGGGGTTTTAAGATTCACTTCTGCGCCACTTCTTTAAACATTTTCAGTTTATCACAGAGATAACTGTTTTGAATCTACCTCTACGTGAGCACAAAGGCGTCTGTATAGCTCAAAAAGAAAATTGGTGTGGGCTACTTTGAGCTGAAACTTCACATACACACTCTAGGGACATCAGAAACTTATTTTACATCTTGTAAAAAGGGGCATAATAGGTCCTCTTTAATACTGTGGGAATATCTAATCTATTACCTGTGCTTCCAATAAAAAAAGGTCAGGAGAGGTTTTTCGGATTTTGGTCACTTTCCAACACAACCTAAAATCAACCAAATATCATCGTCATTTGCTTTTTATGACGCAATACTCACTACTCTTGAGTACTTTTGAAGGGGCTAGTGTTTACTCATACTTTAAGAAATATTTACAACAGATACTTTTACTCGCACTACTTTTGTAGGCAAGTAATGGTACTTTTACTTAAGTATGATTTTTCAGTACTCTTTCCACCACTGCTGAAGAATAAGCAATAAACATAACTGAGTGTTTTACTGTGGTTGTTTACAGTGGACAGCTGATTCACAAACACATTTATATTATTCACATTCTCAGTTTTCTGATATTTTATTTCTATAGATATTTTATTATGAACATAAAAATATTCAAATTAAATGAAATAGAATAATAATGTTGTATGTGACTTAATAATCAAACGAAATCATTATAAAATGTACAATTGCAAAAATAGGACTGCATTTTAACTCAGTATTATTAGATTTTGAATTTATTTGTAACATTATAAATTAAAAGGTAGTACAGATATCAAATTAAATCCTCCCAAAAGCAGTGGCGCCCCAGAAAATGTTCTCTGGGGTGGCTAAAAGAGGCCGCACCAAATCTTGGAGTGGCACAAAAAAAAAAAATTATGAATGCAATATAATGTTATATTTTTGTTTCTGGTAAATGAAATGATGTGGTTTCAATTAATTTAATTAAATACTCTTGAAACATTTTAATTTATGCCTAAAAAAATCAATAAATTCAATAAAATAAAATCAGCTATGTCAGTTGCACCAATCAGTCCACAATAATTTAGTGGCTGCTATTTATTTATTTATTTATTTATTTATTTATTTATTTATTTATTCATTTATTAAAAATAATATTATGCTCTTAAAACAGAACGTTAATGCCAGTTAATATGGACGCTGATATAGTTGCTGGTGTTCTTTTTGTATGAACGAGTCATTAACAAGATATAGATATTTGAATAGTGTGTTGCTGTCACGATCATCTGTTACCATCAAAATGTGTGTAAAATATTAACACTGAAATCCTCTTACCGTCTCAGGACTGGAGAACTTGCTGGAAATGTGGAATGTAATGAGATTCTCGCCGACAATGATGTAAGAAACACCATAACCGTCATCTGCAACCTGTTTTAAGAGTTGTACGGTCATTTACTATAGATGTTGTTGTAAATAATGACACATTGTGTACTGCAGGGGGCTGTAGAGAGACTCACAGGCCCAAAGCCTCCTCCAGCTGACACATATTTAGGAAACTTCTGAGTGTCAATGAGATTGAGCTGCTGTTGGGGAGTTTGACTGGTGGAGAGACGCCAGGGCTCTGACAAAACCTATGAAAAGAAGGTGTGTTTGGGTTTTACAAGATATGGTAAACTGATATTGAAATGTCATTGTAGGGCACAATATTGGAAAAATCTGACATTGCAAATTTTTGTTTGCTAAGATATGAATATATTTCACCAGATGATTTGAATAGCTCTATTCGGGAGGATTTCATTAATTTAGATGTTCAAGTGCTTTTCTATGCAGTGCATCTCCATAAAAGTGATTACTTTTAGTAATTGTGGAACAGACATCACTACTTGATATACACATTTATACACACTTTTTTGATTAATGCTTAAAGAACAACATTTAGGACAATACAAAAGAAATGGAAAAATAAAAAATAATTCAGGGGTGTACAGAACAAAACATATAAGACAATGTGTAAGTAAACATACTAACAGAGAAAGGCCTTGTGAGATTATAAAAAAGCGGTTTTGATGGCTTTTTTATTAGTGCTTGGCTTTATGTTGTTTGTATAATGTTTTAATTCAATTAGTATAGCAGGATAAAATGTTTTTTGGCTATTAAATTAGCATCTGTAAATATGGAACTTTGTAAATATTATCAAAAGGCTAATAACATAAGCTTCCTTCTCTACTTTTATATACATATACACATATAACGTTGTATATAGTAATATACCTGCACATACACTTGTCAATTTGTACATTTGCATTCACTACTTCTATTTTTAAAAGTATATTTATTATGTGTTTTTATTATCTGTCTTTATTCTGTTGCATTGTAGAAGCTCTGTAATGAAAACAAATACCTTTTATGTGTGAACATACCTGGCAATAAAGCTCTTTCTTTTTGATTTTTTTTCTAAATTCTAATAAATTACAAGCTTTATTTACAAATATAATCAAATACAACAGAGCAAAAATAAAACTGAAATAGTGCTTTATGGATTTCTGGGGAGTGCAACAGTCAGGGTTTCTGCGGGGTCTTAAAATGTCTTAAATCTCAAAATCAGAATTTTAAGTCTTAAAAAGTCTTACATTTACTGAAATATTGTGTTGCATGTCTTTTTTAAACAGGTCTTAATTTGTTTCGTTCATGTATTGCTACCAAATCTGACCAAAACCCATTTAATCACCAACAATCATCTCAATAAAACTTTAAACCTTTTGTTTAATTTTATTCAATATTTTATTTAATTTAATTTTTACTCTATTTTTCATAAATAATTTTCCTTACAATAACATTTGTTTAAAAGTGCTCCATGTATTTACTGCTGAGGACACCGACCTGGACAGATTGTTTACACACATTTAGTTTACCATAGTCTTTAAAACTTTTAAAACATTTGTTTAATTATTTTTTTTAAGTTACGTTGGGAAAAAAAGTGTATGGATACAAGTAGAACTTGCTTGTTTTCACAAAATATTTAAAATATTTTGCTAAGAAATAAAATCTAAAATATTTACATTTTTATTATTAAATCTTTATTGTATTATTAAATGTATTAAAGTATAAAAAAAAATTTTGATAGGGCAAATAAAAATCCTTTTCACCTGGGCCATTTTAAAAAAAATCCTTCGTCTTTAGCCCTTTATGGGTCTAAAATTCATAAGGCTCTTAAAAATGTCTTCAAGTCTTAAATTTAACTCCTAATTGAACAGTATTTAAATACAGAAATTGAACAATCAAACATCAAATAACATGGTCATCATTGTATGAATGATTCAAATATATATTATTTAATAATAACTTTATTTTTTAATCTTTAATTGAATCCTGCCATGTGACTATTGCTGATACACACATTGCAATATCAATGCTCAAACGGTACATTGTTAAGCCGTATGTCTTTCTATAACAGACTGCCACACACCTGTTTGAGGAAGGGAGAGTCTATGCCCATGACTTTGGACACAATGTAGAGGCAGAAGAGATGGCGGTCGATCCCAGCTCCTGTCATGGCCAGACGGTACATGTTCTGATGCTTCTCTGCTGCTTGTTTGAAGAGCGCTAACCTCTGCTCATTCTGGCAAAGGTAAAAGAGGACAATTTTATTCACAGAAATGTTCATTTATAAGTTTATACCACTGGTTAAGTGCTGATAAAAAAAAGACATTAGTGTGCGCACTTTTAAGAAAATCCTAAAGGCAGGTGCTTGATCAAGCCACACAAAATTGAATCAGCCCACTACCACTTTAGCTCTCTAAAGAAAATTCAATTGGACCACATTTTGACCTACAAGGTCTTCATCAGGTCTGATTCTCTTTAATGTTCCACTGAATGTTACAACAGTGGTCTTAATAGTACTCGAATATCAAAATGCTTTTCTTTTTTGAAATGCACAAATGAGAGTACAAAATAATGTGAATTAGCCATTAATTTAAAAGTTACTAATTGGTAGGGCCAGATGGAATCTGCGGATGTTTTTTGCTATTTCTGCAGAGAATTTTGGTAAAAATCTGCGGATTTCTGCGGAATTATTTTGGGAGTATCCAGCGGAGTATCATCACTTACACTTTAATATATTAAATAAAAAGTAATAAATTACTAAATAAAAACTGAATAAATTCCGATTTACACATTTACTCAAGTAAATAAACAGAATTTATAATGGGCTAAAAAACTGCAGAAATCTGCACAATTCTGTGGAAAATCTGCGGAAAATCTGTGGAATTCTGCACGCGCAGATTCCTTGTGGGCCTACTAATTGCTGGGATTGAAAGTACACAAGCATTTAAAGTGTACGACAACAGAATTGCAGTGTGTGCTTATATTAAATAGAAAGTTTGCTGGTGACGCTAATACAGTTATCGTTATAGCTGTCGTTTTACTGTGTGACTCCAGGATTGTGTGGTTTTCTCACCGTGGTTGTGTCATCCTCCATTGCTCTTACAAATGCTGTTGACTCGCAAGTGCACGATCTCACAGTTTCCGTCCTGCCCTCGCGGAACATTCGGGTCATGGAGGATTCGTAAGTCAGACAAAACTCCCCCTTGTCCTGCACCAGCAAAAACAAACTTCATTTAAACAGTTTGATCACCATAAACAGACACACATTTGCAGAGGAATAGATGCATATACAGATGAAGTCAGAATTACTCGCCCTCCTATTTATTTTTTCCCATTTTCTGGTCAAAGGAGAGATTTGTTCAATACATTTCTAAACATGATAGATTTAATAACTTATTTCTAATCACTGATTTATTTTAATTTGCCATGATGACAGTAAATAATATTTTACTAAATATTTTTCAAGATACTAGTATTCAGCTTAAAGTGACATTTAATGGCTTAAGTAGGTTAATTAGGCAAGTTAGGGTTATTAGGCAAGTCATTGCATAACGATGGTTTGTTTTGTGGACAAAAACAAATATTGCTTAAAAGGGCTAATAATATTCACCTTAAAATGGTTTAAGAACTGCTTTTATTCTAGCTGGAATAAAACAAATAAGAATTCCTCCAGAAGAAAAAATATTATAGGAAATGCTGTGAAATATTCCTTTCTCTGTTAAACATCATTTGGGAAATATTTGAAAAAGAAAACAAAATCACAAGAGGGCTAATCATTTTGACTTCAACCATACACGTGACTTGACTTATACCCTATATTGAGCTAGTTGCAGTGCCAGCTGGATAAAAGCATCCGGACTTGTTCTGCATTTCTTTATCAGGCCCTTTCCAAACTCATTAAACAAGCAGCCGTGGAAATCCACATCATCAGCGATTCCCTTTGCAATCCTATAGGAGCCTTCGATAATCTCCTGGCACTGGAAGAGACATAATCCACTTTAATCAGATATCAAAATACACTATCTGTCTTGTCGCCTATCCAAGTTTTAGGAACACAAATAATAACCTGACTTCTAGTTGATTATTTGTTATCAGAAGTGGCTTATATGAAAGGCAAAGACCTCTAGATTACACTTATTTCACCGAAATAAAATGATCATGCCTTGATTTTTTAAATTATTTTATTAGGACAGTAAGGTCTGACTTTGCTTAGACAAAAGTCTCGTCACTGAACAGAAATAATGTCCAGTGTTGAATATAAAGTCATGCTGCTGTGGAAAAAGACTTAATATTGTGTATGACTGCCATGAGCTTGGAGGACTGCATCCATACATCTCTGCAGTGACTCCAATTACTGTATTAATAAAGTCATCCCGAATGGCAAAAGCGTTCATGCAGGACTTCCAGAGTTCATCAAGATTCTTTGAATTGATCTTCAATGTTTCCCTCTTCATCTTACCTCAGACATGCTCAATAATGTTCATGTCTGGTGACTGGGCTGGCCAATCCTGGAGCACCTTGACCTTCTTTGCTTTCAGGAACTTTGATGTGGAGGCTGAAGTATGAGGAGCGTTATCCTGTTCTAGAATTTGCCCTCTCCTGGTTTGTAATGTAAGGGGCAGCACAAATGTCTTGACACCTCAGGTTGTTGATGTTGTCATACACTCTGCAGATCTCTCGCACACCCCCATACTGAATGTAACTCCAAACCATGATTTTTCCTTTATCAAAATTGTCTGATTTCTGTATGAATCTTGGGTCCATGCTGGTTCCAGTAGGTCTACTGCAGTATTTGTGATGATTGGGATGCAGCTCAACAGATGATTGATCAGAAAAATCTACTTTCTGCCACTTTTCCAAATGATCAACTAGAAGTCAAGTTATTATTTGTTGCTTTCATAACTGGGATCCACGACAAGACTTTTATTAGGTAGTGTAAACAAGAAACATGCATTAGTCTGAGTTTAAATCTTCCAACTTTGAAATGTAATTCACACCGCTTTTGGGATGTCCCACTGTAATCTGGTAGGGGGTGCCAGGGTTTTGTTGACATCTCCTTTGCAATGTCCCTCTGCTGTGTATCCCAGATGGAAACAATCTGTGGCCAAAACATACTGCACAGAATGTTGAAATAGATGTTCATACATACTGGCCAAAACTATCATTTTTAATATATCATGAATAGTTGTGTTTACCTCCCACATGTGTCCAATGATAGGAGAGTCAGCCCATGAATGCTCAGTGTTGACACCCATTTTACCGTTCTTGTACACAATCAAATTGAAGGATTTATCAAACCACCTGGAATGAAATATTTGAGATAGAGCTTCAGTAAATGTTACTTTATTTGTGTTTATGTGGTTTAAATGCTGATGGTCACCACTAAGACACAATGTTATTAACCCTTTAACTACTCCACCAAGAAAAAAAAACCTCCTAATGTCACTATTTAACACACTTAATGCAGTTCTTTCAACACATCTCATGATTTCTCAAATATCAGTCTCAATTAAATTGTTGATATGTCGGTTTATGGTAAAAGTACCAGATTTAATACACATACTATAAAAAATCTGAAAATATAAACTGTATGATCAATTTATATAAAAAAATTGAAATATTTTTTAATACTAAATAACCTTCTTCTTTTTAAGTATTTCATAAAATATTTCAGATTTTCATTTAACATGCTTTCTTGTTTCTTGTTTTTTTTATTTATTTTTTTAACAATTAAATTAAAATCAAGTGTAGTAGTGTTTGTTTGATTTTTTGTTTGTTTGTTTTGTTTTTGTCTACCAACAATGCTGTGTGTGTAAGCCATTATTTAAAACAGCCATTCTTAAAATGACTTTAACAGTCGTTATTTAAAATGGTAAAAACAAGGTCAACTGTTTGGCAGAGGAGCAATCATAAATGTGTTATCATTAACTACTAAAATTACATTCATTCATTTTCTTTTGGCTTAGTTCTTTTATTCATCAGGGGTTGCCACAGCGGAATGAACCGGCAACTTATCCAGCACGTTTTACAAAGTGGAGCGGCGCATCCGGTATGTGACCCCCTATACACTACGGCCAATTTATTTTATTCAGTTCACCTATACCACATGTCTTTGGATTGTGGGGGAGACTGGAGCACCCGGAGGAAACACAAGACAACATAAGGAGAACATGCAAACTCCACACAAAAATGCCAGCTGGCCCAGCCGGGACTCGATCCAGTGACCTTCTTGTTGTGAGACAACAGTGGTAATTATTGAGCCACTATGTTGGCCTATTAAACTTATATAAAATCATAAAAAATAATAAAAATATATAATATTTCAGAATATAAAAAAATAATATTCTGAAATATTAAAATAATGAATGTTGCATTGACTGAAAAACAGGAGTGTTGGCAGATATGTATTGAAATAAGCTGACAATTGGTTTTATAGTTAACTAAAACCAAAGTTACGTAAGTTTAAATTAAACCAAAAATATGTTTTACATAAAAAACGGAAAAAAAAAACAACAACAACTAAACGACTTAAAGTAGTAAACTACTTATACAAAATAGAGGTTAAAATTAAAAAGAAATATGAAAAATTATAACTATTATAGCACAACTACATAGCAAAAGTACTAAACCAAACATTTTTAAAATAATACATAAAACATAAAATTATATGATATTAAAAATTGTATAATAGTAGTAAATATTACAATATAAAATAAAATAGAATACATTAATAATAAAAATCAAACAATAAAAATGCTAATATTATTCATTGATTAATTTTTCTTTGGCTTAGTTCCTTATTTATCAGGGGTCATCACAGCGGAATGAACCACCAACCATTCGAGCATATGTTTTACGCAATGGGTGCCCTTCCACCTGCAATCCGTTACTGGGAAACACTCATACACTCTCACATTCACACACATAAACTACGGCCAATTTAGTTTATTCATTTTCAGGGGTTTCCACAGCGGATTGAACCGCTAACTATTTCAGCATATGTTTTACGCAACGGATGCCCTTCCAGCTGTAACCCATTACTGGGAAACACCTATACACTCGCATTCACACACACACTCATACACTACGGCCAATTTAGTTTCTCCAATTCACCCATAGCTCATGTCTTTGTACTGTGGGGGAAACTGGAGCACCCAGAAGAAACCCAGGCGAACACGGGAAGAATATGCAAACTCCACACAATAATGCCAACCGGCCCAGCCAGCACTCAAACCAGGAACCTTCTTGTTGTGAGACGACAGTGCTAACCACATGCCGCCATGCTAATGTTAGTAATATTATATTAATAGTGTATAAATTAATGAATGAACTGTGCCTACCTATCATAGCACTTTCCATGCAGTAGAGATTTGGCGTAGAGGTCCAAGGACCGTATGTTCTCCGGATCGTATCCATGTGCTTCATCATCCAGGGTCAGAAAAAACGCAGCTGTTTCAATGGCCTCCAGAGATGCCCGGTTGACACCCTCACCAAAATACTTCAAACGAGCCCTGGCCCAAGGAACTCTGGATGTGTGTTAAAGAGGAAGGTTACATTCATCAATTACTCATCCTCATATTGGTCTAAACTTGTGGGACTTTTTTCTGCTGTCCATATCACTGCACTTACAAATGATAGGAAAGCCTCCAGAGCTAAAATTTAGCATTCAATTCAACATGCAGTAAATAGTCAACCAATACAAACATACCTGTCCAGTCATCTGACCAGTCAGAGTAGGCTCTCTGTAAGGTTGGGTTTACAGAGACTTGATTCTTGAACTCATCTGACATTAGCTATGTTTACACCCAAAGATGCAAATTAGACTTATGCACAAACTAGAAATTTGCATAAAACATTTGTGAATAAAGCACCGTTGCCATCCAATGAGTCAATGGTAACAAAATCATCACTTCCATCCTGATAAACTAAAAGTACATTTGCTGTGGTGGGAGAAGCCACTGTGCACTGAAACAATAATATATAAGAAGGTATTACAATAAATGTTTTAATGTTACTTTACCTTATTTTAATATGTTAATTAGGTTTTAACTTCATTCATTTTCCTTCTGCCTATTGGCTTTCCTTAGGGCTTAGTCCCTTATTTATCAGGGGTTGCCACAGTGTAAAGAACTGCCAACTATTCCGGCATATGTTTACACAGCGGGTGCCCTTCCAGCCATTGAAACCCCAGTACAGAGAAAGACTCATACACTCTCACATTCACTCAAACACTATGGCCAATTTTGTTCACTCAATTCATCTATAGCGCATGTGTTTCGACTGAAACCGGAGCACCCGGAGGAAACCCACACGAACACAGGGAAAACATGCACATCTCCACACAGAAATGCCAACTGGCCCAGCTGGAACTTGATCCAGCAGCCTTCTTGCTGTGAGGTGACAGTGCTAACCAGTGAGCCGCCCTAGGTTTAAACAATTTATTATAATTTTTTTTTTACAAAGTTTAACTTAATTTTAGTCCATTTGATTGATGTATGTTAAGTTGACTTAAAGTTCACATTTTTTAATTTCCATAAACTTGCATCTCTGTGGGTTTGCAGAGCAAGTGAGATTGTCTGTGGGAGTGTTGGCAGTTCTCGCGAACAAAGAATCAGCAGTAGCCTACGAAACAGGTAAACGAGAGACAATTATCCACAGGTTAATCAATCATGAATATTTGGTTATCTTGGGTGGATATAAAAGAAGTGTAAACGGATGATAATTATAGTAAAAATAAAAGTGTTGCCAAATATACTTGGGTGGGCGTTAATATACCTGGGCAATCTGCCGAAGTAAAGTCTATGTGGGAAGCACTGAGATTGAACATAAAATAATTAAGTTGTCCCCCAAAAAACTAAAGAATTGTGTTGTTTAAGTTTTAAACAAGGTCAAGAGGATCATGTGATGATTACTTGCAGCTGGCCCCGCATTATTCAATCTATGATTCGCTAATCAGACGATTCCAAAGCCAGTATAAATACCTTAAGTTCCATATAACAGCCATCTTCGTTTTGAAAAATCCCCCCTTCCACCCCTACTTCTCCTCCTTTCTTAAATGGGTGGCACAGTGGCCCAGTGGTAAACACTCACAGCAAGAACGTCACTGGTTCTAGTCCTTACCAAGCCAGCCAACGTTTCTGTGCGGAGTTTACACATTCTCCCCGTGCTCACATGGGTTTCCCCTGGGTTCCCCGGTTTCCTCTCACCATCCAAAAACATGCATCTTAAGTTAATTGATTAATCCAAATCGACACCATAGACATGCTCCTAGTAAGTAGTTATCTCTGAAGAGCAATCACTATCTGTTCATTAGCTACTACAGCAGGGGAGTTCTCGAGATCTACCTGAGCTCAAACTCCCCTCTCGCCTTGCAAACGGGAGGGAGCCCCGGGCTCGAGGATCTTATGAGCTCAGGGCTCTCTCCCGGGACAGCATGCCAAACAAGCTTACTATCAATCATCAGATTAGGGTGAACTCTTCAAATAAGTAGTCAGAACAAGTAGCAAAAAAATATTTTTGAGCGCACACAGCTGCAGGAATACATCATCTTCACCTGTTTCCAGCAGTCAGTGAAGGCAGCTTGAGCTCTCCAGGTTGAGGTTCAGACTTGTCATCTAGGATTCGTTGAAACTGGAGCTCCAGCTCTGAGGGCCAAAGGTGGCGGCCACCGTAGTACAACCAGACCTTAAACAAACGGCCACGATGGTACACAACCAAGTGCTTTCTGTCCTTCAGATGCTGCACGAAGTCTGAGCATAAACAAGGCAGTGTGAGAAAACCATCATGGTGTGAATAAACAATCCTAAAAGGGATAGTTCACCCACAAATGAATGTCATCATCTACTCACTCTTCACTTTATCCAAACCTCAATTGTTTTGAACACAAAAGAAGATACTTTGAAGAATGTTGGACATCATTACCTATTGACTTTGATGTTGGTGGCTACCATTTTCCAACATTCTTCAAAATATTTTCTTTTGTGTTAAATAGAAAAAGAAACTTGTAAAGAATCACTTAAGGGATAGTAAATGGTGAGTAAATTAGATATTTTGGGGTGAATTGTCTTTTAATCTACTTAAACTGTCATTACCAGTCTCAATGCCAGGGATACGTGTGGTGTTGAACATCCTCTCATACTGAAAAGAGCACATGGGGACAATCCCAAGAGCTCTCAGCTGAGAATAGAGAGTGGCGAACAAGTTTGAAAAGAAGCTTCATATTTATTTCTGTGTGCTATTTCAGTGTTTTAGTATTTTGCATGTGTCTGTACCGGGGTAAGCTCTCCTCGCTCCAGCTTACGGCGATACTGCAGCATAGCATGAACTACATTTCCAGCGCGTGCAGCCTGCCGATATGTGGGGATTACATACAGCAAATCCTGACAGATAGAGAACGAGAGTTGTGGATATAGACTTTACATAAGACAGTACAGTTTTTACATAAGGCTATGCATTAAATAATTGCTTGAAAGTTTACCATTTTTTTACATAGTTATTAAGCAGGTGTCACCGTTTGGCTGTGTTATTCATAATTATAATTTAGACTTAAAGTCAGCATGAAACAAAAGTTGTGGTAGTCTTTTATTCCTTACTGTGATATAAATTCATGTCTGATTTGATTTCATATTCACCATAGTGTAGAAGTTGCTGTTGACCATGATGGGGTCTCGTCCTCTGAGGTAGATATACTCCTCCCACCAGTCACTCACCTGTTAGCACACCTTTATTTAGTTTGCAGCATTTAATAGAGTGTTTTCCATTAATTTGTGGTACTGTAATGCTTAAAATGCTTTGTTTACTTACATAATTGGTGGCCCACCAGGATTTGAGTTTTAGGTGTTTCTGTAATTTGGGGGCAGGATCCTTTTTGAAGTCATTAGCAACAGTCTCCATCTGTTTATACTGCTCATCATCCAGAAGAGGTCGAACTGATTCTAGATACTAACATAATGAAGCGAAGGAATTATTTGAGGGAAGATGGCCAAAGCAGAGAGCAATTTTAAGCAGACATTTATAATATTCCAAATCAAAAGCAAAGGAGGGCGACATGGTGGCTCAGTGGTTAGCATTGATGCCTCACTGCAAGAAGGTCACTGGTTCAAGTCCCAGCTGGGTCAGTTGGCATTTCTGTGTGGAGTTTGCATGTTCTGTGTTGAATGGGTTTCCTCCGGGTGCTCCGGTTTCCCCCACAGTCCAAAGACATGTGGAATAAACTAAATTGGCCGTAGAGTATGTGTGTGAATGAGTGTGTATGGATGTTTCCCAGTACTGGGTTGCGGCTGAAAGGGCATCCACTGTGTAAAACATATGCTGGTTATTTGGCAGTTCATTCACGTGTGTTGACCCATGATGAATAAAGGGACTAAGCTGAAGAAAAATGAATGAATGAATGAAAAGCAATAGAAGAAAAAGTACATTTATATAGTTTTGTTTTCTTTATAACAAAAAACTTTAACTGTTTACAAATTTGATTTAAAATAAGTGTAGATTAAAACAACGCAGTCTCACGGCAATTCGTAACTTTTTGATTTAGTGGCTAATTCATATGAATTCGTACAAGCTAATTCATATAATTTAGTACGATTTGCTCATCACCCAATGACGGTTAGGTTTAGGGGCAGGTTGGGTGCCACGCACTCCTTTTTAAAATCATACATTTTCGAATGACTTAACTCTTTCAAATTTGTACGAATTAGCCACTAAACTGACCAAATGTAAAATATTTATATTTTCTGATTAAAACAGCACAAAAATGACTACTTACAGTGCTACTTAATTTAATAAGAATTTATTGTTTATAATATATATATATATATATATATATATATATATATATATATATATATATATATATATATATATATATATATATATATATATATAACAAACCATCGTTAAACAATAGATTTCCTAATTAACTTAGTTAAGCCTTTAAATGTCACTTTAAGCTCTATAGTAGTGTCTTGATAAATATCTAGTAAAATATATTATGTTCTGTCATCATGACAAAGTATTATAAAATAAATCAGTTATTAGAAATGAGTTATTAAAACAATTATGTTTAGAAGTGTGTGTCTGTGTGTGTGTGTGTCTGTGTGTGTGTGTCTGTGTGTGTGTGTGTGTGTGTTTGTGTGTGTGTGTGTGTGTGTGTGTGTGTGTGTGTGTGTGTGTGTGTGTGTGTCTTGAAACAATTCTGATTAACGTTTTGATCCACTTCACTTCAAATGTTGACTACTAATATATATATATATATATATATATATATATATATATATATATATATATATATAATATATATATATATGAATCATTCATTCATTCATTTTTTCATTCATTCATTCATTCATTCATACATTTTTTTTGGCTTAGTCCCTTTATTAATTTGGGGTTGCCACAGTGGAATGAACCGCCACTCGGAAACGCCCATACACTCCCATTCACACACATACACTACGGACAACTTATAATTAGCCTACACAATTCACCTGTACAACATGTCTTTGGACACTGGGGTAAACCAGAGCACCCAGAGGAAACCCGCGTGAACATGGGGAGAACATGCAAACTTCACACAGAAATGCCAACTGACTGCGACCTTCTTGCTGTGAGGGGATTGTGTTTTCCATTGCGCCATCTTGACGCCATCTAATTGTTCTAATTGACACTTGTTTTTGTTTACTACTTCAAGTAGTGTTTATTATTTTTACTAATGTTGGGAATAATGAATGAGGTTACGGGGGGAAATTTAGATACAGCGACTGCGTCATGTGTATCTCTTTAAATGGAAAATAGCAGCTGCTCCCCACCCTTTTTTCCAAAGGAGGGTGGAGCCATTGCAGCTTGTGCCTCAGTTACTCTAACAACAACAAACAAAACGTTCAACCTCTTGAGCAGACATGATTTAAATATCTAGTATTGTAAAATATACATTTCCCAGACAACAGCTTGTGTCCTAAAGAAAGTAAAAAGTGTAAAACAAATCACTTAATATCATGATAGTTTCTAAAAACTCAGGATAGCGGATAAAATTTTACCCTTCTGATCGTGTCATCAATAGATGGTACAGGCAGATGTGGCAGAGATCCCTGAAAGCTGTAGAGCAGAGGCCGGCGACCAGACAGCAGCTTTACAAGGCTCTAAAAAAAGAGAGATTTATTCATGAATCGAACTATACTTTGTGAACTACACTCACTGGATTTTAATCATTATATTTATTGATGGACGCACCAGCCAGACTTTAGTAGAGTAACTCATTTTGCCATGAGACTCAAAGATCCAGGCGTGATAGGACAGGAGAGCTTTGAGGAGGTATCGCAGCAGGAATATGACAGATAACCAGAGACCTGTGGCAAACAGGATGGCACTCAACACCGTCTGAGTCTGAACGGTCATAAACTCACTATACATGGGGAGAAAAGAGACATTTTTAGAACATTGCTTTAGAATACGTCCATAACAAGTCATTTGAATTAAAAAAAAAATATATATATATATTTATATTTATATATATATATATATATATATATATATATATATATATATATATATATATATATATATATAAACAAAATCATTTAATGTTTAATACAATAAAATAAAAGATATACAAAAAAATATTATATAAATATGAATATTAATGTACAGTTGAAATGAATTGATTGTACAGATTAATTAACGTATTCCATAAAAATATACAGCAAAAAAGAAAAAAAGGGTCCCTGACTGAGTAGTTGGCAAAAAATTATTTCAATGTGTAACGTGCTTCATCTGATGAAGCACAAATTCAACTGAATGAATCTGTAAATAGAAACCGAAGCTGCCAAATCCATTGCTTAACAGTAAATAAAATATATGTGTTGCCCAATCAGTACCGAGAACTGGTAATATCAGTTGTATTTATATTTTTGATCAAACATATCAGGCAAAATGATGTGGTCCAAGACCTACAATCCTTAACAAAACACTGATATTCACTGCCTAAATGTTTTCTCTTTATCAGAATTTTAACTTATTATACATTATAAATACAAAAATCAGTTTAAAAATCATTTGCATGCCATCTACACGGGTATTTTATGCACTAATCATCCATGTTCCCAGCTTTATGCATCTGTTTTTATCTAACATAGATCTTTCATAGATCTGCTGTTAATTTACCTCACTGGTAGAGATGTCTTGATTTTATCAATCGTGCCCATGGAGGGGTCGATCCTGGCATACATGGTGCTCATTATAGCAATAACTACAAATAACCAGCTTGAAGGACTGGCAGGGTAAACACCGGTCAGAACACTGTTCTGCTCAAAACAAGAAAAAGATGACTTTCATTAGATAGATAGCTAGTTGGATGGATGGATGGATGGATGGATGGATGGATGGATGGATAGATAGATAGATAGATAGATAGATAGATAGATAGATAGATAGATAGATAGATAGATAGATAGATAGATAGATAGATAGATAGATATGGATGGATGGATGGATGGATGGATGGATGGATGGATGGATGGATGGATGGATGGATGGATGGATGGATGGATAGATGGATGGATGGAATAATATAGCTAGATAGATAGATAGATAGATGGATGGATAGATAGATAGATAGATAGATAGATAGAAAGATAGATAGATAGATAGATAGATAGATAGATAGATAGATAGATAGATAGATAGATAGATAGATAGATAGATAGATAGATAGATAGATAGATAGATAGATATGGATGGATGGATGGATGGATGGATGGATGGATGGATGGATGGATGGATGGATGGATGGATAGATGGATGGAATAATATAGCTAGATAGATAGATAGATAGATGGATAGATAGATAGATAGATAGATAGATAGATAGATAGATAGATAGATAGATAGATAGATAGATAGATAGATAGATAGATAGATAGATAGATAGATAGATAGATAGATAGATAGATGGATGGATGGATGGATGGATGGATGGATGGAAGGAAGGAAGGAAGGATAGACATGAAACCTTAAAGCGGATGGCCCGTTTCTTCCATGATGTCACTCCAGATATGTAGATGTGTTTGAGAACTTCTCGACTCAACTGTAGGTCGATGCCATCAGGAGTGACGGTGAACTGAAATGCCACCGCCTGATGAGCTTCTGCCATTATACAGGCTTAAAGCACAGCCTGAGGAATGAGAAAGACCATAATAAACTATTTTTCAGAGTTTGAGCTGTGTTTGCACAGCATTTGATTTGGATAGCTGCTATAATGGCAACAGTGGAAAGATCTGGGCTACTAAGTGAAAGGTTATGTTTGAGGTGACCAATTTGTCAACAATTTCAGTTTAAATTGCATATTTACGTCACTCTGGATACAAGAATAAAGTAAATTCATAACTATTAAGTGAAGGATTAAGCTTGAAAGCTAGCATGGACTATTTATGAACTGGAGGATTGTTAAAATCAGTCAAAGTCCCTCCAGAAAGAACGCTACTTTATTAGACTTCTAGGTTGAAGATTCTGCTAAATGACAAAATGTGTGTATAAAACCTTTTTAGGAACCTATAGTGAACTTTGTCTGAAGGCGCAGAGTTCAGTTATGCTCTGACACTGTCAAGCTTATGTTTCTTTTTCCATGTCATATGACTGAGGCCAGAAGAAGTGGGCTAAAGTTCAGCAGTCAGAAATAACGTAGTAGGACATCTGAGAGGGTTGGGCTCTTATGTGATGAGGTTTCAGTGACACTGGCCAAAACACACGTGACCTCTGACGCATGACCGCGTAGATGAGGAGATTTATTTAAAATAGAATATGCATTGTATTATAAAAATAAAATATATACACATTTGACAAAAATCTACATCTCTATGACCGTGAATACTAATGTTTGTTGAGCACATAATAGCCAACAATATATTTATATATGTTAAAAAGCATTGAAAATAACAATGAACAGCATATTTAGGAATCTTTGGTAAAAAATAACTACCAAAATATTCTACAAAGACACCATTATACTTCCAAGTACTGTAAAAAAAAAGCTGTACAATTACACCGGCAATTAGACAAGACAGTCACTGATGCAACTAAACAACTATTTAGCTTAATCATAATTCAAAGTATCATCAAGATTTGAATAAGGCATGGCTTTACCTGCAGTGCAATGCGGGTGTAAAACAGCTCAAGTCAGATGAAAACTGAGGATGTCCAATTTTCTCTGGGAATGTCCTTTATGGAAGTCAACTGTTCTTAACTCTTATGCCCTTCAGTCGTCTCCTCTTGCAATCTCGGAGTTAGTCTGCTGCTCGGTGTCTAGATATCTACTCTTCTAGCTCTCCCTCCCTCACTGTTTTCCTTTATTTGCCAGTTCCCTGTTTTCTGTGACTGTTTGCTTTCTTGTACTCTCTGAACTACCTGTTGCATATTAGCTCTCATAAAAGCAGTCTCGTTCTGTGCATGTGTAACTGGACACTCTCAGGGCAGAGTTATGCGGGTGGCTGTACAGTCAGGACACACTGTATGATCAAACACAGGCCCGATTTTTAACAGTGCAGCTGGAAATATCCCATGGCTGCATGCCAGAGCATTCTGATGATGGTTGTAGGAGACTGAGAGCCATTAGGTACATGTAGGGATTTGTTTTAGTAATGTTTTTTTGGGAAAATATTCATTAAATTGAGGTTTGTGAGTGTGTTATGTAAAAGGTCAGACATCTAAAAAGCATGCTTTTAAATACTGAATAACAAGGAACTTGTTGGGTAATTGTATTTTTGCATTTGGCTTGGCTATCATTATAATTAGGTTGTTTTTGTGTTTTGTTAGAAAACTTGCTAGTTGTTGACTTACTAATGCAAGCCCCCTCAGTAGAAATCTCAGTATCCCCTCTCTGATTTTACTTTTACTTGCTTGAGGATTCGAGAAGTTATACATAGCCATAACATAAGCAGTTTTGGCCTATATTCAAACAAAAATGACAATAGTTTCTGCAAAATGTTGTTGAACACCTTTAATCCTGAGTATTATAACAAAGGTCATATTCAGCGAGCACAACAAAATAATTATACACTCTTTCTTCTTTAACTGTAATTATACCAAATAAAGTTTATGCGGCAGCAACATGTATTCTGAACATGTTTTGCTTTTAAATAAGTGATCTTTCAAAAGTTTGACTCCAACACTAAATAAACGCTTGAAGAGTATCAAAGTCTCCTTCACTACCTTTACTAAATTTCAAGAGTTTACACTTAGATGCAGGTTTGGCAAGCTGTCTTGGGAGAGAACACTGAGCTCGGAGATAGATAAGCCCAAGGCTCCCGCCTGGTCAATGAGCGTTAGGAGGGATACGAGATCAGAAAGTTCTCGAGAGCTCCCCTGATTCGTTTAACCTATACCTTGATTAGTAAGACGACTATATGGAAATAGGCTGCCAAACTTTTTTGTGATTTTTACTATTATTTAATTCACTTGTGTTATATGTCTTTAGACGGTGGGAGGGAACCAGAGTACCCAGGGAAAACCCACGTGAACATAGGGAGAACATGTAAACTTTGCATAGAAAGTGCCAACTGGCTCAGCTAGTACTTGATCTAGCAACCTTCTTGCTGAACATTCTTGCTGTAAGGCAGCAGTGCTTGCCACTGAGCTGCAATGTCGCCCGATCTTAGAATTAAAGAAAAGGGATGGATGGGGAGGTTCTTCCAAAACGAAGAAAGGGAATGAAGTTAGGCTAGATAATTATGTTAAATAATTAAAAAAAAAGTTTTAGGTTTAAGCTGCGGTCACACTTGAATTTTCTCCCTATTGACTTCCATTTATACACACACGAATGCATCAGACCAGAAACATGGGGTCATGCGTTACATTTCGCTGTTCGATGCGGTGCAAAGTTTAAGCTTGGTGAACTCTGACCTGCGAAATCACGTCACTTGACTGTGTGAGACCAATCGAA
Source organism: Danio rerio (assembly GCF_052040795.2). Classification (NCBI taxonomy): domain Eukaryota; kingdom Metazoa; phylum Chordata; class Actinopteri; order Cypriniformes; family Danionidae; genus Danio; species Danio rerio. The sequence goes on along the minus strand of NC_141038.1, from coordinate 9,536,472 downwards.
GATCAAAACATGACCTCTCTGGACAGAAATTTAAAACATTGAGCAATCGCTCGCTTTTTTTAATGTCTAATAATCTTGTTTAAAACCACCCCTTTTCACAGCGCCGTACGACAGAATTTTGCACACACAAACTTTAGTGTGACCGCAGCATCTATGTTGATCCTGGAACATCATTTTTGTTCAAAGAGTTGCTTATTTACAAACTAATTTCAAGAGGAGTGCAGACTTATAATTGAACATGGCTGGTTCAGCATGAGCTAATACATGATCCACCAATCAGTCAATTCCAAACTCACCATAAATAACCAGAATTTCTTAGCTCTGTATCTTCGTTTTAAAGAATCCTACCCCTTCCACCCCTATTCCTCCTTCCCTTCTAGACAGGGTGGCATGGCAGCCCAGTGGTTAGCACAGTTGCCTCACAGCAAGAACGTCACTGGTTCGAGTCCTTACCAGACCAGCTAACGTTTCTGTGCGGAGTTTACATGTTCTCATCGTGCTCATGTGGGTTTCCCCAGGGTTTCCCGGTTTCCTCCCACAGTCCAAAGACATGCGATTATAGGTGAATTGAATAAACCAAATTGGCACTTTAGACGAGCTCTAGGCAGCAGTTTATTTCCACAGTAATCCATAATTTGTCACTTACAACAGGGGAGTTCTCGAGATCCACCCAAGCTCAAACTCCCCTTTCACCCTTCAAATGGGAGGGAGCCCCGGGCTCAAGGATCTTTTGAGCTCAGGGCTCTCACCCGGGGCAGCACGCCAAACATGCTTTTTATTATCCATCATCAGCTAAGGGTGAACTCTTGAAAATGTAATTCATCCCTATTCCCTACTCCTAAACCCAACCAAAACTGTAAATTACTCCCAAAGTCAGAGAGGAATAATAGTTGGATAACAGTCATGTAGAAGTGCATAAACCTAACCGTAAGCCCAAAAAATAACATAAACTGTAAACGTATCCCTTAATTCTGATTGGCATGTTGTTAAAGGATCAACATGGAAGTTTATACAGGAACATGTCCTACTTAATGAAAGCTAAACTAAGCAGAACTTTGTTCCTTAGAGCAGGATTGGACATCCTTGCTTTAGGCAGGTTTTGTAAATGGATGGGAAATTCTTTGTATTTAAACATTAGAAGTAGAGGTGAAAAATGCTCTCATAACAGGTAGAAATGGGAAGTGGAGGAAGAAGACCGAGAGACAAAGAATGCAGATTCAGTTTGACTACAGAATTGTCTTTTATCCCTGACATGTAGAGCTTGTTGTTCAGAATGGTGCCCTGGCCGAGTAAAGTGGTCTTCTCCATTGCTTTTATTTGGCCCCACTTCTGAGAGTCCACACAGAAAGAGGTCAGCATGGTTTCAGAATTGTTCCCACCAATTACAACCAGCTGATTATTGGAAGCACCCAAGAAATGCAAGATGGGGACATTTGCAGTAGAGCGAGTTAGTGTGGGGAGCAGTTCACACCAGCTATCTGGGAGGAAGAGAGAAGAGAGGGACAGGTTAACATCATCATGAATGGATATTCACTGTATCTGTTTTCTAAATGAATCTTGTGATCCTGAATGCATTATTTGTAAATATGTCCCTTTTTTGAGAGGATTTATTTAAAGATTAGTTTTTTGGTGTTTTTGCTTTTATTAGGATTGAATAGGGAAAGGTCTTTGAGCTGGGACTCGAACTCAGGTTGTCAAAAGTGGCAGTATATGTATATATACAAGGTTATTGGCGCCAACATTGAGCTGATTTTATTGGAACTTTCATCACTTGATCTTCGAGTGAAACCACAAACTACTCCCTGGGCATGTATGTTCGACCTCTCCGGTTATTTTCAGATTTTTAGTATGTCAAGAGTGGCACGAAACATGACGATGATATAACCAACGGGGTTTGTTTTTGGTAACTTGTGCTATGTTCCAGACAACTTGGAATTGGGAGTTTTTCTACTATCTACTTGGAAATAATGGCTGTTTCTCAATATGCATTCTTCAGCGGTCTTGCGTCGTCTTGCAACGTCATCATCAGCTGCCTAAGTTCAGTTCCAATATCCAAGACCGCAAGTACAGAGGACGCGTGAAACTTCCCGGATGTGATCTTGATATCGAGGACGCACTGATGCAGACTTGAGCACCGAACTCGCTCTGGAAGTCCCAGAAGTAATTGTGACTGAAGGTGGGAAGCGCAGCATTTTATTTAGATGCATTATTAAAGTTCAGAGATATCATTTATTTACCTCAGGAGTTTCCGTAAAGGAAACGGTGAAAGTAAACATTACCATGAACATCTTAATAAAGGAATAAACACATTAAGGGTGTTTGTTTGCTGAAATTCATATTAAAATGTGTTTTATTTATATTGTGCAAATTATATTTATAATGTTTTTATGCAAAGTAAATTTTTTTTAAGAGGGGAAAAAACAATAAATTGTTGTATGGATGCTTTAATGGTTAAATAATTTCCATTTAAAACGCGTGAAGGTCATGTGACCATCAGGAAGAACGCAGCATCCCATTTCTCAAAGGACGCGTTCTCTGCCCTTGCGGTCTCCTGAGTTCGTTCTTCCGAGGACACCTGGCAAGACCGCTCTCCACAAGAACACAAGTCCGTTCTCTGCGTTCTTGGAATTGAGAAACAGCCATTGTCTAGAATACCACTAGATGTTGAACCTCTGACCTGTGAACTTAGGGCAGATCAAAGAACCCTTACCTCGACGAGACGCATAATTTGACATCACTTTACTTAGTGTGGCTAGTTCTGCTTCATTGAGAAATGTCACACTTTCAACCTCAAAATATTCCAGTCAATCACATGTCACAGTTGCTGTTTCACCACATCAGCTGTGAATATTTCATAACATTTCAGGAGACTACATAGGATTTCATACCCTTGATACAGGAAGTTTTCTGAATTTGGTAGCTTTGTAACTGTGGCTTGATTTGCAAGTGTGTGAAAGCACCTTGTTTACTTCTTCAGGATGTAATGTGCATGTACATTTATTTTGGGGGGCACAGGGAACAATCACACTCCAATTTGAACTGCAGTAAATATGAATTTGAGTTACCTAACATCTTGATCAAGGAACTTAAATCAAGGCAAACCGTCTTGATTAACTGCATACGAGATAATAATTGATTAGGCTACACCAGACTATACTGTACCTTGTCTAGTATCGTAGCGAAGCACCAACTTCTCTCCAGTTCTTTGGATGTTTCCCAGTACATAAAGACAGTGTCCTAGGCTGGTTGTGAGTGGGGAGTCATGAGAAAGGGACAGGCTGAACTGAAAGTCTGTCAGAGGAAGGGAGGAAACGAATGCCCAGGTATCTGTCCATGGATCGTACCTCTCCACAGCAGTGTATACACCAGTGCTGGAGTCAGGAGTCACAAGGGAATCCAGATACCAGCCGCCCACAGCAAAGATTTTCCCCTCACACACTGCTGCGCTGAAGTGACGCCTGTGCTGAGAGGGTTAACGGACAGTCACATTTGAACTTTGACTTTAACTCTTGCACAATAACATTTTTAATCAGGGAACAAGATGTAAAAGAACAATAAGTTCCTGACTTAAATGTCCCCGTGCAAGTCTGTATTATATTTAGGTCCTGAAATGGTGGACTGGTGTCCACTGGTCAGAGGTGGTATACTAGATCTAACCAGCTCAATTCAATCTAACACCGGTTATTCAGCTGGTCAAGTACTTAAATTCTTTCTGCCTGCGACCACTTAGAAATTTTAAGAGTAGATAATTACACAATTAACATGTATATTGTTATCTATTGTATTGTACATAATAGTCATGTGAGCATACGTTTATACCTTAATCAAAGGAGCTGTTGATACCCATCGATTGGTAAAAGGGTTGTAGCGAAAAGAAGCCATCTTGAACTCATATCCCTTCTTTACACGCTGTCTATAACCCCCTATTAGATAGAGGTAATTATAGAGAACTGCTGTAGTGAAGCACCACTTATCTGCACAAAAGGGTAGATCTGTAAGAGAACTCCATTTCCCATCATCCCTATCTTCCTTCAGCCAGAAGATTGTTCTAGCAGTCTCTGTTTCCAGGTCATTCCCTGAGGTCAAGTTCTCCTTCCTCAAGCAGCACAAGTGCGGAGTTCCTATTGACCTTAATCTCAGAACCTCTGCTTTAAGGTGTGGATCCAAGCCCTCACTCAGGTGTGGACGCTCCAGTAGATACCTGCTCAGGTAGGTTAGCACAGTTTCTAGGATCTCCTCACTGCAGAGTTCATCAGCCAGCTCGATATAGCCCAAGCAAGTCTGCTCTGTTAGTGCTTGAGAGAGAGCAGTAAGAAGACGATAAGTGAACCCAGAAGCCAGAAAGTAGGTGCTCACCCGTAGGTGTTCTCCAAGGAGGGTGTCAGGAACACAAAACCTCTGAAGGAAGCAGAACTGTAGAAAGTTGTGGAAGACTGGAGCGGGAACATGTTCAAGGTGTACCAGTCGTTCAGATGTCTCTCTCATGGAGGAGTGAAAGAGAGCCTTGAAGTACTCGCTGGAATCTGCAAGCTTCTCTAGATCCACCTGGAAGTAAGTGCCAATAAGCATTACCACATTGCTGTATCCAAAATCACCCCCCTCATTCACTATTCCCTACTTTAGTTTAATTATTATGTTTCGCATAAAAGAGTGAATGAAAAATATTGAGTGCACTGAGTGGAGTTCTTGTTTGTGCTTTGCTTTTTGATAAATCCCTCAGACGAATTCGATTTGAAACTTCTTGGTCAGTCTTTGTGATATTTTTAATTGTAATTAACACTTAAAGAGTTGTCCATTAATAATGAAACAAAGTGTTTTGATATCTGTAATGCATTCAATCATTACTCATACATTCATTCATTTTTAACCGCTTTTCCAGGGCCGGGTCACGGGGCAGCGGTCTTCCCGAGGGATCCCGAGGCGTTCCCAGGCCAACCGAGAAACATAGTTCCTCCAGCATGTCCTAGGTCTTCACTGAGGACATGCCTGGAACCTTCCTAGGTAGGTGTCCAGGAGGCATCCAAAATATTGCTTTAATTCAATCATTTATATAGAAACTTACACCAATAGCATTCCACTGCAGAAGCGGTCAGACTTGGAAACTCATTAAGTGTGCAAACTCGTACAGTGCATTGTTTTCTAGCTGAGGGTACATTAGTTGTACACTTATTGTGGTTCAATCATTGCGATTGATTGAGTGCACTTCAGAACTATGGTTTTACCACTACAAAGGAGTGCTACCTCCAAGAGTGCACTATATATAAGGTTATGGGGCAGGAGTGCCCAAACTCAGTCCTGGAAGGCCAATGTCCTGCAGAGTTTTGCTTCAACCCTAATTAGAGACACCTGAACTAATTTATCAAGCTCTTATAGGTGTAAAATTTCTGCAGATGTGTTGAAGCAAGTTAGATCTAAAAACTGCAGGACACCGGCCCTCCAGAACCAAGTTTGGGCACTCCTGGCATAGGAGGTGATTTTTAGATGCAACACATGTGTTTGTGGCCTAGTATTGTTATACAGGCCATGGTTGGTTTGCATTCCTGTGTAGCTACTCACATGGAAAACATGTGTGCTGGTTTGCACCATCACCATTGGTCCATCGTTCTGGTGCCGATAGGTCCTGTAGTCTTCATTTGTTCTCCAGATTTCTGACTGCAGGATATCAGACCTCTCCTCCACAACATCAGATTCTGCTTGTCCAAAGTGAACCCAGTTTAAACTGCTTCTGGAGTAAAGACACCTCTGTATCTGTTCTAAACTTCTCTTTATCCATGTGCAAAAATACATTAAAACCAGAGCAATAACATGCTTTATATTAGCCATGTTCAGTGACATCAGTCTAAAGAAGCCGCACTCACAATCCCAGCAATAGGGTCATGCTATTCCAAGGTGGATGGAGGATATTCCAGCCTGTTTTTATGGTAGAACATGCATGGTTGTTTTCATGGCTCAATATGGCGTCTGTGTGCTAGAGCAAGCGCAGTAGAGCTATTTAAAGAAGTCTTTGCTACAGGAAACAAAATATGACAGGCCGCTCTGTTCAGTCTACTCATTTATAACACTGTAAACCATGATGGCTGGTAACTGATGATGCTTGATTGCATTATTATTTATATACATTTGTGTATTCTAGCACTAAAAACATTAACATTTTAAATAGTTTTATACCTTTAATAAAATACATTTAAAAAAAAATGCACAGCAAGCATATTTTTGTTTTTAATAGAGGTCTAATAGACGTCTAAACATAGTTGTCTTGGCTAAAAGAAGGCTAAATTTGGGCTGTCAGTGAAAATTTAATAGACATCTAAGAATAGGCTAAAACTAAACTAGTCATCAAATAAACAGAAATGAATAACTACACATTTTAACTCCATCTAATCTATCTATTTGATGACTAGTCTAGTTTTGGGTTATTCCTAGACGTCAACCATCAAACACACATAAACAGAAATCATTTCAAAGATGACATTTATACATCAGCTTGATTTTTGTTGTTGTTAATTTTTTAATGATCAAAAATATCGGATGCTTTCAGTCAGTGAACAAACAGAAATAAACCAGAGAGAAGTATAGAGTACAACCTGAATTAGCCAAAACAGTTTCAGAAATCATAAACATTAGTTCTAACTACACCATTTCAACATCATATTAAGAATATGAGGCTGGGTGCTTGTTAGAGTGGCTGACCCCAAAACACTCCTCAGTGTTTATTCGGCACAGACAAATACAAGAGCATCACACGTCAGATGCTCTCAATTTGATTTCTTTAAAGTACTGTAAGTATTTTTGAACGTGATGATCCCACCCATTCGCTGTATTTAGTTCATGTAGAAATTAATTTTACATTTTGTTGAACTAAACAAACTACACTTGCTTTGGACAAATAAAACAGATATTAAAATAAGCATAAAACAATTCAAACAAAGGAAAACTTTAGCACTTCTTCATATTTAGAAATGTGACAGATGCATTTTGTCAGTACATACAGCCAAGTTTAACCTCAAGAAATGATGTGCATGTACAATTAATACAAGACGGTTGTAGAGATAGTTATTGCTACATATCAATATGGCAGAGCAGAGATTGGTCAAATCCTAAGGAAAATGCAAAAAGGCAAAGCTCAATATTTTTTACAATTGCTAAATGAAAAACAGCCATATCATTTCAAGACGAAGAAACAGTAGTTCATGTGCCATTCTGAAACAAATTAACATGGAAATCCTGAGCTTAAAAAAATGGGTGCAATACATTTCACAGTTTGTAGATATATGGATGCAACATGATAGTTGTAAGTAGTTCTTCCCAACTCTGGGGGAGGATGAATAGTTTCCCATCCTCCATTTTTTCCTCAGAATGACAGAATAAACAAACATAAATAAACAAACAAATATTGACAAAGGTAGTAAATGAAACAAGGACATTAAAATGCAGAGATATTATTTGGACCCTGTGGTTTTACACAGAATCGATGAAGGGCAGGCTGATTCTTAATAGAATCAATAGATATTAACTGATAATTAACAGTTGACCACACGTGTAGGATAAGGTAAAAAACAAAGCAGCTATTATAATTATAAATAAAATACATTTTACAGTTTTTCTCGTATAGGTTCAAGCAGTAAATGAATTATATTAAGATTGCAATCAAGAATTGCAAATTTGTCATTTTTTATTAGGGAAGAGCCCTATAAAACATTGTAGACCTAAGATCTCAGGTTAGGTCAACCATTCTTCAGTCATATTCATTTTGTACTGTGCCCTCTCTTAAATAGTTAAAAAATAATAATAAAACAAAATCCACGTCTAAACTATGTGTTGCAACAGGAGATCCTGAAGTCCACACTCTACGTGCAATTTTAGGAAATGAGCTTCTTCTGTTTGAAATAGGTGTCGAACCTGTGCTGTGCATAATCCTTAAGGAAAAACAGAAAGGAATAGATAGTTAGTTAAAGAAGAAGTTAGTTGTCAAGGCCTGTTGTTTCAGTGATGAACATGTACTGTATACATAACCAGTGTTGGGGTAATGCATTACAAGTAATGCAAGTTATGTATTAATATTACTTTATTAAGTATTGAGTAAAGTAACATATCACTTTAAAAAAAAAAAAACAAGTAATGATCTTTGAGTTACTTTTCAAAACAATGAATTACTTTTTATTTTTAAGAATTAGCCTTTTAAAAAATTGCTAAATTAATGTAGTTGAATCCCACATTCAATGAAAGAATGCATTGATTAATTTGAACACATCGAAGAAAAGCAAAAGGGGAATGTCTCAATGGACAGTGTATATATATTTATAATTTTTTAAATAATAATAATAATAATAATTCGTTACATTTATATAGCGCTTTTCTGGGCACTCAAAGCGCTTTACACAATGGGGGGGGAATCTCCTCATCCACCACCAGTGTGCAGCATCCACCTGGATGACGCGACGGCAGCCATTTTGCGCCAGACCGCACACCACACACCAGCTGATTCGTGGAGAGGAGACAGAGTGATGATATGCCAATCATGATATGGGGAGGTTTAGGAGGCCATGATGGACAGAGGCCAGTGGGCAGATTTGGCCAGGATGCCGGGGTTAAACCCCTACTCTTTTTCGAAGGACATCCTGGGATTTTTAACGACCACAGAGAGTCGGGACCTCGGTTTAACGTCTCATCCGAAAGACGGCGCTTACTGAGAAGTATAGAGTCCCCGTCACTATACTGGGGCATTAGGACCCACACAGACCGCAGGTTGAGCACCCCCTGCTGGCCTCACTAACACCACTTCCGGCAGCAACCTAGCTTTCCCAAGTGGTCTCCCATCCAGGTACTGACCGGGCGCAGCCCTGCTTAGCTTCAGTGGGCGACCATGTGAGAGTTGCAGAGAGCTAGCTGCCTTTTTGACTTATAATAATAAAAAGGGACGAAGTGATTTTTTTTTACTAATAAGAAAAATTACAAAAGTAGCGGGAGGGCTGGGCTAAAATCTAAATTTCAATTAATTGAAAATTTTAACTCGATTGTGATTTAATGAACGATTATTTAATTTTATTTATTTTTTTTGTCCTCACAGTTCCCAGACAGGTTTTGTTGAGTAAATGTGCTCACATATCACAAGAGAGAGATCTTTGAATAAAGGGTGCATTAATTGATTTGAAAATACTGTAATTGAAGGAAACACACACACACACACTATCTACTATCTATGATTATTTATTGAACATCAACGTTAAACAACTGAATTTTAAACATATGTTGCCTAAAACGAACACTCTTTTTTTTTTTTGTGAAAAAATGAAAATAAATATTATTTATTATTTTCAGTGTTTTTCTTATTAGAAGTAGAAAATAAGCAGCATCTCTTCTAAATAAAATAACTCTTGTATATCCTGTACATATTATTTTAAACCATGCATTTCTTGTATCTTCTGTAAAAAAAAAATTTTTAATTAAAATATGAATTTTAATGTAATGGAAAATATGTCGTCTTGAGGCATGTCTGGCACAGCATCCAATCATCGTCAATGTAGTGCAAAGTAAGACAAAAGTAACAGACAGAGCGGGGTCACGTGACTCCACACTCAGTAGGGTAAGCAACTGAAAAAAAATGACCAGGAAAATTAGATCGACTATTGATTTAGAATGTCGATTTCCATTACATTTCGATTAATTGCCCAGCCCAAAGCAGCAAACACACTGCTGTAAACATTTATTAATCTGTAAATATAACATGTATAACTCTGGGGTCAGAAAGTTCTACAAAGATAGGATTCTGCTAAATTATTATAAACTTTTACTATTTTCAGTGTTAAGGGTGACGCATTACAAGCAACGCAAGCTGTTTAATAATAACATTTTTCTGAGTAACGCGTAAAGTAACATCACTTTTAAAAATTAAATATTAATATTTTACTTTTTTAAAAATGTTATCTTTTTAGATTAATTAATTCACTTTAAAAATAATTTGAATTAAAATTAGTGTAATCACATTTAATCACGGGTCAATAATATGCAATAAATTTGATTTGTGTTTCAGGTAATTTCATTGTAATTTTTAGTACAGTATAAGAAATTTGAGGTTGTGTGTGTAATGATACAGTGTTTAGAAGATTACCATGTATCCAAACTCGATTTTGGAGAGCTTAGCTTGAATAATGGACCATAAACCCCAGAGGAAATGAGACGCAAGGGCAAACCTGTTTGTGTGCATGCGAGTTCGAGAGATAAAAAGAGAAACAGAGAGAAAGGTTACTAGGTAGAGGTGAAAATTCAGCAAATGTTCTTCCCATGTTATGTCAACAAAAGTCTAATAGTAAACACGATTCCTACCGGTTAGCTTCGATGATCATGTCCTCTTCTATCCTGGCCTGGTCTGCTGGTGAAACACCCCCTTTTTCTGACAGATAGTGTCTGATAAAATGTAACTAAACAAATATAACATGTTTTTTTTTTTTTGTTAAATCTAGATATCAGATATCTTAAAAGACTTTCCAATGACTTCACATCAGGATTGAAATCTTAAAATCAAATATTGTGTCAATTAAATAAATATTGCGCCAATTATATAAACATTAAGGCAAAAACATATTACACTGTTAAATGTTAACCTTGTGTCAGTCAGGCTGACCTCTATGGAAGAGTTACTGGGTTAACCTTTGACACACTTTTTGTGTCACGTCAGTTCTAAAACTTTCCACTAGATGTCAGTTTTACCAAATGACAGCTGCACTAGTTACTCACCGGCCACTTTATTAGGTACACCTGTCCAACTGCTCACCGTGCAAATTTCTAATCAGCCAATCACATGGCAGAAACTCGATGAATTTAGGCATGTAGACATAGTCAAGACGATCTGCTGCAGTTCAAACAGAGCATCAGAATGGGAAAAAAAGGTGATTTTAAAAGGATTTAAAACGTGGCATGGTTGTTGGTGCCAGACGTGCTGGTTTGAGTATTTCAGAAATTGCTTATCTACTGGGATTTTCATGCACAACCATCTCTAGGGTTTATATAGAATGGTCCGAAAAAGAGAAAATATCCAGTGACCGGCTGTTTTGTGGGTGCAAATGCCTTGTTGATGTCAGAAGAGAATGGCCAGACTGGTTCCAGCTGATAGAAAAGCAACAGTAACTCAAATAACCACTCGTTACAACTAAGGTCTGCAGAAGAGCATCTCTGAATGCACAACATGACCAAACTTGAGGCAGATGGGCTACAGCAGCAGAAGACCACACCGGGTGCCAATCCTGTCAGCTAAGAACAGGAAACTGAGGCTACAATTTACACAGGCTCACTAAAATTAGACATTATAAGATTGGAAAAACATTGCCTGGTCTGATGAGTCTCGATTTCTACTGCGACATTCGTATGGTAGGGTCAGAATTTGGCGTCAACAACATGAAAGCATGGATCCATCCAATGGTTCAGGCTGGTGGTGTAATGGTGTGGGGGATATTTTCTTGGCACACTTTGGGCCTATTAGTACCAATTGAGCTTCGTGTCAATGCCACAGCCTACCTGAGTATTGTTGCTGATCATGTCCATCCCTTTAAGACCACAGTGTACCCATCTTCTGATGGCTACTTCCAGCAGCATAACTGGATCTCAGACTGGTTTCTTGAAAATGACAATGCGTTCACTGTACTCAAATGGCCTCCACAGTCACCAGAACTCAATCCAAGAGCACCTTTGGGATGTGGTGGAATGGGGGATTTGCATCATTGATGTGCAGCCGACAAATCTGCAGAAACTGTGATGCTATCATGCCAATATGGACCAAAATCTCTGAGAAATATTTCCAGTATCTTGTTGAATCTATGCCACAAATAATTAAGGCAGTTCTAAAGGCAAAAGAGGGTCTACCTGTACTAGTAAGGTGTACCTAATAAAGTGGCCGGCGAGTGTATGTGTACAACACATACATATCCACGGGTTAAACAAAAAACAATCCAAATAATGCTCAAAGTATATATATATATATATATATATATATATATATATATATATATATATATATATATATATATAATTTGTGCTGATGCTAGGCTGCTTGTGCAGATTTAATTTAATAATAATGTATATGTTTTAGGAAATTTGTATCCATCTCCTCCAGTATAAAAGGGACAAAAATAACTTAAAATTAGATTTTTTTTTTTATGTTTCATATATACATGTTTACTTGCCAATACAGGATAGTCTTTGATTTCCTCATTTTACATTTCACCCTGTGATATTTTATTCATGTAGATAATTACTTGACAGTATCGTTCTATAGATTTGATCTATATATACATTTGTGTGTGTGTGTGTGTGTGTGTGTGTATTCTGCCATAATATTAAGAATAATAATGATAGGCTGAGTAAGTGTAGGTGGTTGTGACTCACCTGCTGTTCTCTGTTAGGATAATTTTCCACCTTTGCCTTATAGAAAGGCCACTGGTCATATGTGTAGTCATAAATCCATTCACAAAAATGATTCCCAAAATCAAAGCCTCTGCATTTAGGGGGCAAAATAAAAGTTTAGGTTATCCAAGCTGCACGCATCTTAAACTGAAGAAATGCTATTGACATTTTCCAGAGGTGCCAATAACCTTAATTTAAATGAGGGCATAGGATTACAACCACCTAGTACCACTGAATCTATATTATCAGGGTTTATGCATGTCTTACCATATCAAGGATGAGGCTTTTAAAGACATTTTATAGACCATTAAGAAAGATTTTTTAAGATCTACACAAGAAAGTTTGTCTCACTTGTAATCGTAATACAGCTAATTAAATATGGGCTAAGAAAGAACTACAACCAAATAAAAAAATGAGTATTAATAGATAGAGATACAGGATATTATAGGACAATTAAGACCTGTTTACCACTATTTATATAATACCTTTTTGATTATGAATTGTTTTACATTAAGATCCAGTGGAAATCCTGCTATTGTTTGCATCACCCCTATTCACATGTATGCACATACTGCAGTTTTACCTGTAATTATAGCTGCTGTATTCAAAATCGATAAGCATTAGCTTGTCAGCTGAATTCTCCCGGCCGTCCAACATGAGAATGTTCCCTGCAGAACAGAGTATGGTTTTATAGGTGAAAGGGCAGATGTGTTGCATAATGGTACAACACAACTGACTGGCAGACCCATATCAGATAACCAGATCAGGCTGGCATGCATGTGTGAATGAGATCTTGTACCTTCCTGAACGTCATTATGGCAGAACACCACAGGAGAGGGGGTAGCTGCCAGCAGTGACCTGACCAAAAACAGATAATGTCTTACTTCATTATATTGGTTTTATCAAGCTGCTTTTAAAATGATTGTATAAAAGCACATTGAATAGAAAGAACAGGAACAGAACACACACACGCGAAAGCATTTCATTCAGAGAAGTGTTACACAATCATGTGTGTGATTGACCAAGCAGGCTGAGTATGTGCAGAATGCAGCTTCCTGTAAGTGTGTAAATCACTGATGCCTGGAACTGGATTAAGGGTGTTAACATGCAAATACACATACACTACTTTTCATTAGCTTATTGGAACAGGTTAAAAAAAAAAAGTTCTAAGATTTTTTTTTTTCTTTTATTTTGCAATGTTGCATAATCAAAAGTTATAATAAAGACATATCTACACCTTGGAATTATAAGGTTTTATCTGCCTTCTGAATGATTTTAAGATATTGAGCTTCAAAGTTTTTGCGGTCCGTATAGCAAACAGTATGTGTGTAACATTTGTTTTTTAAATAAAAAGACTTAAAATGTAAACAACTTAAAAAAAAAAAAATCTCATAATGTTCAAGTTCATTTATTTATAAAGCACATTTAAAAGCAGTCACAAGACTGACCAAAGTGCTGTACATTAGACAAGGTAAAAAGAAATAAAAAGACAATATAAAAGCATAGAAATAAGGCAAGAGAAACATTTGTAAATATATTTTTTAAAAATAGTGGTAGAATAAACTATTAAAATAATCTTAAAGAGCCAAGCTTAAAAGGTACGTTTTAAGAAGCGATTTAAAAATGGATAATGTTGGAGCCTTTCTAATCTCAGGGGGCAAGGGGTTCCACAACCGAGGACCTGCCACAGAGAAAGCTCTGTCCCCTCTATGTTTCAGCCTAGACTGTGGAACTGAAAGAAGATTCTGCTCACTTGACCTAAGAGATCTCACAGGAGTGTAAAGATGAAGCAGCTCTGAGAGATAGGATGGGGCTAGATTATGGAGGGATTTATAAACCAATAAAAGCACTTTAAAATCAATTCTGAATTGCACAGGCAGCCAATGATGTGTACTTTTTTCTTTTACGCACAAAGTTGTAACATCATGTTAAGCTTATATGTATGAGATCTAAAAAACACAGAAAAGTGGGGGGAAGGGGCAAAAAAATAGAAAGAAGAGGAGAGAAAAAAGTAAAAAAATTAAATTAAAATAAAAGAATTAAATAAGGGGGGTATTTGAGGTGTATTTACAAGGGTTCAATCACTGCTCTCTTGTTAAAGTACTCAATAAATGGATTCCATATTACACGGAAATTCTTTGTTTTATTTTTTAGGGAAAACCTTAGCTTTTCAAGTTGCAGACAGGACATGACATCCTTTATTAATGTGGAGCACCGTGGAGGATCTTTTCCTTTCCAATTTAGTCAAATCAATTTACGTGCCAAAAGGGTTATAAATGTAATCACTGTACGTTGATTATTAGATAAATCTGCATCATCGCTGACACCAAACATAGCTAAAATAGGCTCAGGGTATATGTGTTTTCCCAACACTTCTGATATAAATTAAACAACTGAAATCCAACAATCAACAATTTTAGAACAACTTCAAAACATACGACCAAACAATGCAAGGGTTTGATTGCATCTGTCACACAGTGGGTCTACGGCAGGGAACATCTTAGAGAGCTTTAATTTAGACAAGTGGAGCCGGTGCAGAATCTTAAATTGTATTAAACCATGCCTGATACACACAGAACTAGAACAAACTTGTTCCTGTGCTGCCTCCCATAGCCAATTTCCAATTTCTGCTCCGAGATCCTCTTCCCATGCCATTTTGAGATGCTTTAATGAAACATCACTTTCTAACTCAGATAATTTATTATATATAATTGAAATTCCTCCTTTCATAAATGGGTTCTGTAGAAAAAAAGGTTTCTATCAGGGAAGTTGGTGGTTCAATAGGAAATGATATAAAATTCTTCTGGGCAGAACTGTGAGCTTGTAAATATAAAAAAATGGGTACTTGACAGATCAAATGTCTGTTGTAATTGTTGAAATGTTTAAAAACAATTATCAATTAAATGATATTTAAATTAGTTGTAATTTAATAAGAATATGTCAATAACTCAATTTTGACAAAAATGTCAGACAGAACCTTAAAGTTCTTAGGTGACAGTACATCATGTTACAAAAGGTTTTTATCTGACATTAATGCTGAACTTTCTGTTTATTAACGAAACAAGAAAGAAAATGTTTCAGTTTCCAGATATATTACATAGCACAACATTTTTTAGCAATGATAATCAAGATCTCTTGAGAAGCAAATTGACATATTAGAACAACTTCTAAAGGATCATGAGACCTACAGACTAAAGTAATGGCTAGCTGCGGACAGAGTACTGAAAAATCATACTCAAGTAAAAGTACCAAGACTTGCCTAAAAACACAGTGCAAGTAAACATACCTATTGTAAATATTACTCAAAGTAGTATGAGTATTACGCTGTAAAAAGCTGATGCATTTACATCTAATTTGTGGATGTGTGTAAACGTAACATTCTGTAGTGCATAAGACGTTAATATTAGGTTAGATTTAGGTCTTGACGTCAGGTGACCAAAATTCAATTCAGGTTGTGTTGGAAAGTGACCAAAATCCAACGTCTAGCTAACATCTTAAACCAATGTCATATTGACGTCAAATACGGTTTCAAGTATGGTATGGTCAAATATTATTCATCAGGGATGGCAACCAAAATCCAACATCTAATAGACAAGCTTTAACATCATCAGATGTTGATATTTGGTTGATTTTAAGTTGGACATTGACATCGGTTGTGTTCTGACATCAACCCAATGTTTGTTTCCAAACAAAATGCAAAAACCCTACTGACGTTGAGGTACAACGCCAGTGCTTGCTGAGTGTTTAGGCCATTTCGGGGAACTTAAAGGGTCACGAAACACCAAAACACATTTTTTGAGCTGTTGACAGTCGTATATGTGTCCCACACTGCTAAAAACACTATTAGGACACCTATATTTCACTAAAAAGTGTAAATTGGTTGTTTTTGCGTTATTTCAAGCAAATTCGTATTTCCGGTTTGAAACTAATTTTTGAAGCTGCGTCACGACCATGACATAATAGCGTTGTATTCCAGCGTGCAGACTGGGCGTCTGTGCCAGAGTGAGTCTTATTACGTCTTACAGTGTGATGCATTAATGCATGAGTAAGGCTTGGTTCAAACCAATCAGCGTGCTCTATTGTGCAACTTCATTAATATTCATTGCTGTCAGAGTGTAGACGGCAGAGACGCCATGTTGTGTTGGCAAAACAAGCGTGAAGTGTTGCTTTTATTGTTTGCTGCCGTTAAGTTTTGTTTTCATTTTCTCTCTGTGAGAGCGCAGACTCACGTGTGGATTAACAGTGTACGCGACGCTTGACAACAATAACTTACGTGTCTAAGGAGGATTATTGTTCACCTGAGAGCTGTTCTCATCTGCAAACGCTGAGATCTGGATTCGCTTGTGGTCTCCTCTAAATAAAGACGCGGCTCTAGTTGCTGGTGATTGTCCTGTCTCTACAGATTTGGTAAGTGAGCAACCAGTGCTCTTTGTTTATTCAGTTTGTATTTTATTCGTATCAAACAAACTATTGCACCAGTGTAAACAAGTTAGCACTAACAGTTACAACCAAACTATAACCTCGTGTTGGATTTTGTGACCGGAATAACACACGCTGCTTTCTGACGCTACCTGCCGTGTGCATCTAAGTTTCCGGGAAATGCTGAGTTTTTTTTTCTCTCATTCACCGTGCGGTATCAAACATTGCATGAAAAATACACGCTTAGAGCAGCTCCTCGAATCAAATATCTCGTTTGTCGGGAGGGACATGAATGAATTCCCTGAATGAAAGAGCCAAACTGCAGTTAAAGTCCACCATTTAATAATTTGGCAAATAATTCGACAACAGATGTCCATGTAAACACAGTCACATTGTCCGCTGTGGTTGTGTGTTTTGACTCTAAAATTCAGCGCACCCAAATAGACACTCACACACCAAGCCTCTTTTCTTCCTCCGACACACCCCCCTAAACAGAGCTGGACACGCCCACTTTTCTGACTTTTTCCATAGTAGAGGTGTGAAAACACCCTGCTGAAACGAGGGGGTTTCATGGCCCTTTAAAGTAAATATCCGTCATCTTTTTATCAGTGACATGTTGAAAACAGTCTCCGGGTCGATAAGTGTAAAGATTTTGGACATCTTGAACATTTTTTAATGCTTACAAACAGTTTGCTGCAATTATATATTGCCCATGTCTTGAGGGAGTTCATTATGATGAGATTTACCTTCTATGAGGGATTTGATTGAACAGGAATCACAAAACTGATTTTTCTACTCAGCCAATCCCCATAGACAAGAAACAACAGTGACTGCAGGTTGAAGGAAAGTAGTGGAGTAAAAGTACCATTACTGCACTAAAAATGCACTCAAGCAAAAGTAAAAGTATAAATTTTTAAAACTGCTTGGTAAATTACAATTTCTGAAAAAACTACTCAATTATAGTAGCGTAAGTATTTGTATTTTGTTACTTTACACCACTTGTAATGGCACCTAAAAATCTGCCTTTGCAAATTGTTTAATATATTTAATAAATTAAATATATTATATCAAATAAATGCAGTCCTGAAAAAATCTTGCTGACCCCAAAACTTTGAACAGTGTTGTTTACATAGAGAAAACTGAATATATTGAGTACTTGATCTGTGACGGCGGCATGTTTTCCAAATATCCTTTCAGTTTCTTTTATGCACTGCACATATCTCTCTCACCTCAGACTTTCCAGTTCTGCAGGAAGATCATACTTCATCAGCTTGTTGAATTTCTTGATGTGAGCTTCACGCACAAATTTCAATGTCTTAACTTGATCCATATACCTGTTTAGAAGGACAAACGCAAACAGTCATTTAAATACTGAAGCCTATTAAAACACACACACACACACCAAAAAAATTTCCTCTTTATTTCGTTCAAATATAATTTTAGAAGATCGTGGATGACTTCCTAAATTAAGTGTCATCAAAATGTCTATTTTCCAGATTAAACTAGTTCAGACTGTCTTTCTATGTTTTATCGACTAGTAATATCTTTTTCAGTAAATTATTATAAACCCATTTTCAGGGTTTATGCATGTTTCACCATATCAAATAGAAAGCTTTTAAAGACATTTTATAGACCATTAAGAAGAAATTTAAGATCTACACAAGAGTGTTAGTCTCATTTATAATTGTAATACAGCTAATTAAATATGGACTAGTAAAGAACTACAAACTAGGGCTGCACAATATATTGTTTGAGCATTGATTTCAGAATGTGTGCACCCACAATGGTCACATAGATCCCTATAGATTATAGATTAATTTTATTATTATTATTAAAAATAATATTATGATGATTAATCTACATATTTATCTAGGATAAATGCATGCATTGAAGAATCACCTTTGACCTTGTATTAGAAAAGGAAGGTTATGCGTGTTAACATAACCATGGGGTTTTTAGGTAAATTGAAGACATTTATAAGACAATTACCTGTCAAAAGTTCCAATCAGCCATTTTAAAATTCTATTATTTGTTTGAAAGTATTATGAAACTGATTTCTGTGTCATCAAAATGTCTGTATTTTCCAGATCACATTAGCTCTTATCTTTTCAGACTATTATTTTATTTTTATTAATAATAATATTATTAATCCACATATTTATCTAGGATAGATGCATGCATTTAAGAATAACACATATCACCTTAGACCGTAAAAAGCAGGAAGGTTATGTGTGTTGACATAACCATAGGGTTTTAGGTAAACTGATGACATTTACCTGTCAATGGTTCCAAACAGCCATTTGGGCTCCTTGTTAAATGGCATCTCCATGCCATGGAATCGTGCCATCTTACTGGCTATTTCGGCTGAGATCTGAGAGTATGACAGCTGCTCTGTACGCAAACGATTGCTCTGTAGAAGAGGGGCAGATATTGCATCATTTTCACTTAGAAACAGAAAACTTTTCATGCATGCATGCATTGGTGGGGAGGGGGGTCTCTGCTAGGGCTTTGTGATTTGGGGAAAAAAATAAAAAATAATAATGATTTCTTGACCGATATTGTGATTTTGATTTGATTTGCGATTTAATTTTGTAGTCACTGAACTGAAAAGATATTAAGTAATATTAGCAAACAACTCTGAAATTGTACTTTGCTTGCTACTAGATTGAGTGTCACTGGCAATACTTTTAGTTGACTTTTTAGCAAGATACTCCTCATATAGCCATCTGTGGTGCTTTTTTAGGTGCTGGTTGTTGTATTTCCTCGTGGCATTGGCAAGAATTCTACGACAGCTCTTACAAATTACCTGGTTTTATTCAGTGTCTGTGACTTTGAAACCAAGATATTCCCATATTACAGACGTCCTGTTTTTCTTTGATATTATTCCTTTACAGTGTTGCCAGATGTAGCAGAGTGACTCCAGCCCAAAACCTAAAACCCGAGGTCTTATTGAGAGATCACGACTGTTGTATGTTTTTGTATTTTGTACGTGAAGAACAGGGGTTATGGTATCTCTTTGGGAGATCATAACAGGTTTATAAATGAAGGCCGGGGCTGGCGGGCACGCCGTTGCAAAACTGTCCAATTTTTCACTACCCGCCTAGGCCATTTTTTACCCACAAAAAACTATTTCAATCTGGCAACACTGTTCGCTTATCAATGCTTTTGTAGTGGCAGACGCCATCATCCCACTTGTCCGCACTTTCCTGTTTGTGGATGTTCCTCATAGTTCAGTTTCACAATTTTGATTGGGTAGAACGAAAGTGTGCTCACTCAATTGGCTAGTAAAACTGTCACACACAGATGGCAGTCTTGCATTTTCTCTGGGTGGGGGAAGATAAGTAACATATAATTCGCAGCCTCTTTCCATTAGCTAATCGCAACGTTTCAAACTGCGAATTGATTTTAATTAAACACACAGCCCTAGTCTTTGCTATTATGTGAAAATGATTATGCAAATCTGTATGCGTATTGTGTGTTCAGTTCTACATAGACATGAGTGAATACTTGACTAAAAGAAAAGCAACAATGGTGGACTACAGTACAGTATTCAGTTAAGGGTAGGGTTGTAACGGTATGAATTTTTCACGGTATGATAATCGTCTAAAACAATACCACGGTTTGACGGTTTCGCGGTATACGGTATGTTACAAATGTTACAAAATAATAGAACAGTGAAGCAAATTTGACTTTTTCCAAATAATATATTTTTAGTTACTATAAACAACACCACTTACAATGAACAAATAAAAATAAGAAAATAATAAATAATGTGTCAAAGTCCAAATAAAGTCCAAATAAACATGGTGCAAATCCTCAGTAAAAAATAGATATAAATATTTACTATACTATAAATAGTTACATAACGAAACTAGATTCAATATGGAACATCCTCAGGTTTTATGTGCCAGCATGGATATGGTTGTCTATGAATATGGATTTCGATATGGTTGTCTGCAATGCAGACTGACAAACCGCTGCATCTTCATTTGCGTCTTTTAAAAACAGCAAGAGCAGCACTTCGTCTTTGCTGTGTCACTGTTTTGTCATGTTTCTGTGCTGCTGTGCATGCAAAAGTACTTAGTATGAGAATTATTTCATGCCAAACTTTTTTTTTTGCGCTTTATTTAGCCGCGCATAAATGTATGCCTTTCTCTCATTCCGTGTTGTTCAAAAAGCTTGGTCCACAAACAAAAGCGAAACCTATGCTTATTGGTTGTGATATAGCGAGTTTGAACCAATCTGGGCATGGAGGAGGGATAATGCATCAATGTATCATGTCTGATTTGTCCGGAGACACAGTGACGAGCGTTTCTTTGTCAAATCAGCGTTGTCAAATGTTGATGACGTAACCGCACTGATTCCGGAGCCTCTGAAAGTCCGCGAATGTTATGTGATGCAGCACTGGAAAGCTGAGATTCTCTTCTTTATGCCAATCTTTGAATTGTATGAATCGGATCAGCGGATCAAAAGTTATTAAACATTTAAGAGCAATACTTATTTTTAGCCGCGGGCGGCTGTCTCGGTCTTTAAGGGTTAAAACCGTTGATATGCAATTGTTCATGGTATGATAATCGTGCACGTTCAAATCGTGGTAAACCGTCATACCGGTATATTGTTACAACCCTAGTTAAGGGGGGTCTATATAATGTAACACCCTTACATTATATAGAGTCTAGTCACATTAATGTGACCACCTGTCAAAAGCCAAAATAACCAGCATTCGTAGCACAGAATGCTGTAAGATGGGCAGGAAGAGAGTCAATGAGGTTTTGGAAGGTCATTCATAGGGATGTAAAAGCCATGTCAACCAGTTTACATGGTTGAGGATCCAAGGCAAAGACAATCTGATCAAGGTGGTCCCACAGATTCTCAATTGGGTTCAAGTCTGGTGTGTTTGAGGGCCAGATGAGTGCTGTAAACTCATCCTGGTGCTCTATGAATCATGCACTTAAACCTGTAATGCATTGTCCTGTTGGAAGATACCCTTATGTTGAGGAAAAAACATGTAGGTATGTAGAAATGGACATGGTCCACAAGGACAGAAACATACTTCCATTGATCCATTGTGCCTTCCACAATGATGAGTGCACCCAGGGCATGCCATGAAAACATTCCCCAGACCATTTCTGGCTGACGTTGAAAGTAGGTGTTGGTTACATTAATTTGACTGGACTGTGTACTTGCAGAAAGGGGCTGAATGTGCAGTGTTTCATCTAAAACTTGTGGCATGACTGCATTATTCGAGTGTAGCTGTGTTGAAACTTTAACTTTACAACATGCATGTAGTATCTTAGATTTTTGACTCACGGGCAAATACTGCTCCAGACGACCCTCTGGGAAAATGCCATAGAGACGCGGGCCCAACTCTCTCTCTGCTAAAATGGCAAACATCACACTTTCCAAAACAAGTGAATCCACGCCCTGTGTGTTTGAACATAGAGAGACTAATGCCTTTGAGCAAACACCCATAGCATGATTAGATAGCCATTAGTTATATAAGATCAATGAAAAACAACGCTGGGCAATAAACATCTCGTTCAATATACAGACTCTTATCAGCTTATATATTTTCACAGCAGGATTTTTGGTCTACTTGACTTATGATGATGTCAGCGTGGCCTACCTGTAAAATGGCCCCATAGATACGGAGCAGAACTCTTCGAGGTTCAACCCCGGCCGGCTTAACATCATCTGGTAAACTGCACATGTACAGCAGGTTACTGAGTCCTCCACTGCAGATACATTATAGAGCGATTTCTAGTCATGGATTACAACTGAGGGAGATTTCATGGTAATAAAGAAAAATAGAGAATAATTCACGTTTACTTGTATATTGCTTTTCACAATTTTTATCATTACAAAGCAGCTTGTTAACAATACAAAATAACTTTGATTAACCTACATTGAAAGTCAATTTTTAAGCAATGTAAAAAAAAAAGAAAAGTGTACGGCTAAAGTCCTCGAGATAATAATATCAGTTGCTCATATAACAACCTTCAAGATCCACTGGACTGAACAAAGAGGTCAAGCATGGAGTTTCTAAACATGGTGGTAAAAAGTTTTAATACAAATTGTTGATTCATTATGTTTCTTAACAAAACATAATGATTATTACACATTTTTACCATTATTTACAGAAGATACTCAATAGTGTGACAAAAGTTTATATGCCAGTATATTCTGTCAGGCATATTTAAGACGAGAATGATTTGATGACATTTAAAATGAAGATAATGGTGCAGCTAACAAATAAATACTAATTAATTGTCATTTTAAATCTTTATACTTTGCTTTCAAAGCCCTCAGTGTCTCCTTTATCAGGAATAAGTTTTTACTAATTTAAAATTCAATAAAAAAGTAGTATCATCATGACTTCTGTATATATCTCAAGTACAGGTCAGAAGACACTTTACTCATACACACATATACACACACACACACACACACACACACACACACACACACACACATATATATATATATATATATATATATATATATATATAGTTGAAGTCAGAATTATTAGTCCCCTGAATTCTTAGCCCCCCGTTTTATTTTTTTCCCCAATTTCTGTTTAACAGAGAGCAGATTCTTTTAACACATTTCTAATAGTTTTAATAACTCATTTATAATAACTGATTTATTTTATCATTGCTGTGATGACAGTAAAAATTATTTCACCAGATATTTTTAAGACACTTCTATACAGTTTAAAGTGACGTTTAAAGGCTTAACCAGGTTAATTTGGTCAACTAGGCAGGTAGTGTAATTAGGCAAGTTATTGTGTAACGATGATTTGTTCTCTAGACTATCGGAAAAAATATAGCTTAAAGGGGCTAAGAATTTTCACCGTAAAATAGTTTTTAAAAATTTAAAACTACTTTTACTCTAGCCAAAATAAAACAAATAAGACTTTGTCCAGAAGAAAAAAATATTATCAGACATACTGTGAAAATTTCCTTGCTTTGTTAAACATGATTTGGGAAATATTTAATAAAGGAAAAAGAACAAAAAATCAAACAGGGGCTAATAATTCTGATTTCAACTTCATGTGTGTGTGTGTGTGTGTGTGTGTGTGTGTGTGTGTGTGTGTGTGTGTGTACACCCCCCACAAATCTTTCAATTAAAATTAATATTTTCTTTAGGATGCTTTACAATATTATATTTGTGCATATACATTAGTTTATTCAGTACTGAAGTCAAATCTGGAGGTAATCTAACAAAATAACGTACAATAATGTTTCAAAAACTAATAACCCAAATTTATATGCTAGGGAAAAATATTAAATAATTATTATTTTTAAATAGCAAAAATCAAGAGAAACATTTTTTTTTTGCAATATTTCACATAAATTTTAATGTATTATCTTTCTATTTCTAAAAATATTGTGTGCCTAAAATATTATTTTAATAAATATATGTTTATTAAATCTGTTTTGTTCAAATGGAACAATATATATTACCCATACTCACTGAGAAATGGATAAAAATATTCATTTTTTAAATGGGGTGTAATCGTGTATATATATGCTGATAAATAATATAATTTGTCAATTTAATTTGATGGGAAAAAAAATAGAGTCATTGCCATTTTTAAAGTGAGATCAAATTATGTAGCAAATGATCATAAAATGTATACTTCTTTTAAAGTATAATCTTTACTGTAACATTTGACTCATTTATTTATTCACAAATACATTGTGCAGAGTAGAAACCAGACAACTCCCAGATCTAGCAGCATTTAACACTAAATAACTGTATGATATTTACTGAAAAGTTACCTGACTATTTTAATCTGGAAGTCATGCTCCGTTATAACTTTCCATGACCCGGACAGAAAGTCACGGCACCAGCTGAACGCCCTCCTCCTGGTATCCGGGTCCACATCCACGTTACGCCCGTCCTGGTGGGACTCCGCTTCGGAGTCATCATCCCCGTTTGTGCCTCTGGGACTGGCCGATCTCGGGTGTCTTTCTTCCGCCACCATCAGCGAGTCTCCACCAACGAGTCTGTCCGAATCCGCGTCATCCTTTACGCGTATGCCCACATTTCCAGCTGTATCACTCAAGCACTTCACTGTCTGGCCAGAATTCATAATCTTACGCGCTAGAAATCCAATGTGTATTAAAGAAAGTGAGAGAACGGAACCGCTATAACGAAGTGCTCCGACACGCCCCAGAAGCAGCATTAAACGAGCATGAATTAACGCACATGTAAGTTACCGCTATCACTAGCGCACAATGAAACATATGCCCGCGAATACAGAACAACGTTTAAGGCGAGAGAGAAACTACCGGTCGATTAAACGTATCCAAAAAATAATGCTATGTTTCCACATGACCGGCTACGACGTATTAAGAAATCCTGAAGGCTGTTAATTAAACATCTTCGCACTACAACTTCTACTACTTCCTAGTCAAGTAACCGCTAGCGTTGTCATTGCGGATCGTCTTTAGATGATTGGCAGTTATTTTAACCAATCAGTTTTGGAGAATGCGTCACACAACCAAATTTGAGTACCGCCCCCATGAATTCAGACCTATGATTGGTCAGTTCTAAGACGACTACAATGAGAGGTGGGAAATGTAGTCAAGTTAGCAAACTGTATTACAGTAGTGTGTTGAATTAGTGTTACGGTAAGATCTACTAATGAGTAACTGAACTATGTTTACTATATACTTTAAAGATGTTATTTATAATGGCGTAATTACACTTTAAATGTTTTTAAAACGTTTTAGAAGCATTTAGAAAAAAATAGGCCTGTTTAATAATGCAATATTCATACATTTAAATTTTATTTATTGCAAAGTGGGAATTGTTAGATTGTTTTATTCATATTTGTGTATATTTTGCATTTTATGGCTTTTAGTTAGCCTCAAGTTAGTAGAATTAGAACTTTATCGCCATTGTAGTGTTGTACAATGAAATTTGGCAGCTTATAGACACAATAAGACATAAAGAACAAATAAACTAAAATAAATAAATACAGGCTACTGCTCTTGGGTAGAAGTTATTCCTCAGTGTGTTAGTTTGTGCCCTAATTGGTATAGTTTTTGTTTGTCAGCGTAACAATGTTTGCTAAGTGTAATTTTGTTTCATTTTTTTTATGTAATAACAAAAACACAATCACCACAGCTTCTAGCTTTTAAATTCATTCGTTCGTTCATTCGTTGGTTCATTCATTCATTCATTCATTCATTCATTCATTCCTTCATCCATTCATCCATTCATTTTGTTTTAGTTTGTTAGTAAAACCAAAAGCTAATTATGCCTTGAGGCAAATTAGTAATAATTCAATAATAAGATCATTCACAAAGTTAAGAAAAAAGTTGTTCTGATATATACTTGACTATTAAATTAAAGATAAAATTGCATATAGCATTTATTGTGATCAACACTTACAGCAGTAAAGCTGAAATTAAAACCTTTGAAAGTAGTTTTATAGCACTGAATCCTTCACACTCTCTGTCTTTGTCCATATTGGCTTTACACATATACAAGCACACACTCACGGTGACCTTGACATTGGTGAGCAAATATTTTGTCCATGCAGAAAAGCCCACGACCTAAAAAGACCTTCATGACGGCACACCGTGTTCCCTGCATTACCTACTTCCACCAGTATGGCCGCTATTTGCCCTCCTGTGAAAAACGCTTTCAGCACCAAAAACTGAACAGCTCCTCCGAACCAGAGTTAAAGACCCAAACCCCTGCTTTCATTTTTACATATAAGCAGTTATTTATTTATTTATTTATTTATTTATTTATTTATTTATTTGTTTGTTTATTTATTTATTTATTTATTTATTTATTTATTTATTTATTTATTTATTTATTTATTTATTTATTTATTTATTTGTTTGTTTGTTTGTTTTTTATATGAGGAAATATGATGTGCTTGATAATATTGCTAGTCATGTCTTAAATTTGCATAATTTATTCAAATTAACAAATTGTTGCAATAAAATTTTTGTTAAACTTTAACAGTAACAACTTTAGTTGCCCACTGAGAACTGCAATGATGCATCAAAAATCTGTACTTAGCTATCAAAACTGAATGATTTCCTTAACTGTATTTATTGTTATTAGAAAATATGTGACCCTGGACCACAAATTCAAACATTTGTGTGTTTTTCAATTGAGATCTATACATCACCAGAAAACTGAATAAATAATATTCCCAATAATGTATACTTTTTAGGATAGGACAATATTTTGCTGAGTTACAACTAGTCTAAGTCAGCTTTATTGTCAATTCAACCACATACAGGACATACAGTGCATCTGGAAAGTATTCACAGCGATTCACTTTTCCCACATTTTTTTAATGTTGCCTTATTCCAAAATGGATTAAATTCATTTATTTCCTCAACATTCTACACACAATACCCCATAATGACAATGTGAAAAAAAATTTGTTGAAATTGTAGCAAATTTATTAAAAATAAAAAGTAATTAAGTATTCACAGCCTTTGCCATGTAGCTCTAAATTGAGCTCAGGTACTCTCTGTCTCCACTGATCATTCTTGAGATGTTTCAGCAGCTTATTTGGATTTCACCACGGTAAATTCAGTTGATTAGACATGACTTGAAAAGGCATACACTTGTCTATATAATGTCCCAGTGTTGACAGTGCATACAAAACACAAACCAAGTATGAAGACAAAGGAATCGCCTGTAGACCATTGAGACAGGGTTGTCTCGAGGCACAAGGCTGGGGAAGATTACAGAACAAATTTCTGCTGCTCTGAAAGTTCCAATGAGCACAGTGGCCTCCATCATCCGTAAGTGGAAGATGTTTGGAACCACCAGGACTTCCTGGCCGGCCATTTAAGCTGAGTGATCAAAGGAGAAGGACCTTAGTTGGGGAGGTGATTAATAACCCGATGGTCACTCTGGCTGAGTGCTATCATTCTTCTGTGGAGAGAGGAGAACCTTACAGAAGGACAGCCATCTGTGCAGCAATCCACCAATCAGGCCGGTATGGTAGAGTGGCCAAACGGAAGCCACCCCCCGCCTGGAATTTGCCAAAAGGCATCTGAAGGACTCTCAGACCATAAGAAACAAAATTCTCTGGTCTGATGAGACTAGAATTGAACTCTTTGGAGTGAATGCCAGGTGTTATGTTTGGAGAAAACCAGGCACCGCTCTTCCCCAGGCTAATACCATCCCTGCAGTGAAGCATGGTGGTGGCAGCATCATGCTGTGGGGATGTTTTTCAGCAGCAGGAACTGGAAGACTAGTCAGGATAGAGGGAAAGATGAATGCAGCAATGTACAGAGACATCCTGAATGAAAACATGCTTCAGATTGCTCTTGACTGGAGCGATGGGTCATTTTCCAGCAGGCCAATGACCCAAAGCACACAGCCAAAATATCAATGAAGTGGCTTCACAACAGCTCTGTGAATGTCCTTGAGTGGCCCAGCCAGAGCCCAGACCTAAATCATATTAAACATCTCTGGAGAGATCTTAAAATGGCTGTACACTGTCGCTTCCAATCCAACCTGATAGAGCTTGAGAGGTACAGCAAAGAGGAATGGGCAAAAACTCCCAAAGACAGGTGTGCCAAGCTTGTGGCATCATATTCAAAAAGACTTGAGGCTGTAATTGCTGCCAAAGGTGCATCAACAAAGTATTGAGCAAAGGCTGTGATTACTTCTGTACATGTGATTTTTCAGCTTTTTTATTTTTAATAAATTTGCAACAATTTCAAAAAATATTATTTTTCACATTGTCATTATGAGATATTGTGTGTAGAATTTTGAGGAAATTTTATTAAATCCATTTTGGAATAAGACTGTAACATATAAATATGTTGAAAAAGTGAAACATTATGAAAACTTTCCGGATGCACTGCACAGAGAATCGAAATTGTGTTACTCTCAGACTGTGCATAACAGATAATATTATAAAGACAATTAATCAAAATTTATCTAAAAAATATAGGTAAAAAATATATATATTTATAATTACAATTATAATTAAGGGCACATGGCAAGAAGTGCAAACCAGGGTTGCACTTTTGCACAGTCAACAATTTGAATATCTGGATTCTGAGTGTTCAAACTGATCTAAATATGGAAACATTCAACTTTAAAATTGACTAAACGATGTTCTTATGTGCATTAGCCTACTTATAAATTATTAATTTTGTATAATAACAAAAGAAAATAAAGGCAACATGATCCTTATGTAATATCCTTAGGATTTTGACATTTATAAATCTATAACTTTGACCCATGTATTGGCTATTAGCAAAAGTAACAGATTTAACATGAGACTGATTTTGTAGTCCAGGATCACAAGTGTATAATAATAAAGCAGAAGCCTGTCAAAAATATAGCAGCATGATACTTTTTAGCCTACTAACTATACTAAATAACAAATATATAAAATAAATGTATTATTAACAATAATTGGTAATACTCTTAGGAATAAAACGAATAAAAGTCACATTATTTTGCGTTTATATTTTGGCAATAAAATCTTAAAAGAGCTGAAAGAACATGCGTCGATATGGTATTGACTGAACGCTCGTGTTTCGCTTGAAGGCAATGATTTCTTATTGTGATTTTGAGCTGCAGTCGATCCGCTACAGTATCTGTGTTCTGCCCACAGGAAACATCGTGCTGCAAAATCTTACGTAGCTCTCAAACATTATACGGAGGCCGATTATTGAGCCGTTAACAACAACAGCTAATCGCTTCAGGAGAGACACACTGGTCATCCTCCAGGTGGCGCTCCGCGGCTCAGCAGACCAAACCTTCAGAGAAGCAATGCGAATATAAGACATTTCTGGAGATGTACCTTCCCGAAACAAGTTTATAAGTTTAAATCTGTTCATTTCAGTAGGCTGATTCATTTTTGACATACAAAAATACATCTGCAGCTAGCAAACAAGTTATTTAAATAAATATAAACCAAAAATAATTAGGTAGGCTATTTAAGAGCATATTGAACATGCACAAGGAAAAACAATTGATACCACGTGATATCCATTTAATTTCCAACAGACTTCCTTTATTCTCCAGCAGAATCCTCCATAAGTTTTCTTTTTATTACAGTTGGTGTATTCTGTATTTTTATTAGCCTGTTCCAAAGCTTCACTGCTTAGCAGGGGTGCTCAACCTTGTTCTTGGATGTCTGCCTCAGAGTTCAACTCCAACCCTGATCAAACATAAATGAACTAATTATTAGGACCTGAACAGCACTTGATAATTACAGGTAGGTTTATTTAATATGGGTTGCAACTCAAATCTGCAGGAAGGTAGATCTCCAGGAACAGGGTTGAGCACCCCTGGCTTATAGTGTAGTGTAGTGGCTGGGCCCATAAACAATGTTATATTGAATAACGATAACATTTATGTCTATAACAATGATAAACTCTGGATTTTTTTTTACTTTGTGTTGATCTAAGAGCCAATCACACAACATAAATGTGTTACACTGTAAAAAATTCCTGTAAATTTACGATGAAAATAAACAGCAAAATACTGTTTTAATGTAAAAACAGCAAGTTGCCATTTTTTACAATGCATCATGGGAAGACTTGCTCACTTAAGTTTGAGTGGTTGAGCAACAACAGTAAGGGCACTGTAATTTAACGGTTTTATACCATATTTTTTTCTGTGTACACAAGACGCCATTTTGGATTATCTACATGAGGTAAGTTTGCAGCTCCAAATGTGACTAACTATCTGTAAAGTACCTGTTATTTTTTAAAATCACATGTAAACATCCAATAAACACACAACTGCAACAATGATTTGACTGTGTGAATTTGAAAAGCAAGATTAGCATAAGGACTCGGTAACGTTAGTCCTCACATCTCCTGGAGCCTGGATGGATATTTTACCTGAATTTTTAGGAACAGTGCAAATGTTGAACGTTATAATTTGTGGTTACATTAACTGGAACATTGCCCTGCATTTTATGACAGATTTGAACTGCGTGCCTCTGTTTGAAACTCCAAGGTACTTACAAGAAAGGATAATTGGATAATTTGGATATTTTCGACGAGGTAAGAAGCTATATCTGTAAACGTACTATCTTTAAATTACTTATTAAATTTAAATATCATGCCATAAACATCCAATCAACACATAACCAAAGCACCTGTTTATTTAATTGCAGGATCCGACCGTGTGAATGTCTTGAGAAGAGAAAGGGGGTAACTTTAGCCTAATTTAGCAAGCTAACGATAGCTGGAGGACTCATTTTCACATCATACACAGGTAAGAATATTAAACCTAGATTTTACATGAACTTTGAGTGAAGATTGTACAGAATCTTTTTTTTTTTTCATGTGGTTACATGTGTAACTTGCATATTTGGTCCATTTTATTACAGATACACCTTTTCATTTGCAACTCCGGTGCTTCTAAAAATAACATTTTAAGATCGAGTGAGACCTTTGTTATTTTTACGTTATTGCAGTTGGTTTATATAGAAATTGACTAGAGTTACGATCAGATTTTATGCTTGGTAATGTTACCTAAAGTGGCAGAGCTTTTAATCTTTTTGATGATGTGAGTAAGGAGTAACTGCTATTATAATGAAAATTCTTTACAATTCATTTTTGACCAATAGATGTCTGCCACCACTGCTAATCTTGAAAAGATGGGTAACCTGCCTGTGACTCCTCATTTGATTCTGCCTGGTAAGTATTTTGTGATTAAGATAGGGAAAAAATCTAATTTGTGTCCCACTATAGACTTTGCTGGTTTGTATTTGACGAAATAGATTCATTAATTTTTAATTCATTAAAGCAAAGTCTCATTTAGTTAGAAATGTATGTATTTGTTTTGATCTAATACCCAAAGAAATAAACTTGCCTTTTAGAAGCCTAGTTATCCTTTAGTATTACTATTGACATACTATTGTCAATGTTTTAACACATGCTTAAGACATTCTGTCACTTTTCATTATCTTTGAATCTCAGATTACCTGGTTTGATTTCATGTAGTTGCTTATTATAATTATTTAAATATTTATTTTAACTTTGAAAAATTATATTGTATGGCTTTATCACGTCTTGCATAATTTTATCATGGCCCTTTCTACACCAAGCCTTTCAAAACAAATGATAAATCACAGAATTAATCTCCAGAATAATACTTTAATCAACCAATTTATTAAAGGTTCAGATGATACTTTGGGCCAGTGGATAAAACAATGGGTGATCAGCATGGAAGGCAGAGTAATCTGTGAGGGTGAGCATGCACACTGGAATTCCTTCAAAGGTAATATGTTTGCACTTACATATTTTTTGTTTAATTTAGCTTGAGGACTTCATGGAATAGAATATTGTTATGTCCAACTTGTCACATGTGTGTTTGTGTGTATACACTACAAGTGAAAAGTTTGAAATCAGAAATATATATATATATATATATATATATATATATATATATATATATATATATATATATATATATATATATATACACACACACGTTTTATATATATATATATATATATATATATATATATATATATATATATATATATATATATATATATATATATATATATATATGTCGTATAATAAGCTTCTTGTGCTCACAAAGGCTAAACAATACTGTAATAGAAACAAGGACAAATACAGCAAAAACTGTGATATAGGGAAATATCAGTTAAATAGTATATATTTATCATAAACTAATTAAATCATGTACTGGTATTTTATTGTATTTAGTTTAATGTGATTCTTGTATTTTAAAGTTAAATTTTGATCATCATTAAAAATACTAGTCCTCAGTGTCACATAATTCTCATGGTGCTTAATATAACCATCTGCTAAGAATAAACATTTATTGTTGTTGTCATAACTTTGTGAAACAATACAATACACATTATTCATTCATTTTCTTTTCGGCTTAGTCCCTTTATTATTCCAGGGTTGCCACAGCTTAATGAACCGCCAACTTATCCAGCACATGTTTTATGCAGTGGATGCCCTTCCAGCTGTCCCACAGTCCAAAGACATGCGATACAGGTGATTGGGTAAGCTAAAATTGTCTGTAGTGTATGAGTGTGAATGAGAGTGTATGGGTGTTTCCCAGTGATGGGTTGCAGCTGGAAGGGCATCCGCTGCGTAAGACATATGATGGATAAGTTGGCGGTTCATTCCGCTGTGGCGACCCCAGATTAATAAAGGGAAAAAGCCAAAAATAAAATGAATGAAGGAATGAATAAAAGTAAATAAATTTTTTATAATGCAAAAAAGATTTTAAAAAAATTTACTTATTTTTTTTTATCAAACAATCGTAAAAAAATGTATCAGTTTCCAAAATACTTTGAAGCTTTTTTTTTTAGCACTGATCATTATAAGAATCAATATTAGTGGTTTTGTACCAATAATATAATGATTTTTTAAGGATCATGAGACACTAAATTAAATGTGAAACTACGTTCAATAAGAAAAAAAATAAAAATTGAAAAATTTGAATTATTTAAATTGTGTAGTAACTAGGGATGTAACAATATTGTAAATACCGTCATACCGCAATAGTAATTTTTTTCAATATTACCGTAGGCGCATGACTCAATAAAACTATTTTTCTGAGAAAAGTTTGCTTAGGCGAATGAAGTGAACGGGAGGTAGCGGGAACTACAATTCCCATCAGCCCAGGCGTGGCCATCATCCTTTGCAGTCTGTTGTCGCTACAGATCCAGTAATGCAGAAATGGAGTGTGGTGCTAGTAGCGGGGAAGAAAAAGAGCTGGAAATGATCGAACCTAAAGTGGGTTTCAAATTGGATGTGTGAAAGCATTTCGGTTTCTCTCTAAAAAGATACAAGAAAGGAGAAAAGGTGACAGACAAAGAAAAAAACAGTATGCAGGCAC
The DNA here is from genome assembly GCF_052040795.2 of Danio rerio. Lineage (NCBI taxonomy): Eukaryota > Metazoa > Chordata > Actinopteri > Cypriniformes > Danionidae > Danio > Danio rerio. Next base: position 9,502,806 of record NC_141038.1, on the reverse strand, counting down.
TGCCAGACTGTTGTGAAATATAAGTCGGGGAATACGACTAACAACAGTCATGGGGACTGCAGAACACAGCACACTTGTTAGATTGATGCAGACATTGACTTGTACCGCAAAGAGACCTCTATCTCACTCATGGCTTGTCCTCTCAAGTGGTGGAAAGACAATGCACAGCGTTACCTACTGCTGTCAACCTTGGCTAAATCATATTTCTCTGTCCCAGAAACCTCAGTCCCAAATGAGAGGGTTTTTTTTCTGTTGCAGGGGACATGCCCAGAGATCCCAGCTTTTACCAGATTATAGTTATATGATCATTTCTTTAAAAAACCCATCTCTATCTAAGTGAGTGAGTGATTAAATGTTTAATGTGATGAGTTTTCAACAATACTAAATTGAAACTTTATATATATATATATATATATATATATATATATATATATATATATATATATATATATATAGTTTAATAGTTGTTTGTTATTAAAATTTAAAAATTGAATTTCCTGTTTCAAAACTTACAGATAGATGGCTAATTTGTATGTCATTGATATGTTCAGTGCTAAGGTAAATAAACACTTTTGGCACTTTTTTCGAGTCTTTTCATTAGTTTTATTTTTCTTGTAAATTATTCAATAAGTATGCCATTCATACCGAGGTATTATCGTACAGTGAAATTCTGATACTGTTACATCCCTAGTAGTAACACTTTAAAATTCAGCATTTTTACTTTATTTTTGATCAAATAAATGCAGCCTTTGTGAGCAGAATAGCCTTTTTAAACATGACCTCTAAAAAATCTGTCCTTCAGATTAATATTTTGAATAGAATGCTTTACAATTATATGTTTGTGCATAAACATTAGATTAGTCAAAGCCAAAATTGGAGCTAATAAACTTAGTACACGGCAGTGAATATTTTGAATATTTTGATGAAAAAAAATAAATACAACTTTAATAATAAACAGGAAAAAAATATTACTCTGTTTAATAAAACTGTTTTGTTTAAATGCACCAATATATATTTGTCTATATTCACTGAGGAATTTATAGGAATATAAATTTTTTAAAGGGGCTGTTCATTTATGCTGAACACTATATGTGGTGTGTGTGTGTGTGTGTGTGTGTGTGCGTGCGTGCGTGCGTGGTCAAAATTATTAGCCTCCTTGATTTTTTTTTTCTTTTTTCAATATTTACATATTTATGTTTAACAGAGCAAAGAATAGTTCACATAATTTCTGATAATATTATTTCTTCTGGAGAATTTTTTTCAGATTTTTAGCTAGAATAAAAGTAGTTTTTATTTTTTTTAAAAACATATTAAGGTCAATATTATTAGTCCCCTAAAGCAATACATATTTTTGATTGTTTACAGAACAAACCATCGTTATACAATGACTTTAATTAACCTAATTAACCTAGTTAGGCGTTTATATGTCACCTTAAGCTAAACACTAGTATTTTAAGAAAATATAGGCAATTATTATCTACTGTCATCATGGAAAAGATAAAAGAAATCAGTTATTAGTTTTTACAAATTAGTTATTAAAACTAGTATGTTCAGAAATGTTGAACAAATCTTCTCTTTGTTAAACAGAAATTGGGGGAAAAAAATATATATATTATATTATATACAGTTGAAGTCTGAATTATTTGCCCCCTGTTTATTTTTTTCCCCAATTTCTGTTTAACGGAGAGAATTTCTTCTACAAATTTCTAAACATAATAGTTTTAATAACTCATCTCTAATAACTGATTTATTTTCTCTTTGTCATAATGACAGTAAATGATATTTGACGAGATATACTTCAAGACACTTCTATACAGCTTAAAGTGACATTTAAAGGCTTAACTAGGTTAATTAGGTTAACTAGGCTGATTAGGGTAATCAGGCAAGTCATTATATAGCAATGGTTTGTTCTGTAGACTATCTAAACATTATATAGCTTAAAGGGGCTAGTAATTTTAACCTTAAAATCAATATTTAAAACAATTAAAACTATTTTTATTCTAGTCAAAATAAAACAAGACTTTTTTCCTGAAAAAAAAAAAATTATCAGATACTGTGAGCATTTCCTTGCTCTGTTAAACATCATTAGGAAAATAATGAAAATAAATAATAAAAAAAGGGCTGATAATTCTGACTTCAACTGTACATATAGCAAATAGGGACTTTAACTATGTACACACACTTCACTGGTGTTGTTCAAAAATCAAACATTTTAACATTTGAATGCCCTTTTCATGTCTTTAATCTTCATCATATAATAATAACCTTTTTTCAGGGAAAACCATTTTAGTGCTGCAAAAATGCATGTGCTTTTTCACTAAAATTCTCTTTCAGAACAGAAAATCACTTTTGCAGATAGTTTATTTATTTTTGTAAGTCATACAGTTTTAAATACCTTGTTCACAGAAAATCTTTTATTCTTATTATTCAGATGCTTTGCTGGCATAAATCCAGAGAGGGGAACCAAGGCTGTGAGAGGAAATGTGACGTCAAAAAAAACTGGCAAGACAGTTCAGAAGAAGACCATGACTGTAAACCCCAAGGTTTCAAACCTTTTAAAGAAACTAATGGACTTTGAATGGGACTTTATTTAAAATGCAGCTAGCTTGAACCCCCTACTTTTGCAACACAGAGGCCTTTTTTTCTTTATTTGCTGAAGCTCATTTTGGGGCTATATATTTTTATATTTTATATCCAAGACTAAATTGTAAAGTGGCTATTTATTAATTTTTTCTATGACATTCGGTAAGTTGCTTCTTGTTGTACAATGCTGAATACGATCTTAACATTTCTGGAGAACTTACAATTTTTGCCTGTTCTTTGGCTTAATATTTTCACAAACACAATGCAGATTTTATTTTGTGTTGTTTGAAAATAAAAAATGTGAAATATAACTTGGATTTATTTCTCTTTTTGAATCATTTTAATCTGAAATAATATGGTTAAATATGGATTGTAATTTAACAGCTTTATGCTTCTAAATAACAGATGCATGCTGTAGATAAAATGTAAAAAAGGTAGGGCACTGTATTTTTACATTAGAATAACAGTGGTATGCTGTATCTTACAAAACAGTATCATGCTGTTAATTTAAAATGGTAGGGCACTGTATTTTTACAGTTCCATAACAGTAGATTACTGTGGCTAAAAAAACAGTATCATGCTGTTAATTTAAAACGGTAGGGCACTGTATTTTTACAGTTCCACAACAGTAGAATACTGTTGCTAACAAAAACAGTATCATGCTGGTAATTTAAAAAACGGTAGGGCACCATATTTTTACAGTATGATAATGGCAACCACAGCTGCCAGTAGATTACCGTTTTTTTACAGGGAAATTTTTTACAGTGTACAATAGGAATCTAAAAGTGAGTTACACCAAACTTTCAGTCAACAAAAGTGTATCAGATGAAAATATGTGATGCCATTTAATGGACTCTCTATTTTTTTTTTTTTTTGGCTTTAGTCCTTGTTGAGTTTTTTCTTTCAAATCTGTATGCATTAACAATTTAAATAAAAAAATATAAATTAAATCACAATTATTAGCCGCCTTTGAATTATTTTTTTATCTTTTTTAAATATTTCCCAAATGATGTTTAAAATAGCAAGGAAATTTTCACAGTATGTCTGATAATATTTTTTTTTTCTGGAGAAAGTCTTATTTGTTTTGTTTCGGCTAGAATAAAAGCAGTTTTTAATATTTTTAACCCCATTTAAAGGCCAAAATTATTAGCCCCTTCAAGCTATTTTTGTTTTCTATAGTCTCTAGAACAAACCATCACTATACAATAATTCACCTAATTACCATAACCTGCCTAGTTGACCTAATTAACCTAATTAAGCCTTTAAATGTCACTTTAAGCTGTATAGAAGTGTCCTGAAAAATATCTTCTCAAATATTATTTACTGCTTTCATGGCAAAGATAAAATAAATCAGTTACTAGAAATGAGTTATTAAAACTATTATGTTTAGATATGTGCTGATAAACTCTTCTCTCTGTTAAACAGAAATTGGGAGAAAAAATAAACAGGGGGGCTGATAATTCAGGGGGGATAATAATTCTGACTTCAACTGTATATCGTTATTGTTTAGTATGGAGTATAATAATCAAAACTGCATTTTTGCCATATTGTTGAGCCCTAGTTTGTGTTTAATACTTTGATCAATAAATGGTTTTCATAAAGGAAAAGGTTTTTATTTTTATGCTTTTTATGCTTTGATAAGGCTAGCTGGGTAAAAAAGAGAAAAAAACTAGAATTTACCTGCTTTTATTATATTTATGCTATAACTTTGCAGCATATATAGTTATTATAATGAGAGATTATTAATTTAGTAAAAGAATTTAATTTAATTTTTGTAAAGGAGAAAGCGTCCCCAATTGTAATCCAATGTTGGGTCAAATATGGTCAAATCGAACAATTTGTTTAACTCAACGGTTGTACAAGAACCCAACATTTATTTTATGCTGTATGTTTTTTTTTTAATTGCTTGAACTGACTATAACAGAACATCAGAAAAAAGTCCAAGGGATTATAGATCTTAGAAAAGGTCAATAATATACAGCCATAAGAGAAAAATATATATAATCACAAATAACATTAGACAGAAAGGGAAAAAATTAAATATAATAATTACAGCAATACTACTACTACTACTACTACTACTACTACTACTAATAATAATAATAAAATTAATAATAATAATAATAATAATAATAATAATAATAATAATAATAATAATAATAATAAAAAAACATACACAAAATAGTAAATCAAACAAAAATAAACAAATGAATGAAATTACAATGACACTTAAAAAAATAACCATAAGGAAAGCAGCTAAAATCAAGGATCTTCTTTAAATAAATCTGTATAATATTTCAGGAATCTTAGTTTTTTTATTATTTTTTATTCTTAATAAGATGAAGTGATTTTAGGAGGGAGTTAAATTCTATTATAAAAATGAGCAAAGGATAGGTAATTATTTGCAAATTTTTCTTTTAAAAATGTTTTGGGTTATTATAATAAAAAAATTATGTATTTTGGACTAAAGCATTTCACAGCATTGGCAAATATGAGAAATTAGGAGTGACCAAAACTGCTTGTAAATTGGACAATCAAAAAAAATAACCTATATGCTAATGTCTCCTCTGCTTGTTTGCAGATAGAACAGGAGCTGTCAAGAATTTTATGGTGTATGAATTCGAACTAAAACTAATAACTAATCAAACTGACCAATCAGTGACAGCTTCTGATATCTAAGCCACTCCCATTTATTCCATCAGTTTCATGTTCGCCGTCATTCTACTCGCTCGTTCTGTTTCTGTGCCTCATGCACGCGCCTCTGCCTCCTCAGCATCAGCATCATCAGATGCGCGCAGATCACGCCAAACAGCGCACTGGTTTACCAGCAGGTGTGTGTGAGCGAAACACAAGATAATCGATATCTATACATCGCCACCTATGTGTGTTCTTGATATCTGACTCGCATTTCTTCGGATCAGCGATTGGACCGTTTTGATGGTTTGATTCCCAGCGGGCGTTATCAGTCAGCGTGGCCGCGAAAAGAAGACGGAATCAAGCGAGATCATATTTAATATCCGCCTCTCCAGCGTCTGTGGATGGGCTGCGGACATCTGCATCTGCAGTCTCTGTTTTTGAGTCACTAAGAAGATGGCGGACAGGGCAGAGATGTTTTCTCTCTCCACCTTCCACTCCCTCTCTCCTCCGGGATGCAGGTAAGACGCGCAAATGCTTCTCTGGGGCGCGCGCGGGGTTTCCGCTGCTTCTGCCGTATATTTATTCATATAATCGGCTCTTATGTGATCGTTAACGTAGCGCTAATGTCCTCAAGCACATTCAGAAATTAGCATCAGCATCATCAGCATCCGCAAGCAGTGATCCTTAGCATCCTCTGTTTGTTGATGTGCATAAACAATAACGCCCTTGTTGTTGTTTTTTTAATCATCATTATTATAGTTGTCGTTTGTGGCACGGATGCGTTGTGTATATGTGTAAATGACGCGCTTGTGACATGAAACTAAGCGAAGGACAAGCGATTGATTTTTGTTCCTTTTTTTTTCTGCCTGGCATGTCATTGCCTGACGCATCCTCTCTCTGAGATAGTTGGCATATACTGGAAAGACCCACGCCCTGTTGTGATGCTCATAACTGCATTTTAATCCGTGATCACATATTTTAATGTTCTTATAATTATGTAATTATACAGGGCTGAGTAACACTATTGAACAGTCCTCAAATTGTGATGCGGAGCTGCTTGTAATTGCACATTGTTATCGGTATAACTGTAATAATTGTGCTGGGGAAAAGGGTATTTATTTACATGTTAGTTGTGATCATGTTTTGTATCATAATTTACTTCCATCTACAAAAAAGTTTAATGGGATGTTTTGTAGCACTTTTAATCTGCTAATAGGGTAAAATACATGTGTAACTTGACTACGTTGTCAAAAAAAAGAAGCATAACATGTATAATGTCCTACGACTGGATCTTGTTAAATCAAGCTGGTTTGTGGATTTGCTGTATACAACATGTATACAACATATGCCAGAGTAGTTGGCGGTTCATTCCGCGGTGTTATTTCCTGATAAATCAAAGCGAAGGAAAATGAACGAATGTTTAATTAAAATTACAGAAGTTTTCCAACTTTAAAGCACAATGCATAATTCAAAATATTGGAAAACACATGCAAATAATAATATTCAACTATTCATTAATATAGTTCCTTTATTAATCCGGGGTCGCCACAGCGGAATGAACCGCCAACTTATCCAGCACGTTTTTACGCTGCGGAGGCCCTTCCAGCCGCAACCCATCTCTGGGAAACATTCATACACTCTAATTTACACTGATACACTACAGACAATTTAGCCTACCCACTTCGCCTGTACCGCATGTCTTTGGACTGTGAGGGAAACCGGAGCACCCGGAGGAAACCCACGCAAATGCAGGGAGAACATGCAAACTCCACATAGAAATGCCAACTGACTCAGCTGATGCTCGAACCAGCAACCTTCTTGCTGTGAGACAACATCACTACCTACTGCACCACTGCGTGGCCTAATATTAATATTCCTAAATGTATTTTTGATTGCATAGAGTGCATGGTGGGTATTTCTTGGCACCTGATTGTATTTCTTATATAAAATACATAAATGTATATGCACCTATAAACTTGTCAGTGCTGCCTTGTGGCTTTTCAGTGGCAAGACTATATTATGGATAGTCTCATGACATTCCTCAATAGTGAGGTAATAAGCTCTTCTCGAAGCAAATGCTGTTTTGGACTGTTTTACTCACAGGGCCGTTTATATCGAAGTTGATATCTAGCTGTATCATGTTGTTTCATTCATTTATTAATTTTCTTTTCGGCTTACTTCATATATTAATCAAGGGTTGCCACCGCAGAATGAACCGCCAACTTATTCAATTTAATTTATCTTTATTTGTATAGCGCTTTTACAATGTAGATTGTGTCAAAGCAGCTTCACATAGAAGATTATAGTGAATTGAAACCGTGTCAGTTCAGTTTTCAGAGTTTAAGTTCAGTTCAGTTTAGTTCAGTTCAGTGTGGTTTAATATTCACTGCTGAGAGTCCAAACACTGAAGAGCAAATCCATCAATGCGCACCTCTACAAATCCCGAATCATGCAAGCCAGTGGCGACTTATTTAGCATATGTTTTACGGAGCGGATGCCCTTCCAGCCACAACCCAACACTGGGAAACATCCATACACTCTTGCATTCACACACATACACTGCGGCCGATTTAGCTTATTCAACATCTAACTTTTACAAGGTGTGTTGTTAGCCCAACGCTCAACCCCTAACCTGGAGGACCAGGACATACACTATGGACATTTTAGCTTACCTAATTCACCTATAGCACATGTCTTTGGACTGTAGGGGAATCCGGAGCACCCAGAAGAAACCCAGGCCAACACGGGGAGAACACGCAAACTCCACAAAGAAATGTCAACTCGAACCAGCAACCTTCTTGCTGTGAGGCGACAGTGCTACCCACTGTGCCGCCACATGTTTTATACACTGTATCAGTGGTTTAAGCAGCTATTACTAGCTCTAAAATTACATTTTGGAATTAGAAACAAAGATTTAAGATAAGGGGGCAGCGTGGGGGAGCAGTGGGTAGCGCTGTCGCCTCACAGCAAGAAGGTCGCTGGTTCAAACCTTGGCTGGGTCAGTTGGCATTTGTGTGTGGTTTCCTCCCAGGTGCTCTGGTTTCCCCCGCAAAGACATGCGCTATTGATGAATTGGGTGAGCTAAATTGGCTGTAGTGTATGTGTGCGCATGGGTGTGTGTTTTCTAGTGATGGGTTGCAGCTGGTAGGGCATCCTCTGAGTAAAACATTTGCTGGATAAGTTGGCGGTTCATTCCGCTGTGGCGACCCCAGATTAATAAAGAAACTAAGCCGAAAATAAAATGAACGAATGAATGATTTGAGATAAGATGTGGAATGAATTATTGTTCCAGACGAGAGTGTTTTTTAAACAAAACCTGGCAAATGACTATTAATAATAATCTGCAGTTCTGCATAATACCTTGAGATATAAAAACTGCACAGTATGTGGAAAAATGAACTCCAGAATTAAATAAATATATAAATTATGTGCATCCGAGATGCAATGCATCACTTTAGATGTGCATTATTTTCTAATAATTTAATGACCTATCCTTAGTTATTCTTTTTTATACATAAAGTTGAAGGCAGAATTATTAGCCCCCCTTTGAATTTCTTTTTCTTTTTTTAAATATTTCCAATATAATGTTTAACAGAGCAAGGAAATTTTCACAGTATGTCTGATAATATTTTTTGTTTTGGAGAAAGTCTTATTTGTTTTATTTCGACTAGAATAAAAACAGTTTTTACATTTTTAAACATCATTTTAAGGACAAAATTGTTAGTCCCTTTAAGCTATATTTTTTACCGATAGTCTACAAAACAAACCATCGTTATACAATAATTGACCTAATTACCCTAACCTGTGTAGAAGTGTCTTGAAAAATATCTAATCAGATATTATGTGCTTTCATCATGGCAATGGGGGGCTAATAATTTAGGGGGGCTAATAATTCTGACTTCAACTGTATATATATGATACTGCATTCATTTTTTAAAGATGTTTGATAGCCTTTAAGTTCTTGCAGCTGCTGTTGGTGCAGTATATGTGACCCAGTATATAATGTTGCACAGGTATATTTTTGACAATAGCCAAAAATTCACTGTACAGGTCAAAATTAGTGTTTTGGAATATGAAGTAGAAATTGGTATAATTTTCTGACTTTAAATTTATAAAAACTATTTTTTTGTTTGTAATGTGCATTGCTAAGCACTTGATTTACACAACTTAAAAGGTGTTTTTTTAATATTTAGATATTTTCGATCCTTCAGATCACAGATTTTGATATAGTTGTATCTCGGCCAAATATTGTTCTGTCATAACAGTTCAGTCAAACCAATGGAAGGTTTTATTCATCTTCATGTGGTCTAAATCTCAATAAATAAGACACTTATGACTGGTTTTGTGGTCCGGGGTCACAAATGTTTTTTGTCAAGCTTTCTTTAAAGCATAAAAATAAATAATATTTAGAATTTTTTGGTTAACTTTTGTTGGCTTTAAAAAGTGGTTAAACAAATAAGTCTCAGCACGTTTTAAATTGCTATGCCATTAAATTATGTATGGTTTATATTTAACCACTTACTGTTATGTAAGGAACTTGTTGGCTGTGGGTGACAGTTAATTTTCATTTTCTCCATGGCAGTAATGACACGCTGGTCTGTCAGTGAGTGTATTCGGGTATGGGTGTGCATTGATATCACATTTATTCCAGAAATGAATGTGATATTTGCTCACAGGGAACATTCAGTCTGAAAATACGAAAACGGACAGAACAATCCATCCACCTTTATGCTGAGTATATACAGTTGAAGTCAAAATGATTACCCCTCAAGTTACTTATTTTTCCCTTTTATCCAATATTTCCCAAATGATGTTTAACAGAGCGAGGATTTTTTCACAGAATTTTTGATAATATTTGTTTTTCTGGAGAAAGTTTATTTGTTTTATTTCAGCTAAAAGCAGTTCTTACATTAAAAAAAAACATTTTAAGGTCAAATTATTAGCCCCCTAAGCAATATTTTTATTATCCGTCTACAGAACAAATTATCATTATACAAACCCTTGCCTAATTATCCTAACTTACCCAATTACCCCAGTTAAGCCTTTAAGTCACTTTTATGTCACTTTAAGCTGAATACTATCTTGATATCTAGTCAAATAGTATTTACTGTCATCATGGCAAAGATAAAATAAGTGAGAAATTAGTTATTAAAACTTTTATGTTTAGAAATGTGTTGAACAAATCTGTCTGTTACACAGAAATTGGGGAGAAAACTAAATGGGGGGCTGTAAACACAGAAATCTGACTTCAACTGTTTGTGCATAGAGATGAAACATTCAGCAGAATAAATCCTTTGGTTAACATCACATTTGAGAGTCTGTCAGTCTCAGGTCAAGCGTCTATCTAAGGCACGTGCTGGAACGGGACAGGTGATGTCAACTCAACTGTGCTGTAAAACAGGACATGACGGCTTAACAAAAAGACATGCAATGGTTTTGTTGTCAGCTGAATGTGCATTACTTCTGCTTTTTGCTCTAGCTGTTCTACTCTTAACTATCGTTTTTACCCCCTACCTCACTGCTTTTTTTACAGTGTAATTGTGGATGCATATCCATTCCTTGTCCTTCCAAAAACCTGTCATCTCTTAAAATAAAAAAGTAACAGGCTGCAGTCACTTTCTTTAATGCCTCAGGATGGTTGTTTAATGAAGAGGAATAGAGGCTTGCTCACTTATGATTGAAATAACTGCACTGCAGGAACAAAAGACTTTACAATACACAAACATTATTCTCTGGTAAAATAACATTCATTCATTTATCTTCGGCTTAGTTCCTTTATTGATGAGGTGGATTGAACCGCCAACTTATACATCATGTTTTAACCAGCGCATACCCTTCCAGCCGCAACCCAGCACTGGGAAACACTCATACACTCACATTCACATACTAAATCGGCCAATTTAGCTTATTCAGTTCACCTATGGCGCATGTCTTTGGACTGTGGGAGAAACCGGAGCACCCAGAGGAAACGGACGTGAACCCTGGGAAGAACATGCAAACTCCACACAGAAATGCCAATTGAGCCAGCCGAGGCTCGAACCAGCGACCTTCTTGCCATGAGGTGACAGTGCTAACCACTAAGCCACCGTGCCGCCTGGTCAAATAGCAGCGCAACTTTAAAATGTTTTGGCCAAAACATAAAATGCAAGTTAAAAAAATATATATTTTTTTTTTGCTGCTTGTTCATACTCCTTATTTAAAATGAGCTGAATCAATTGTTGTTTTGAATTAATTGCTGAATCAATGAATTGTTTTATGTACAGCCTAAATTTGTAAAAACAAACAAATAATCTTAATTGATTTGTGTCAGGACAGCATGGAGGAATTGTGTTGTACCCAGCATTTTTTTACAGCATCTACTCTTCTCCAAGTTCACCAGCCACTTGTGTGTATTTCCGGAGTAACTGGTAAATTTGCGTGCTGAATCCTGCGTTCTGCTTTTTACCTGCGGCAAGTAAACATGGTGACGACCATCTCATGTTATAGATCATGATCACTTACACGTTTATGTGAACTGGTAAAACTTGCTGTTTGAGATTATATCTCATTAAGATTATTTTTCTTACCCAATTCACAAATAATTTAACTTGATTTAAGCAAAAATCACTTAATTTTGAGGGTTTTTTATTTAGAAAACAAGACATAATTTCTTATGCTATTTCATGTGTGTAGTATGTATCTTAATCTAAAAATATTTAAGTATTTGGATTGAAAACAGGACAAAACTACTTAGTTTTTATTTTATTATTATTATTATTATTATTATTATTATTATTATTATAACAGCTTAGGGATGAGCTTCTTTGAATAAATGGTTGGAAATGAATGCTTTATTTATTCATCGCTTAATCGAAAAATAATCAACAGATTAATCGATTATTAAAATAATCGTTAGTTGCAGTCCTAGTGCATTTACTTAACAACTGCATTTTGGGGTATTGAAAAATGCAAACATTTAAAAACAGGTTATAAAATAGTTTTAATAGGATTTCAGTAACAAATAGGATTGCAAATAGGATTTCAACAACTACAAAAACCCTAATGTTGTAAAATTGATGTATAACAACCCAAAACAACAATGCAGGACTACAGGATGTTATTTGTGCAGGTGCATTGTGTTTCTTTACACAGTAGCATCACCATCTACTGCCGATTTAATAAAAAAAATTATAGGAAGAAGAACAACTCATAAACTTTTACAATTTTACCCCCAGTGTTTAATGTGACGCAATCAGATACAATCATGTATAATGCTATTTATTATAATATTTTATTAATATTAATTCAGTTTGATTCATCTTTATTTCCATAGCACTTTTACAATCTAGATTGAATCAAAGCAGCTTAACATAGAAGTTCTAGTAACCTTAAACTGTCTGTCCAGTTTTCAGAGTTGAAGTTCAGTTTAGTTCAGTTCAGTGTGGTTTAAATTTCACTGCTGAAAGTTGAATGATGTATTGCACTTGAATTAATATAACGTATTTTACTAGAATAAACTCATTTAATTTTGATGTTACCATCGTGAATATTGGAAAAAAACGATGTGGAGCATTAATTCACAGGAGAAAGGGTTTCCTTATTTCTCATACAGTGTGTGGGATGAATTATTTAATGGATTTTCACTGTCCAGGGAGAATAGTGTGGCTTGGTTCACATATAGTGTGTGTGTGTGTGCTGGTTTTAATGGATTACGAGGACACAAATTTGTATAATGACATGAGTATGACCTATGTATTACAATGTTGAGGTGGTTTATGAGGACATGCCGTGTGTCCTCGTAATTAAAAAGGCTTAAACATAATATTTAATAAGTGCTTTTGACGTTTAAAATTTGCCAGATTTTTTCATGTGAGGCTTGATGTTAGGGTTACATCGTGTCCTAATAACACGCAACATGACAAGATTCCAGCGACAAGCAATTGGTCTGTCTGTACCAAACACGACGTGACTTGACAGAAACATTTAAATACAAGCCACCACACTCCCAACCAAATAATAAAGGCTTTTAATCTCATCAAAACAGATTAAACCTCTTTAACATTATTAATAGGCTACTGAGTGGCTGATGTTGTTGAAGTGCACTGAAACTCAGCTTTCATTTTCAATCTGTCTGCTAGTTATTTTATTTTCAAGATCTAAAGTGATCTATCTTCTGCTGCTTTCAGTATGGCAATACATATCAAACAAGGCTATATAAATTAATATTGTGAGCATTTAACATTAAATAAAGCACATAATCAGTACCTGAGGTGATCTGTCATAGTAGTAGTATATGCTGTTGTTCTCACACAAAGTTGCAGAAATAGAAAGCATTTCTAAAATAGAAATTTTGTGCGTCGATGTTGCAGATGGTTAGAACAAAAATTAGTTTTAACATGGAAAAGATACCTTTTATCACGTGACAAGGCTTTGCCTCGTGTGTAGTTAGGACACTGTGTTAGGGTAAGGTGTAAAAATACATTACGCCTATGAAAAGCCGTCCTCATAAACCACCAAAACTAACTTGCTTGTGTGTGGTAGAGAGAGATGATGGCTCAGCAGTACTCGGTAATGCACATGTGGTCTTAAGGCCGATGCTCTCTATAAGCACCTAAAGCTTTTTCGCACGCTGCATAGGGACAGAAAGAGACACACATAACACACAAATATAATAATCCTTTGAAGAACACATTCATGAAAGCATCCTCTCCATAAGCTGTTTATGTAAGTCTACAGCTGCTCCCTTTGAAATACTGAAATACTATTAAAATGTTTGCGTGTGTGCATTTTGCTTCTGAATGTTTTGAGTTTTGCACGAAACATCCGTTTGGTTTCAGTTAGAATTTAATTATCAGTTTGGAAGGAAAATCTGATCCAGCAGGTAAAAACAGAAAGCCGTAACACGTATATCAGAGTTATTCATGCAGTACATAGTGTTACCGGGCACACAGTGTAAAATGGCATCGATAATATCAGGAAAAATGTCACGCTGCTTAATGTTTTTGTGGAAACAATATAGTATGTCATGATTCTTTGTAGAGCTAGTTCAAAAGAACAGTGTTGAAAAAAAAATAAAAATAATAATAATTATATATATATATATATACATATATATATATATATATGTATGTACGTATATATATATATATATATATATATATATATATATATATATATATATATATATATATATATATATATATATATATATATATATATATATATATATATATATATATATATATATATATATATATATATATATATATATATGTGTTTGTGTGTGTGTGTGTGTGTGTGTGTGTGTGTGTGTGTGTGTGTACACTCATCGGCCACTTTATTAGGTTCACAACTGCTCATTAACGTAAATATCTAATCTGCCAATCAACTGGCAGCAGCTCAATGGATTTAGGCATGTAGACATGGTCAAATAGATCTGCTGCAGATCAAATCGAGCATCAGAATGGGGGAAGAAAGGTGAGTTAAGTGACTTTGGGCTGGTCTGAGTATTTCAGAAACTGCTGATCTACTGGGATGTTTACGCTAAAAATATCTCTAGGGTTTGCAAAGAATGGTCCGAAAAAGAGAAAATATCCAGTGAGCGGCAGTTCTGTGGGTGCAAAAATGCCTTGTTGATGCCAGAGGATAGAGGAGAATGGGCAGTCTGGTTCCAGCTGATAGAACTCAAATAACTACTCGATACAACCGAGGTATGCAGAAGAGCATCTCTGTCAACATGTCCAACCCTGAGGCGGATGGGCTGCAGCAGCAAAAGACAACACTGGGTGCCACTCCTGTCAGCTAAGAACAGGAAACTGAGGCTACAATTCCCACAGGCTTATCAATATTGGACAATAGAAGATTGGAATAACGTTGCCTGGTCTGATGAGTCTCGATTTCTGCTGCGACATTTAGATGGTAGGTTCAGAATTTGGCATCAACAACATGAAAGCATGGATCCATCATGCCTTTCATTAACGGTTCAGGCTGCTGGTGGTGGTGTAATGGTGTGGAGATGTTTTCTTGGCACACTTTGGGCCCATTAGTATCAACTGAGCATTGTGTCAACACCACAGCCTACCTGAGTATTGTTGCTGACCATGTCCATCCCTTTATGACCACAGTTTACCCATCTTCTGGAGGCTACTTCCAGCAAGACAATGCGTCTAGTCATAAAGCGTAATTCATCTCAGGATTCTTGAGCATGACAATGAGTTCACTGTACTCAATTTGCCTCCACGGTCACCAGATCTCAATCCAGTAGAGCACCTTTGGGTTGTGGTTAAACAGGAGATTTGCATCATGGATGTGCAGCAGCTGTGTGATGCTCTCATGTCAATAAGGACCAAAATCTCTAAGGGAATATTTTCTGTACCTTGTTGAATCTATGCCACGAAGGATTAAGGCAGTTCTGAAGGCGAAAGTGGGTCCAACCCGGTACTAGTAAGGTGTACCTAATAAAGTGGCCAGTGAGTGTATACTTAGAATGTGATTACAATAGTATTACAATAGATTAACTGTCACATGACATTCTTACATCATGTATAGCATATACTTGAAATCCAATTTGATGATGCTGTGTAACCTACTTGAGATCTAATTAGCATGTCTGATCAGAATATTGATAGTGATGAAAGGTTCATCTTAACTACGTTTCTGCTCTGAGTCACGTAATGTAATTTCGTCATAAGAGAAGAAGAGAAAGTGTGGGCAGGGATTTCTGGTTTGTAGTCGCTTCATGTCCTCAGAGATTGTTTTTCACGCATGATCTGTTACATAACACGTCTTTGGTGTAGGATGATTGACAGTATTGTGAACGTGTATTAGTGAGATATACTAATAAAAGGGAAGTTCACATGAAAATTAAAATGTGCAAGTTTCTTACCCTCAGGTCATGCAGTATGTAGGTGATTTTAGTTTTTCAATATTAAAGGTTTTTAGCTGAAACTGGTGTCCTTATTAATGCAAAAAAAAAAAAAATGAAAGTCAATGCTTTGACAGCAAAATAAAATCAATACCTTTGGCTATTGATGATACACTGAGGTCGCGTAAAGCAAACAATTGTTCTTTGGAAGAAACTAAGCACTATTTACAAAACACTCTAAAATGCTGGATTATTGTAAACCCAATATTTGGTCAAATATGGACAAATCCAGCCATTAGGCTCAAAAGTACCTTTTAAATAGAAATTTTCCACATTTGACCCAATGAGTGCGTTTACATGGACACCAATAATTTGATTTTAATGCGATAAATTCTGCAAAAAACTCTGATTAAGAGTCGACTATGTAAACAGCGATTTTAGATTAATCTATTCCAATTAAGGTCATAATCGAACTAAAGAGAAATCGAATTAAGACATGGAGTATGCCGATTGTAGTCGCATTGTTGAAGTCCAGTACAGACATGTAAACACCCTAATCGAACTATTACTGTCATGATAGGACTTTTCACTGCGTTTTGCGACAGGATAGCCCACACCCACACACACACAGCTGTTTTGACACTGTTTGCACTTACTGAGTCAGTGCAGACCACAGACACCTGCATTGCCAAATGCAGTGTTTGTTTTTTTCTTCCATTCAGCATGCGCTATGAACTTCTATTAAAACAACACTCTTCCAGCAGTAATAGTTGCATCCAGTATCTTGTTTGTCACGGCGGGCATGCATAAATGATTCTGAATGAAAGTGAAAGTGCCAAACTGCAGTTAAAGTTGACCAATTAAAAATAAAACACCCGAAATTACATGAGACTCCAGAGGTAATGTGAATAGCGTGGTGACGCAAAGACTTTAATCGAATTATGTGCTACATGTAAAACGGAATCATGAAAGGAATATTCAAAAAGAAACTCGTGTAAACAACTTAATTTATTATCGTCTTAATTAGATTAAGGCAAATAATTTGATTACTGATGTCCATGTAAACGTAGTCACGGTTGCTTTATGAAAGCCCAGTCATATTTAGAGTGAACTACAAAAGCCTATTCATCAGCATAGTGGCAAAACAGGACTTTGCTATCTCTGTGAAAAACTAAAAATGTCAAAAAACATATATAAAATACAGTGTATGGAGATTCCTGTGTTCATGTGTTTATCCTTAAAATACTATGTTTATAATATCTCTTAGTCGCTGACATAATCATGGCGGACCGCTGCTTCTCATTCAGGGCTGTCTTTGCTAATGACTCACAACTGTATTTAAATTCCTTATAAAGTGATTTTTGCACAACTGGTCCCTTGTATGTTTTTCTGAAGAAAAGCAAGTCACCTACATCATAGTAAATTAATGGCACATCTCCATTTTTAGGTGAACTTAGTCAACAAATTGAACTCATGATTGATTAGAGGAAATGTTAAAGAGCCCCTATTACGGGTTTTTGAAAATGACCTTACGTAGTGTGTAACAGCTCTAAGTGAAGTGAAATATCCAGCTAAGGCTTACATCTGAAAGTGCACATTGTTTAAAACTATTGATTCATTTATAAAAGAGTTGACTCATAGTGTTTCAAATGAATCATCTTGAGAACGAGTCTTTAGCTGTTTTGGTGTGACATCGATACGAAACATAAGCTCCGCCCAATTGTTGCGTGAGCAAACCCGGGAAAATTGAAACCTGTGGCCCACAAACACTGTAGCAGATCCTGGTTGAATCAAGTCATGTAGACGCTGTGCTCAGCTAGATATTATTGGAAGTGTAAGGGGAAAGTTAGTGTTATTTTCTCTCCGCAAAGATGAAACTGTTAAGAGTCAATGGTTGAAGTTTATTTTTACAAAAATACCTCAGAATTATACCTCAGTTCCCGTCATTATTCTGATGAGTGCTCCTGGAATCTACAGGCTTACAACAGGGGATTTGTTGGCCGTTTGTTAAAGGAAGGATCAGAAAAGACTAATGATGTATAAGACTTTGTCAGAGCTCAACAAACTTTACAGTACACAGTTCATGGATTAGTTTCTTCCTCCATTTCACAACCGTAAGTAAGTTCGATTAAAATGGCTGCCTCCTTGTTTTCTCTTGCTTGCAAATTATGCATTTAATTGTGTTTTGTTACTCTAACCGCTTGTACTGTATCTGGTTAACTCTTTATATTCATATCGAGTCTTTAGCCACGTTGAAAATGCGACACATGCTGCTTTGTTTACGGATTTAAAGGAGTTAATGAGCTCACATTCCACAGCCGTTTGTCATTGCTATGGCCACGGTCAGCTGTTCCTACACATGTGCAACGGTCAAGGTTCAGAATAGTTCATCTTTTGCCGCTGTGTGGATTAATACTGAATGTGTTTCATGGTTAGGAATAGAGCAATATGCTGGTGTTTAACTGCATTGCTTTAATGCACTCATGCATTGGGCTCACACACATACCTTCCAACAGTTGTCCTTAAAAATCTGGGACACTGAAGAAGTTAGGTTCAGGGGTGAGGTGTCTGAATAACACTGTTGAGAACCTGGTAGTGTACACTGTGGTGTTAGTAAGTTAACTACTATGAAGCATGTTTCGGGTGGCCACTGCGATCGCATCCTATACCAATGTTAGCGAACCCGGGGGATTCACAGACTGTACCAAAATGCTGAGGACCGGGGAGGAGTGTTGGCAGGTATGCTCACACATACACTATGGACTCTGACTGCTTTAATACTGTCGATAAGCCATGGTAGGCTTTTCCCTCTTTCTCGCGCCAAACACTGTCGGCCAATTACAACAGGCTGTCATTGGTCCAATCAGCGCAGATTAGCTTCACGCTAAGGTGGGGTTTGGGAACAAATGAATCACTGAACGAATCTTATTAGAGTCGCTGGGATAATTAGGTAAAAATAAATGCATATTATAAGACAATAAAAGTGTTTTTGACCTTGCATGCATATCAGCCTGTTGTTGGAGACCCCCAAAACCAAAATATGACCCTTTTTAATGTATAATAGGAGTTCTTTATTATTCATATTATAATATTTGATGATCCAAAAATATCCATGTTCTAAATTTAAAGATGCCGAACACAGTGTCCTAACATAAATACACATCTCAGCAGCTTTTTCTTTTGTCCTTTTCCTAGCAATTTTATATACCATTTCACTAAATCTCCCATGACCTGTGTAACCTTTACATCATGCACATTTCACACTCCCTCTCCTCTCTCATTTACAGTTCTGTCTTTTTTTTCTTCTTCTTCTCCTTTTCTCATAATTACTGCAGACACCTAAAGTCAAGTGCTGGGTTTTCTGAGGATTTGCTTGCTTCATTAGCGTCACTAAATTCTCAGTTCGTTCTGTTCATTTTGACTTAGAGGTGAGGACAAGGGAAAAACAAATCAGTTCTGTGGTGAGCATGTCTTGGTTGTTTATGGAGAATCAACATAATAAGCACTTTCTGTTTATTGTTGTAATTGTACTTACATGTAAGCCTCCCACCTTCCTCGAACCTTGCATTTGGAATTAATTACATTTTCAGTGCATGCATCAATTCGGAAGTTCACGTTGTTTGAAAACAATCCAGCTTATTGAATAGATGCATGATTCAGCACATTAAGGTTGTCTCTGGTGGGATGTGGTTGTCATGGTGACAGCTGCAGAGGTGACCTCACCCTACTTAACCTGCCTTGTGTCTCAGTGGTGTTCTGGTAATGGTGTGACATCACCCTGTGAACAGCCGCTGCTTGGCAACAGCCAATGATTGGCAGATTATGTTCTTCCCTAGGGCCTCAAACATGCCCCACCATTTGTAATTTGGAGTAATGGGTTTGGAGGGGCCAACTGTTGGTTGTCGGAAAGATAAAAAGTAAAAATAGAGTTACAGTGCCATCCACCAGCGACACGGTGGCTCAGTGGTTAGCACTGTCACCTCACAGCAAGATGGTCACTGGTTCGAGTTTGGATGTTCTCCCCGTGTTGGTGTGGGATTCCTCTGGGTGCTCAGGTTTCCCCCACAGTCCAAAGACATGCACTTTAATAAACTAAGGGTGTTTTCACACCTGCCTTGTTTAGTTTGGTTGAATCGCACTAGAGTTCGTTTTCCTTCTTGGTGCGGTTCGTTTGGGCAGGTGTGAATGTAGCAATCACACTCGAATGTGCACCAAAAGCAGACCAAAAAAGCTTACCGAGACCTCCTTGAAGTGGAACCCTGGAGTGGTTGGTTTGTGGTGAGAATATGATCCGAACTAGAACAGACCCAACTGCAAAAAGTTCAAACTTCAGGTTAATTGCCGACTGTTAGAATAATCTGTAGATTGAATTTAAACTTTTTGCTTAATTTTATTTACAAAATAACTATAATAAATACATTTAAAACCATGAAATGTGTGATTTACCAATAGATGGGTGCAATACACTATTGTGATCTTGTAAATGTACTGTAGCTCTTTTCAAGCCACTCTTCTTGCTGGAAAAGGAGCTAGCTACTGGAAAAGCTACATTTTAGCATACACTCTCAGAAATAAAGGTACGCGAGTTGTCATGGGGTGGTATCTTTTCAAAGGGTACACATTTGTACTTAAAGGGTCCATATTGGTACCTCAAAAGTATATATCAGTACCTAAAAAATTTAAGAGGAACACTTTTGGACTTTTTAGGTACTAATATGTACCCTTGAGGTATTAATATGGACCTTTTAAGTACAAATTTGTACCTTTTGAAAGTGTACCACCTTAGTGACTGCCCGCGTACCTTTATTTCTGAGAGTGTATGTTGCTGAGCTACTGAAAATGTAGCTAGACTTGTAGTCTCCCCAACACTGCTTTTAAAAAAAAAAGAAAACTGAAACATTTTCAATAAAATTCAGTTTCTTTTTAGATGAAACATATCATCAGATTGTAGTTTTGGCAACTTTATAAACCCCAAGACCCAACTAACTTTTCTGATTCTTGGGGATTTTTTCTCCTTGATTCCTCCTCCTGACAGACAGATACATGTCCTCTTCAGAATAATTCATAACACTTCTACTTGAATTTCTTCATTATTGCCCTGACATAGATATACAAACTTGATATCGCATACAGACCCTGACATGCCTCAATAGCACCGCCACATTTGTACAGTGCTCACAGCACAAATGACATTCAACTGCAAAGCCAATGTGAAGATGCTGGACTTCAGCGCTGTGTACGAGTGTAGTAACAAGCAAACAAAAAAAACAAAAAACAAAGCACAAAGGCAGAACATTTCATAGTTAGGATTTAGTTTTTTAGGGTTTTGTATGTTATGAACTTTTGTGCTAAACAAGTATTGATGATAATACAGTCACTTACTGCACTGACCATAATAGCACCAACTGACACTAAATATTAGGCTTATGCTAGTTTTATTGAATAAAATAAGCAAGCAGTGTAAATGAAATATGACAGTGAAGTGCTGCGGTGCCAGAATCTTGTGTTATTGTCGGCGAGTCGTTCATAACGGAGATTCATTCGCAAACAAATCACTCCCTCTGTTAGAATGAGAAGTGAAAGGGGAGGGGGATGTTTTTAGGACACGGATAAGATCAAATTTAACAGGCAGGGTGGATAATACATTTCCATGCACACAAACACCTGCTCTTTGTTGCATTGCTCGTGCGGTCACTTATCCCTCGATGTAGAAAAGTGATGTAAAATGATAATTTTCGTAATTTAAAAAATATTTGCATACTGACCACGGGGAAAACTCATGATAGATATATGTATATATGTTTTTTTCAATGGCTCTGGATGGCCAGTCCTCCACTACACTTTGGTCCCTCATTGATTTCAAAGGAGCACTACCCTGAACTAAAATGCCGGCTCTATTGACGCATTCCTTCCAATAGATAACAATAGCATAGGCAACATCTAATGTAAATATCTATATAACCCTGATAGTGGAAAAAGGCATTTTCAGTGTTTTTGCTATTTTCTTCTTTCCACTTCCCATTTAGTGAAGCTCAGTAGCCCCTTCCTGCAGATCACAGCTGTGTTTGGTCTTATCCATTGTGATGAATGACTGACTGAGCACTGCACAAAACACAGTCAGTCATGATGAGTAACCATCAAAAGCTTTTGAATGGTTGAATCGTAATAAAAAATCTTTTCGTTTATAAGATTGATAGGGTTTTCTGTGTAGAGGTTAGTAGTTCATTGGCAAAACAGATGTTTCATCTTTGATTAATTATACGAGTAACACCCCATCTGCGGCCCTGAAGATGGGACATGAAATTATTTTGTTTTTATGACTTACAGTCAACAACCTTGTCTGTTCACTCACGCCTACATAAAGGGAATCTATGCAAGAATTTAGTGTGAATTTTTATGTTTTATTCGTTTTTTCTTTTCACAGCAAATGTGTGAACAGTTAGTATGAATACCTATATGAAACTTATATACACTCAAGGCCACTTTAATAGGTACACCTTACTAGTACCAGGTTGGACCCCCTTTTGCTTTCAGAACTGCCGCTCACTGGATATTTTCTCATATGGACCATTCTCTGTAAACCCTAAAGATAGTTGTGCGTGAAAATCCCAGTAGATCAGCAGTTTCTGAAATACTCAGACCAGCCCGTCTGGCACCAACAACCCTGTCACATTCAAAGCCACTTAAATCCCCCTTTTTCCCCATTCTGATGCTCGGTTTGAACTGCAGATCGTCTTGACAATGTCTACATGCCTAAATGCATTGAGTTGCTGCCATGTGATTGGCTGATAAGAAATTAGCGTTCACCGGTGCACTTGTACAGGTGTACCAAATAAAGTGGCCGGTTGAGTTTATAGTATATAAATGACATTTGTTGTTATTACTAGGAAAATCAAAAGTAGCAATTCACAATATATTAATACACTAATACTAATATGCACTATATTGCATATCAGCTGACAAACGTTTATTTTTAATACGGTTGTTTTTGACCTCTTAAGAAAATGATCAGCTCGATATATTTAGACAATATGAGCCTTTATATCAGTTATCAGCTTCTGAATGTGAAGAGCTATTGGTCTGTTATCACAATTGACAAAGATGTCTATATTGGTGCATCCCTAAACACAAATATGTGTTTATGTGCTCAATGCTAAGATGTTGCGGGTGGTTGTTAGAGCATTGCCATGTTGTTGCTAAATGATTTTGAGTGTATTTTGCCTGTTGCAATGCTGTTGCTTGGGCATGCTGATGGTTGCCTGGATATTGGGATGTAGTTTCCGTTGGGTGCATTTTAGTTTCTTATGTTATTGCATTAATATTAAGTGTTGGGTCAGACTTTATTTTGATGGTACATTTGTTGAATTTAAATTACATTGCATCTACATGCCAACTAATTCTCATTAGATTACAAGTAGACTGTTAGGTTGTTGGGGTTAGGGTTAATATAAGTTGACATGTACTTGCAAAGTTTCTTATAGTCCATTAAATATCTGTTGAAGTAGCAGTATTAAAACGTATTAAGCATACAGTACAGTCTACTAATACTCAAATTGACCATCAAAATAAAGTGTTACCAAGTGTTGTCTTATATTGTCTATTTTAAAGTTCTTAATATTTGGTATATTTATTGGTAAACTGTAAAAAAGGCTGGGCTCCACACAATCAATTTGTGTTGAGACAACATAAAGGAATTAAGTTAATTTATTAGTTTTTGAACATTAAACAATTTAGTTTCCCCCCAAAAAACTCAAGAATTGTATCGTTTGAGCTCATTTTAAATTAGTAGTTTGAACAAACAGCAAACACCATTTTCTCAGTGTATCAATACCATGAATTTGTTCAGCAGCAGTTGTTCCTGAAGAACGTTTCCCATTCATTTATTGGATATGGATTTAATAAAAAGTTTTGTACGTAAAAAGTATGTACGTAACAACTTATGAAACATTATGTATAGCACAGCCAAATTAAAAATGTAGGAATATAAAATTCATTTGCAGTTGTTTGTATCAATTTCATATTTATTGCAAAATATCAATATGAACATTTTAGTATGTTGACAGCATTCTGTGTTCTGCACAGTATTATCTGTCATGTAGATTATCAGCATCAAAACAACAACGAAAAAAGTTGCCTCAATGCCAGATGTGTTCAACAGAAGCATCTACAATCAATTATTAACGACTTAGAAAAAAAAAATTGGAGCTTTCACTTCCGTAACCTGACTTTTGAGCTCTTTATAGTTGTTCTAGTGTGGCTTTATGTGTTTTCTTGACATATTACAAAACTTCATTCATTCATTAATGCATTCACTTTTCTTTAGCTTAGTCCCTTATTTAACAGGGGTCACCACAGCGGAATGAATCGCCAACTATTCTGGCAAATGTTTTATGCAACGCATGTCCTTCCAGCCCCAACCCAGTACTGGGAAACACCCATACATTCTTGCATTCACACATACTCATACACTACGGCCAATTTAGCTCATTCAATTCATGTATATCGCATGTCTTTGGACTGTAGGGCCATGCTAACATGGGGAGAGCATGCAAACTTCACACTGAAATGCCAACTGACCCAGCCAGGACTTGAACCAGCGACTGTCTTGCTGTGAGGCGACCATATCAATATGTACGAATATTGAAGTATATTGACAACATAGGAAGATCAATCGGTACAATTTTCTGTACAGCATTATTTGTAATGTAGTTTTTTCTGCATTGGTTTAAAAAATAAGTTGCATTAATGGCAAATGTGTTCAAAAGAAGCAGATAAAATCCATTACTAACTACTTGGAGAAAAAAATTGAGCTTTAACCTCCGTTACCTGGCTTTCGAGCTCTTTATATTTTTTCTAGGGTTGTTTTATGTGTAGTTTTTGCATGTTGCAAAACTTAATTGAGTTTTAAAATATTGACTTACACAATAAACACATTTCTGTCAAAAATACAAAAATTTTATTTGATGTAAAGCACTAAAATATGCTTAAAACAAACATCTTAGACACATCTTATAGGTTAATATAAATGGGTTTGCATATGCATCCCATCATTACCGCTGCTGCTAGATCTGTTTTTTTTGTCTACTTGTTCATAATTCATGAATCAATGTGAGACTGTAACTAATATCTCAGAGTGCTTCTAGAGAGTATAGAGCTTGGCTTCTCCCAAGAGCTCCTGTACTGTCTGCACTCAAGCCACAGCTTAGATCTGAACATGGGCTGTGAGTGAAGAGAGACTTGCTGGATTGGAGATCCTTTTTCTGGATGCACCAGAATGTAAATGTGCAAGGCACGATTTGATTTAGCCAACCTTGAAAAGAAGTAGCATTAGATCTTAAACACACACATGCTCGGGTTGACTTTCACAGAGTAGTGACGTTCCTCTAAATCCTCTAATATTTCAGTGATTAAATGGAAGCTCATTAAAACGCTCCTTCAAAGCACACAATCCACTGTCTGGATCCTTAACGTTTTTCTCGTGTATGTAGGATTATTTCTAAACTCCCATGTTTCATCTCATGGGAAGGTCATTAGAGGCTCATGTAGAAATACTTTCAGCATTGAAAATCCCTGTAAATGGTGGTCTAATCAGAATGACGTGTTGGCAGAGGTTTGAAAAATGTATTTAATTTTTCTATGGAAGTACTGAGGAAGCTTGACACATTTCATATGCTTTTCTCTGACATTGCAAATACATCGCTGTACATGGATTCAGAGTAAAAAAATAGTTACTTCAAAACACTCTTTCATTTAGTAAATTACTTGTAATGATATTGATTATGTGTGTCATTCCAAACATGCCTATTTTGTGTGTTTTAAAAGTCATACACTCAACGGCCACTTTATTAGGTACACCTGTCGAACTGCTCGTTATTGCAAATTTCTAATCAGTCCATCACACGGCAGCAGCTCAATGTATTTAGGCATGTAGACATGGTCAAGACGATCTGCTGCAGTTCAAACTGAGTATCAGAATGGGGAAGAAAGGTGATTTAAGTGATGGCTACTTGTACTTGTGAAAGTGCAAATCATCTCAGACCGGTTTCTTGAAGATAGCAATGTGTTCACTGTACTCAAATGAACTCCCCAGTCACCAGAACTCAATCCAATAGAGTACTTTTGGGATGTGGTGGAAAGGGAGATTCACATCATTAATGTGCAGCCAACAAATCTGCAGCAACTGCGTGATGCTATGATGTCAATATGGACCAAAATCTCTGAGGAATATTTCCAGTACCTTGTTGAAATCTATGCCAGGTAGAATTAAGGCAGTTCTAAAGAAAAAAGTGGGTCCAACCTGGTAATAGTAAGGTGTACCTAATAAAGTGGCCGGTAAGTGAATATATGTATTGTCAAAAATACATTGCATAATCAAAATTAATAATTTTTCTTTTATGTCAAAATATTAAATATCAAATTTTCTTTAATATTTTGATGATTTTTAGGTAATTATCTACTATAAATAAAATAGTATAAATAAAATAGCTTTAAAGGACGCTTTCTCAATATTTATATTTTGAAAGCTCAGACTCCAGATTTTCATATCGTCGAGCAAATAGTAACCGATCTAAACAAGCATACATTAATGGAAAGCTTACTTTTTCGACTTTCAGATGATCCATAAATCCTCATTTTTTGACACTTATGGTTAGCTTTGTGGTCCATGGTCACACAACAGTACATATTTATATTAATATGATTTTGCGGAAGAAAAAACAATCTAAACTAAATTTATTAACCTATTAGTGTCAATTAATGGTTAGTTAATACCCTGAATTGTGACCTAAACTAAAGTGTTACCAAAATCAACAAAATTACCAGAGTCATCTGTTAAACAGTGTATAAATCTGCAGTATACTGTAAAAAATGCAGTGTCCCATACAATCTATTCATGTTGTCCATTCAACACAAATCGATTAAATTAACTTAACCAATTTAATTAGATTAAATATAAAACAATCAAGTTGTCTTCCACCAAAAATCTCAAAAATAGGGTTGTTTCAGCTCATTTTATATAAGTAGTTTGAACAAGCAGATAATTTTTTAGAGTGTTTGAGGCTTTATGTAGTAGGTGCATTCAAATAAATGTATCATTAGCTTTAATTGTGAATACATTTTTCATTACACTTCGTTCAGTTTTACATGCTTACTACTGTTCACTAGGAAACAATGAAGAAACAAACACAGCTTGTTAGAAGCATGAAAAAATCCACACAGCTAAATGATCACCCTTTGTTTGCTCTGAAGTGAGAAACTGTTTGTATCAGATTGTCATTTTGTTGTGCTCCAGTAAAGTCAGGGTTGCCAGTTACTGCTGGGGAAAATGAAGGATGAAGGCAGTGCCAGTGTCAACGTTAGCCTGGCATCCCTGATTTCAGCATTTCATCTCCTGTCCACTCATCTGCAGTCTGACCCACAGGTCACACACATCAGCAGATTACACACACTTGATTTTCATTGTGCATCAGGGTTTGATGGACAGGACACTGAGGCAACAAATTTAACATGCTCTAGTTTATCAGAGTGTCCGCGTGGTCTTAAAATGTCTTTCAAGTCTAAGATTTTAGGCCTTAAAAAGTCTTGTAGGTCTTGAATCATTTTAAATGGGTATTATGTATCCTATGTACATGTACACTTATTGATATTCAGTCTATTATATTTATTAAAGCTTGTAATTTAAAAAACGTAAATCTATGTTGACCAAGCGGCAACCTCCCGCTCTCTCTCGTGAAGCAAATACGGAAGTAACTGAAACTGCAATTCATAGAAATTCTGCTTGTCATGGCTCCATAATAAAGCACATTTCTATTGAGCACACTGTTAAAATAGCTAACTTCACAGCAGAAAAAGGTGTTTACAGCCTGATAAAAAGAACGATTTTAGGTCATATAGCTAATCTTACCCTTCATGACAACTGTGAGGGGGTGATTTTTTTTATAACTCCTCTGTTTCCTTTATATTACGTTATATTAGGTCTGCATAATTAAGAGCGTGGCCACAGCTAGGTCTCGCTGGTCGCCATCACTTCACCTCAGCTGATTCCGGCTGATTAGCCACTGAACTCTGCATAGACATCGTATTTTGTTTTGTTTTATGGGACTTTATACAGTCAGTTGCCTTTTGGAATTAGTCAAGTATCAGATAATATGGCATGCTGTGTGCACTTAATTGTGCTCACAAATCCATTCACGTGGCCTCCAGTTCTCAAGTGAGTGAAATTATATACTTATATACCATCATGTATTATTCTTATTATTAGATATATATAATGTTCTTTAGACCTGTAATGCACTCCAGAATCTGACAGATTGATTAGCTGTAGGCTCTAGAACAGTCATGTGAAACACTGTCATACAGAGGTATGCCTGGATTTTATAAATAGCACTGCATTTACTAACACAGACTATATTTTAAGTGTTTGGATGTAATTTGCATTTTTCTCCTGTAGAAAATATCATAAGAACAATGCTTAGTCTCTCAATGTATTACAGCTGTGTTTTACAAGACTAAACACTTTATTGATATAGTGTACAACCAAAAAAATGTGATCAGAACACAAACGAGTCGCAGGTAATGAATTTTTAAGCGTTTCTCCCAAAGAAAAGACAGGCTTAAACAAAATGCTAGCAGACGTCTGTAGCTCTGCTCACGCTCCGCCTCTTTGCCTTTGTTTGGTTACCCCCAGCCGGTGCGATGACGCACGAACAAAATGGCGACGGTTGGCCATGCGTAATTGTAGCTTTTTTTTTGCGTATGGAAAAACCTATAGGTGACGTCACAAAACCTATATCTTTTTAACGTCCATATCTTTTACAGTCTAAGGTTTTGACACATTATTTAAAATGTGGTTATTTTTTTTATGTTATTTATTTATTTATTTTTGATGAGGCAAGTAAAAGACTTTTCCATTTGCCCAACTGGGCCATTAGAGAAAAATATTTTGCGTTTAGCACTGTTTAAGTCTGAAATTTCATTAGTAATGGACTTAAAAAGGTCTGAAAAAGCTTAAAATTTGACATGATGAAATCTGCAGAAACTCTGTTTATGACAAGCTATTTAATTTTGTGCTGTCACACAAAATTACTGACAATTTCTACCTAGATTGGTGAAGTTTAATGTTGTTAGGTTGAGTCAGAGTTGTGCAGTTTTGGGGGGAATAAAAATGACTCAATATCAGTGGATTTACAGGGTAGATTCTGACATTTGGTGTTAAAATAGACACACAGATTTAATATTTAATATTTTATTTTGGAGAATACATTTTTAATGTACCTCCAAATAATTTTTTAAGGATTGTTTTGCTTATATGTTTTTGGCTGTGGTTTTCCTGTGGAAGTGGTTTACTTTTAGACTGTTTCAATGCGTTGGTTTTTATTTTTTGAAATGTTTTGATATATTTTGGCCGTTTCATACTTTTTTTCTCAACCACATTCAGGACCATCAGCACTGCATGTTTTGCATGTCTCTAAAGTGTGTTTTAGCCTTGGTCAAAGATCTGATGATCTGAATCTGGTGTGTTTGGGTAAGGAGACATGAAAAATGTGCAGAGCTGGTGTTCCTCCAAGAATGTGGTTAAGAAACACTGCTTTACACCAATGATGAAATTGTGCTAGATGATGAGATTGAGGTTATGGGGTGCTTTGTAAAGTATCTGTTTAGTTGCGTTTTATTATAGTTTTGATCATTGGGCTACAGATCTGAGAACATTTTGCCAACATAAGAGAAATAGGAAGTGCACTTCTGTAATTGATCGGGATGAGATCAGATTAAGGCAAAGTCAGCACAATTTCAGAGCAAAAAAGAAAGACGGATGTAGCAAATGCCACTTATAACAGAACTTCTGAAATTAATGCAGATGAAAGAGTTTGACAAGACTTCATACTGTATGTGAAATGAAGGTTAATCCAGGACGTTAATTTTGGCCATTTTGGATACTGATTCTATTATTTTAAGATATTGGCTGGCTTGCTTTCTGCACATAGCTTGTGATAATTTTATCTGACATGTTTTGACAAAGACCAGGAATAGCATAAACATTCATAGCAATCTAGAACAAAATGACTCATTATTGACTCACAATGTGATTCACTTAAATGGGTCTTGTGTGTAAAAAATAATAGAGTGAATGAGAAATGCTTACATAATTCATTAAAGGACCAAAAACAACTTCCAGAAAGCATTTCATCACAGTGTAAATTATGGGTAAAGCGTTTTTATGAAGTGCACAGATGATATTGCTTCACATACAGTATCACAGATGATCAGAAACCAAAGAAATCTGAAGAGCTTCTGAATCTCTTTTGAATTGGAATTTAAAGTCAGTTTCACTACATCTGTTTTCTATATTTCTATTTCTTTTTAAAATGATATTATCATCAAGATGCATGGATCTAATCCAGTATGAAACTGTGCTGTACAGGTCATGGGACATTTTATGTTTTGTTTAAATTAATCTCTTTTTTATTTTAGGGACGTGCTAACAATTTATTTTGGTTTTCTAAGAGGACCTATTCTTTTAACAATTTAAACCTTTAGGTTAGTAGAGGATATATAAAGCATCCTGGACCCTTAGAATTGAACATTCTTTATAATTAATAAACAATCATTTGCATGCAATGAAAGATATTCTGATCATTTTGTATCAATTTTGAAAGCAACTCATCTAATCAGAATTTAGATCCTGAATTAACTATTATATGAGAGTTTTTTTAATCATATGTCATCATTTTCATGCTTAGTCAACAAATCAGCAGTATTAGCTGTACAAATAAAAGTGCTGTGGGCTTCTGATCCATATCTATATTTAAGTTGTCAATATTTTCAGATAAGTGCACCCAGTGAACAAGCCTCTCTCCTCCTCCTCATTTCTCCTGTTCTGTCTTGGATCCTCCATACGTTACAGATCTGTGTGATTGTGACGCTCTGGCTGTGAAAAGCTGCATTGCAGCACTGCTGTCAGCTGTGTGGAGCTCAGCTCAGATCCAATCGGCCCTGCGTTAGTAGCTAGCAAACACTAATATCCAGGTTAATGCATTTTGCTGAGCCAAAGAAGAGCCCAAAAAAGGCAGAACAGAAGCTGGCCGTATTTAGCAACACGCTAACCCATTTATAAGTAATGAACGTGAATGGTAGAGGAAAGAAATGTGACCCTGGACCACACAACACTTATTTTGAACTGCTATATTTTTCTTAATAGCCAAAAATACAGTTTATGAGTCAAAATTATCCATTTTTTTTTTATAAAAAAAACGTATTTGAATGTTATAAGCCCTGTATAGGTAAACATCATGTTCCATAAGGACATTTTGTACATTTCCTATTGTAAATAAACACACCGGCCACTTTTTTAGGTACAACTATCCAACTGCTTGTTAATGTAAATTGCTAATCGGCCAATCGCATGGCAGCAACTCTAACCTAATGCATTTAGGCATGTAGACATGGTCAAGCTGCTGCTGCCGTTCAAAACGAGCATCAGAATGCGGAATAAAGGTGATTTAAGTGACTTTAAACATGGCATGGTTGTAGGTGCCAGACAGGCTGGTCTGAGTATTTAAGAAACTGCTGATCTACTGGGATTTTCACACACAATCATCTCTAGGGTTTACAGAGAATGGTCAAAAAAAGATTAAATATCCAGTGAGCAGTGTTATGTTTGTGTGTCTTAAGCCTTTAAATGTTCTTTTAGAGATTGTACATACTTCTGAATTAAATCAGCCACACACTGGTTAACATTTTACAACCACCTCTTTTCTTCTACGGCGTGAACTCAATAACAACATTACAAAACTTCCCATCATGCCTCCTATTTTCCATCCTAAAGACACAGATGTAATTATAGTACATGACAAGCTGCAGTCCTGTGGGTGCAAATGCCTTGTTGATGCCAGAGGTCAGAGGAGAATGACCAGACTGGTTTGAGCTTATAGAAATGCAACAGTAACTCAAATAACCACTCAGTACAACTGAGGTATGCAGAAGAGCTTCTCTGAATGCACAACACTTCCAACCTTTTGACAGATGGGTTACAGCAGCAGAAGACCACACCGGATGCCACTCTTGTCAGCTAAGAACTGGAAAATGAGGCTACAGTTTTCACAGGCTCACCAAAACTGGACAATAGAAGATTTGAAAAACGTTGCCTGGTCTGATGAGTCTCTATTTCTGCTGCAACCAATGTCAATATGAAACAAAATCTCTGAGGAATATTTCCAGTATCTTGTTTATTGTATGCTAGAAGGATTAAGGCAGTTCTGAAGGCAAAAGGGGGTTCAAGCTGGCACTAGTAAGGTGTACCTATCAAAATGGCCGGTGGTGAGTGTATGTATATATATATATATATATATATATATATATATATATATATATATATATATATATATATATATATATATATATATATATATATATATATATATCCTTCTTATCTTCATTTTAGATTTTCAAATAGCTGTATACTGGACAAATATTCCCTTATCCCAACAAACCATACATCAGTGTGCAGATTATTTATCAGATTTCAGATGATGGATGAAACTCAATTTCAATAAATTGACACTTATGACTGGTTTTGTGTCACAGGGGTCACAAATGATGTTGTTTAAAGGTGTGGTGCAGGAAAAAAGTTACACAAAAACAGTACAATAGTATATATTTTGAAAAACAATTCAAATTGGAACCTGAAAATTCCAGATTTGAGCCCTTGAAATTTAAATGTATACCTTGTGAAAGGGCACCACCTCTTGTGTGATTTATTTCTGAGAGTGTGTGCATGTCAGGTGTGCGTATGTGTGTGTGCATATATATGATGTGCTAGTATGAGTGACCTTGTGGATTTCTTAGGGCCGTGACCTGTGTGTGTGGAATCAGCTAATATGTCTTGGCAGCTCATATTTCAAATCAGACATCCACAGGGACACACACACACACGCACACACGCACACACAAACACACACAGCTTTCTCTATATTAGCAAGTGCATCACGGATGCAATGAGCTGACAATATTTTCTAAACTTATGCCTCATTTAAAGCTGCTGAATTCAGTACATTTGAGGAAATTATGATTTATTTATGAGCCTTTCCACTAAAGAGAGAACTGGTGTGTTCATGATTATTTTCTGTGTTGTCTGCAGGCCGGCTCATGACATCAGTCTGGAGGAGTTTGATGATGAAGATCTGTCTGAAATCACAGATGACTGTGGTATAGGCCTCAACTATGACTCTGACCCCTATGAGAAGGTATGACACTTTTACAATGCAAATATTCTATTCTATTCTATTCTATTCTATTCTATTCTATTCTATTCTATTCTGACATGTAACAATCATTCATTCATTCATTTTCTTTTTGGCTTGGTCCCTTTATTAATCTGGGGTTGCCACAGCAGAATGAACTGCCAACTTATCTGGCATGTGTTTTACGCAGCGGATGCCCTTCCAGCTGCATCCCATCATTGGAAAACATCCATACACATTCATTCACACTCATGCACTACATGCAAACTCCACACAGAAATGCCAACTGAATCAGCTGAGGCTCGAACGGGCAACCTTCTTGCTGTGAGGCAATCGTGCTACCCACTGCACCATCTTGACGCCCATGTCAGAATGATGAAAAATGGAAAAAAAAAAAAACAACAACAACATAGCAATGCATTAAATTATCACAGTTCATTAGCAATGACTGGCTGTGTTTACCCCTGACAAAGAAGGAAAAAGCAAAATAAGGAAAGTGAGTAACTCGTTTGCACAGTATACCACAATTGCACTTTCCCAGTTTTGCATCATAGTTTGTGTTATCTGGGATGAGTCCACTGTGCAGATGCATTTATGGTCTTTCTGGCATGTAAGAAGAAGAAACTTTAAATTGTAGCTCTGTCATTACCCTTGGGAAGAGCTAGTGTACACGTTCACATATGGATGTATATGGATATGAAGAATTACACTAGTGGAAATACTGTTGACACTTCATTCACCAACGGTGCATGTGGAAGAGCTCATTTGCATTTTAAAAGGCTTTTGGTTTGAAAGATTTAATATTCACGTATGCTCATGACAGTAAGTCAGTGTTGATTTAGATTTTTTGGCAGAATGGAATGGCTGCTTCTCAAAGAAATTATTTTTGGGAAAATCAATCAATCCATCCATCCATCCATCCATCCATCCATTTATCCATACATCCATTCATCCATCCATCCATCCATCCATCCATCCATCCATCCATCCATCCATCCATCCATCCACCCACTCACCCACCCATTTACCAACCAGTCAGTCTGTCAGTCTGTCAGTCTGTCTCTGTCTGTCTGTCTGTCTCTCTGTCTGTCTATTTATCGTTCTTGTATTGT
The DNA here is from genome assembly GCF_052040795.2 of Danio rerio. Taxonomy (NCBI): domain Eukaryota; kingdom Metazoa; phylum Chordata; class Actinopteri; order Cypriniformes; family Danionidae; genus Danio; species Danio rerio. The sequence goes on along the minus strand of NC_141038.1, from coordinate 9,468,394 downwards.
ATGTATCGTATCTTTCTTCCAATCTATCTATCTATCTATCTATCTATCTATCTATCTATCTATCTATCTATCTATCTATCTATCTATCTATCTATCTATCTATCTATCTATCTATCTATCTATCTATCTATCTATCTATCTATCTATCTGTCTGTCTGTCTGTCTGTCTGTCTGTCTGTCTGTCTGTCTGTCTGTCTGTCTGTCTGTCTGTCTGTCTGTCTGTCTGTCTGTCTGTCCGTCCGTCCGTCCGTCCGTCCGTCCGTCCGTCCGTCCGTCCGTCCGTCCGTCCGTCCATCCATCCATCCATCCATCCATCCATTTTTGTTTTATCTGTCATTTGTTCTATCCATTGCTCTCTTTGTCAATCCATCCATCCATCCATCCATCTGTATCATTCTTTCTGTTATTTTATCTGTCATTCTATCTGTCAGTATAACTGTCTGTTTACTGTCTGTTGTCCTCTGTACGGCTTACAAACCTTCAAAATTTTCCACTTTTTGAAAACCAATCAACAAGTGTTGAAGTTTACTTTTACAAACTTTATGATTAAACAAATACTTTCTTATTTTAATAAATTTTTTTTTTTTCTTCATCACATTCAGCTTTACAATGTAATTCTGAATTCTGTTTAGTAATTTCAAATTCTGGAATTTTTCTAAAATAAAATCAATTTTGCATGTTAACATCCAATGAAACTGATCACTGGACTACTATAAAATGATCAAACGCACAGAGCTCGCTTCAGAAGTGTTACTGTGGAAATATTTGTATATAATGTATGTGTGTGTGTGTGTGTGTGTGTGTGTGTGTGTACTGGCTGCATTGAGGGATTGTAAATGTTTTATGGCGGTGGCGGTGTGCCACGGCTGCAGTAGAAGGGCTGGTGACCCAGTGAAGTTTACTGCTATGCAGACCTCTCTTCTCAGCTTTCTGCATCTCGGAAATCACTTTCTCATCCTGCTCCAAGTTTACCTCTGCAGTAATGTTCAAACGTGTTGATTATACCTCCCCACGTGGCTTTTAGAGTATCGGATTGATTTAAATGCAGAGATCCAATCCACACTTGTACTTTGTGGGCATCCTAGCATGCAATGACCTCAGATTGTTTAGTGTGTAGGCGGATTGATTATTTAGTTCTGACTGGTGATTGGATGGAGCGTAGACTGGTCTTTTATTGATTGGGCTGTTGATCTAGAAAGTGGGTGGCAGAGCTCATGCAGTGTTTCTTTTTTTGCCACACACACAGATGACTGTCCTGTGGGATTATGTCACGTGGAAGCAGCACTGCATTGTGTTTTAAGGGCCTTGTCAATACTATAGAGACTTCAAAATCACAATAGGCGTCCTCTGTGCTTCCAGTGTGCTACCATAGATGTTTATATTAGATGTCGCCTGCCCTGTTGTTGTCTATTGGAAGGAATAAAAAAAGCAATAAAGCTGCCATTTTAGTACAGGGTAGCCCTCCTTTGAAATGAATGCAGGACCCAGGTGTAGTGGAGGCCATCCAGAGCCAGAGCTTTATACACATATATCTATGATCGGGAGTTTTTCCGATGCTCAGTATTCAAATATATATATTTTTAGTTACAAAAATGATAATTTTACATCACTTTTCTACATTGATGGATAAGTGACCGCACGGGCATTCCTGACAAACAGTGTGTGTTTGTGTGCATGGAAATGTATTATCCTCCCTCCTGTTAGATTTGATCTGGATAGACCTAATCCGTGTCCTGAAACACCCCCCCCCTCTCCTGCTTTCACTTCTCATACTGATGGAGAGAGCAATTCATTTGTGAATGAATCTCCGTTATGAACGTCTCGTTCACTGGGCCGACAATAATACAAGTTCCTGGCACCGCAGCATCTTGATGTCATATTTCTTTTGCATTTTTTGCTTATTTTATTCAACACGACTAGCATAAGCCTAGTGTTTAGTGCAAGTTGGTGCTCCTTTGCCTTATGGTGAATGCAGTAAGTGACTTTATTATCATCAATAAAGTTAGCTGTTGAGCACAAAAGTTCATAACATACAAAAACATAAAAAGTGCAATCTTACCTATGAAATGTTCTGCCTTTGTGCTGTTTTCTTTGTTTACACAGCACTTAAGTCCAGCACCTTCACATTGGCACACTGTCTTGACCAGTGCGGTTGAATGACATTTGTGCTGGGAGCACTGTACAAATGTGGCGGCGCTATTGACGCATGGTCAGGGTCCGTATGCGATATCTAGTGTATATGTCTATGGCATGCTACTAAGAGCAATTATATCATTTTTAGTAGCTCATCTTGGCTCATATGAGCTATAATGGTTTGGAAAATGGATTAACCTTTTCGAGCCAATTAAAATACTCATTGGAAAAAAAACCTGTACCTTTGTTACCGGAGGTTATACAAAAATGTATATACAGTTGAAGTCAAAATTATTAGCCCTCCTGAATTATTAGCCCTCCTGTATATTTTCCCCCAATTTTTGTTGAACAGAAAGAAGATTTTCTCAACATTTCTAAACATAATAACTCATTTCTAATAACTGAATTCTTTTATCTTTGCCATGATGACAGTAATAATATTTTACTAGATATTTTTCAAGATATTAGTTTTTAGCTTTAAGTGACATTTAAAGGCTTAACTAAGTTAATTAGGTAAACTGGGCAAGTTAGGTCAAGTCATTGTATAATGAATTGGCTAATAGTTTTAACCTTAAAATGTTTTATTATTTTCTTTTCTTTTATTATTATTTCTTTTAAAAATGAAAACTACTTTTATTGTATCCACAATAAACAATAAAAGTCTTTCTCCAAAAGAAAAAAATATTAAAGGAAATACTGTGAAAAATTCCTGCCCTGTTAAAAATAATTTTGGAAATAATTGATTTTTTTAATTTTTTTTTCTCAGAAAGAAAAAAAACAATACTGAAAAACGTGATATGCAAAATTGCTGTTGAGTATTACAATGGAATTTCTTATTATATAACATTTACATAAATATGCTATTTTATTAAAGTTTAATTTTAAATGATTTATTTATGTAATGATATTAAAACAAACGAGAATTTTTTTTTTTTCCAGATCTAATTCAGTCTAAAAAACAGTCAAGGTGCAAACATTTAGTCCTAAAACTATAAATGAGTGAAAACCTCAGCAGATAATCTGACTCTGATTGGCAGTTGTCATTTTCCCTTCTTGCCTTGACTCCCCCATAAGTATTTATTTACAGCTCTGGTTTCACCTTTGGGCTGCTCCAGTCAATAGCAAAGCAGCAACTACTGGGCAGGGGGGATAAAGATAGTAAGGCCCTAACTGATTGGTCAAATTTAAACGAACAACCAATGCACAAAATGTCTGTGATGTGTATTACATATTGTCATGAGTTTTGCAATATATTGTACAGGCTTAATATATTTATTATATTGTAATCAATGTCAACGAAGTTACAATACGTGGTTCCTCATTTGATAAAGGTTTAATGGTTATTTGTATTTCACTGATTCACTGATAACATTTTTAGGGTAATGACTTCATAAAATATTATGACAGACATTCAAAGCCTACTTCTAAAATCACATGAAAAGCTTTGAATATAAATATGACATGACAGAAATTCTGTTCGGGACAGTCTTTTGTGAGTGGTTAGAATGACTTAAATGCCCATTCTAGCTGTTTTAGACTTCTGGTAGTTCCAGTGGACTTTTAATTTGTATTAAACCAGTAAAAGACATGCTAAAAAATAAACAATTACTAATCAGGGTTAATATAGTTAATTGAAACATTTTCTTTTTGTATTTGCAAAAGCATAAACTTATTTAGTTTCAGATAGTTGCCAATCAAATATTTTCATATTCATATACAGTTGAAGTCAGAATTATTAGCCCCCCTGAATTATCAGCCCCTCTGTTTATTTTTTCCCCAATTTCTGTTTAATGGAGAGAAGATTATTTCAAGACATTTCTAAACATAATAGTTTTAATAACTCATTTCTAATAACTGATTTATTTTATCCTTGCCATGATGACAGTAAATTATATTTTACTAGATATTTTTCAAGACACTTCTATACAGCTTAAAGTGACATTTAAAGGCGTTGCTAGGTTAATTGGGTTAACTATGCAGGTTACGGTAGGTCGGCAAGTAACTGAATAACAGTACTTTGTTCTGTAGACTGTTGGAAAAAATATATAGCTTAAAGGGGCTAATAATTTTGACCTTAAAATGGTGTTTAAAAAATTAAGAACTGCTTTTATTCTAGCTGAAATAAAACAAATAAGACTTTCTCCAGAAGAAAAAAAAATTATTATAAGACATACTGTGAAAATTTCCTTGCTCTGTTAAAGATCATTTGGGAAATATTTAAAAAAGAACAAAAATATCAAATAATTCTGACTTCAACTGTATATTCTAATTGCAAATTCACTAACTATAAAACATTGTGGTTGCAGTACATTTTCAAGTTGAACCAAATTAACTTTAAATTTGATTTCAATTCACATCAATTAAAATTTCTTAAAATATTAAGTAAAAATTAGTAAATAAAGTTGAAACCTGATTAACTTATTCAAATAAGTTTAAGTTACATAAAAACCGTTGTTGTGATGACTTTTTGATTATATCATTTTTTACAGTGTACATAGATGTATTTGACATCAATTTCATACTAACGTGTTTCATAAAAACATTTAATTGTCGACGGTGATAATTGTTTGCTTCGATTTTAAATCAAATGTGCCTAATTTCATTTCCACACTGCAGAGGTTCTCAGTGACTAAATTCACTTTCTAAAAATATGCTCAAGAGATTTTCTTCTGTCTATCTAATAACAGATTAAACTCCTGCAGATACAAAGATAGAGCTTCTGAAAACCACTCATCTCTGAAAATCAGTTTCCCTTTTATTCTCTTTTATCCATTCGTCCTTTTATGTCTTCTCTTTTAGGCAATATCAAAAATCGCATTGTTATTCGATTCAGGTCTATTAAAGCTTTAAGAAACTCCACTATTGGTGCATAGTAGTACTATCCAAATCAATGTAATATTTCATCTTTCTTTTGCAGATTTTGACATTCCATAACACACATCTCATGACAAAAACACACATATCGTGAAATATAAATACACACATTTAATCTATTTGCGATTTCTCTCATTGTGTAGGCATGACAGTAACATTTAGGCATTAAAGCTTCAGGATTGATTCTTGTACAGATCATTTCCAGCCACCAGCACTGTGGCAAAAAACCCCCCAAGATCCAATTCCATCCTCCCAAACACTCTCACTCTTTTGCCTTCGCTCATGGATTATTCATTCTGTCACACTGAGCTCCGGCTCTCCGGGTACATTCAACAGATTTGGGTTTCTGGGGTTTTGCATATTACAGTACGCTGTTGATGAACGGTTGCTGAGCAGAGTAGCGTGCCGGATTTGGAGTACCAACATGAAACAGCATTCATGACACATTTAGTCATATTTAATGTAACATATCTTTTTAATAAAACAGAATTTTAGTTTATATTCATGTGAACTTGAAGCGTGAATTTCTGACTGCATCAGCACAAAGGAAAGGACATTTTTGGAGCTTTTATGACAGTATTAAATATTTCATTATGAAAAGTATAAAATGAAAAGTGCTTTATGGAATTTGATTAGATTTGTGATTAGGATATGTGTGATATATGAAAAGTATGTATGAAAAAACCTAATTCATTCATTCATTTTCTTTTTGGCTTAACCTCTTTATTAATCCGGGGTCGCCACAGCGGAATGAACCGCCAACTTATCCTGCATATGTTTTACGTAGCGGATGCCCTTCCAGCTGCAACCCATCACTGGAAAACACCCACACATTTTTATTCACTACAGACATTTTAACTTACCCAATTCACCTACAGCGCATGTCTTTGGACTGTGGGGGAAAACGGAGCACCAAGACGAAACCCACGCAAACATGGGGAGAACATGCAAACTCCACACAGAAATGCCAACTGACCCAGCCAGTGCTCGAACCAGCAACCTTCTCACTGTGAGGCGAGAGTGCTACCTACTGCGCCACTGCGTCGCCACCTAATTTATTTTTAGTTGTTATATTATTATGTATTTAATACCCTTTGTTATCAAACAAGTATTCATTCACACATTCATTCACTCATTCTTCGTTCATTCATTCATTTAATGTGATCTCTTGAAAATTCTCTGAATTTACTGTATTTATTAGATTTGGGTTTCAGTTTTATTCCAAAAAGGCCTGATTAAAATAAAAATATTGTTATTTACAGGTTTTTTTCATGAGTTTACTTAGTCAGAATAACAAATACAGTTTTTTCCAACTGCTTACAAAATCTTTTCATGTCACACATTTTCTAAAACATTAATTCATTCAGTCATTTCTTTTTTTCCGGCTTAGTCCCTTTATTAATCTGGAGTCGGAATGACCCGCCAACTTATCCTGCATATGGTTAAATGCAGCGGATGCTCTTCCAGCTGCAAACCCATCACTGGGAAACATTTTTAGCTACCCAATACACCCGTACTGCATGTCTGGACTTGTGGGGGAAACCGGAGCACCCGGAGGAAACCCACGCAAACACAGAGAGAACATGCAGATCCACACAGACATGCCAACTGACTCAGCTGAGATTTCTGAAGCATCTCACTCAAAATGCAAAGCTACACTGCAAATCTCCAAAACCAGAAGCTATTTCTCAGCCTTGAACTTAATTTTCAATTGCATAAAACAATTTTCTCAACACACAACTCTCTACCTAAAACACAAAACACTAACAGGAAGTTACTTGCTTTTTTTTTTCCAAACACAACCAATCAAAATGCTAGGTGATGGGACACCAGGCTATTTTGGTCCAAAAAAAAAACATCCACAATTTGTGGTTTTGTACCTACCGCATATTCACCTTTACGTAATCCTAAATTCTAAATTCCTTTAGAAAAGAAAAGAGAAATTCTTCTCAGCCTGGCTCTGTAAAGTGTATGATGGCCAAGCCTAAAGCATGACACTTCTTCAGGCAATGGATGCTGCCTGAAGAACCCCCCACACACAATTGTGTTCTTTTATTTTATTTATTTATTTTTTCATTTTTACAAACAGTAACAATGTGTTTAGTTTTTTTTTTGTATGGTATATAAAGCAATAATCTTTTGGCCTAACAAATATTTTCTATTTCTTCATGTCATTGGTGTTTACAGTGTACCTGTTACTCCTTAGCAGATTACTGTCACTGTAGAACATTGTATTGAACTGTATAAGCCTATGAAAGAGCAAAGAGCTTTAGATTTAGAATGTGTGTATGTGTGTGTGTGTGTGTGTGTGTGTGAGAGAGAGAGAGGGAGAGAGAGAGTGAGTGAATGAGTGCAAGTGAAGGCTGCGTGGATTGTGTGTGCGCATGCATGACTCTAGTCACTATCTGCAAGTTAAAGCAAAAGTCATGTTTAACTATTGGCCTGGAACAATATTTTTAATCTATCAGCTTTCTTTTGTTTACAATCACTCTCATTGGTTGGTGGTTGTTTCGCGCACAGTGAGCAGTGAAAAAAATATTTTGTGTAAAAAAAAAAATAAAAAAAAAGGTTAGAGAAGATTGACATTTTTTTTAACAAAGTTTTTATTGAGGAAAACCTGATGCAGCCCAGCCTCACCCAGACTCTGCCTCCAGCGGCCCCCAGATAAATTGAGTTTGAGACTCAGCTTTAGGGACACCAGAGACTTATTTTATATATTGTAAAAATGGGTATATTATTAATATTTAACTTAATTTACTTAACTTTTAGCTAAGCCTTTCAGGTATGTGATTTTTAAAAATAAAATGTAGAAATATTTATTGGAGTAAAGAATTTGTGCTAGATAAAAACAAGTGTTTAAAAAAATCATGGAAATTTGTCTTTATGCTACTGAATATTCCTAACAGAGTGCTATAAATAATAAGTATATTATTATTTATATTATAATTAGTATATAAATAAGTTTTACACATTATCATAAAAGTACACAAGAGTATGATTACTTAGACATTTGTCTGCTTTGTTTTGGGCAACCATAATAAATCAGGAAACTCTGACTAACTCATTGAGAGCTGTTGAATAGGTCATCCTATATGAATTATTCAGCAGCTCTGGATCATGCAGCGCTGTGCTGTAGTTAATGTCTCTGCATTAGTATAGACACTCGTCTGAGACATCAGTGCTATCTCTGCATCGCCTCCCTCCTGCATCCACTGCAGTCTAAAGCTGATCTGTGTGTGTGTGTGTGTGTGTGTCTGTGTGTGTTTGCAAGTATATATATGTATTCTTTTAGCTTCTTTTTCCTCTCGCTTTACAATCTTATGGTGTTTCCTTCACCTTCTAACATTACATCTTTTTTTTCCCTCTTCGTCTCTTCTGTGCCCTGCGTCGAGAGCGCTGCATTCATTCATGACTTCTGTATTCTTTCGGCTGGCTCAGCAGAACACTTTTTGCTGGTGTAATGCTGACTCTGTTTCTGAGCGAGGATGTAAAATCAGTACTGGTCAGGGGTGAGGCCTCGTCCTTGGAAATATCTGACTGATAGAGTTTCAACAGCATATTTATACACTAACTCCAGCTAGAGCTTAGAGCTGCATAGGGTAAAAAATGTACATCTTTATTTCAAGATAAAATATATTTTGAATAGATATAGTTATTCATATTTAGCGACTGTGAGGCTTACTAAAATATATTTTAATATCGAAAATAGGTTTTATTTGAACCTTTGGGCACCAAAATATTTTTCAATATGTATGCCAGGGTCCAGAAAATACATTTCCAATTGTAAAATTAAAAAAATAAATAAATAAAAAAATTATATATATATAATAAAATAAAATATATTTAATATATATATATATATATATATATATATATATATATATATATATATATATATATATATATATATATATATATATATATATATATATATATAGCAGAATTGCATTCTAATTGCATTGTCCTTTTTAGTACTAATTTATTTGCAGCCATAAAAAAAAAAACAGCAGTGATTTTTTTTGTCTCTACAATGGCAGTTTTTATGTTCAGATAATTATATATAAAAAAATAATTGGGTTCTTTTAAGTGTTTTTTTCTTCCATTGTTACATTCATTTTAGTTGACTTTAATCTTTTAATAATTACCTAAAATTTATATGTATAACATGTACACTCACCGGCCACTTTAGGACCGCCTTCAGAACTGCCTTAATCGTGGCATAGATTCAACAAGGTACTGTAAATATTTCTCTAAGATTTTGGTCCATATTGACATGATAGCATCACCCAGTTGCTGCAGATTTGTCGGCTGCACATCCATGATGCAAATCTTCTGTTCCACCACATCCCAAAGGTGCTCTATTGTATTGAAGACTGGTGACTGTGGAGGCCATTTGAGTACAGTGAACTCATTGTCATGCTCAAGAAACTAGTCTGAAATGATTCACACTTTATGACATAGCCTGCTATTCTGCTGGAAGTAGCCAATTGACACGATGCTCAATTGATACTAATGGGCCAAAAGTGTGCCAGGAAAATACCCCCCATACCATTACACTACCACCACCAGCCTGAACCGTTGATACAAAGCAGGATGGATTCGTGCTTTCAAGTTGTTGACGCCAAATTCTGACCCTACCATCCGAATGTTGCAGCAGAAATCGAGACTCATCAGACCAAAGTTTGTGAAAATCATTAAAACATTTAAGTCATTATTCAAACAATCATTTGGTAATCAAAAATGAACACGATGCTCGTTTTTATATCTGCTTTTGACACTGATCTTTAATATTGTTTTTACTATTTAAAAGAATTATGATATATGAAGGTTGTAGCAATCGCATTGTTACACCAATAGGTGGCAACAAGCAACCTTTAGTCTTGTTTTATCTCAGGGGTTCCCAAACTTTTCAGCCTGTGACCCCCAAAATAACAATGCCAGTGACTCGCGACCCCCAATATCCTCTGAGGTGGTTATAAACACAGAAACCTTGCTAGCAATGAAGCAGACACACCAATTAAATTTGTGTCAGTGCTTTAAATGTGCCAGAAAGTATAACCTGATGTTATAAAATCAAAACGCATCTGACGCTATTGCTGCCTTTAATATAATGTAATTACCCCAGGGGTCGCAATCCAATAGAACTAGTAACTATAAGCTACTATATAGTATATATTAACTATAAACGACTATTTTTATTTTCAGTATGGTTATGGATAAAATATGTTAATTCTTATGGTTTAAAAAAAATAAATAGATTTTTGGAAATCACCAGGCGACCCCCCTTCATTGCCCCACGACCCCTCGGGGGGTCCCGACCCCCACTTTGAGAACCACTGTTTTATCTGACTAAAGCAGGACTGAAAGATGAAATTTTGAGTGAGTTCTTGAATCCTTCATTCAGAGTGAGATTTTTTTATTAGATAAATTTAATATATGGGCATTACGGTGGTGCAGTGGGTAGCACAATCGCCTTACAGCAAGAATGTCGCTGGTTTGAGCACTGGCTGGGTCAGCTGGTATTTCTGTGTGGAGTTTGCATGTTCTCCCTGTGTTTGCGTGGGTTTCCTCCGAGTGCTCCGGTTTACCCCACAAGTCTAAAAACATGTGGTATAGGTGAATTAAGTAGGCTAAATTGTCCGCAGTGTATGTGTGTGAATGAGTGTGTATAAGTGTTTCCCAGTGATGGGTTGCAGCTGGAAGGTCATCCACTGCGTAAAACATATGCTGGAATAGTTGGCGGTTCATTCCACTGTGGCGACTGCTGAGTAATAAAGGGACTAAGCTGAAAATAAAATAAATGAATTTAATGTATGGAATAACATATTACTAAAAAGACTAATTGAAGCTATTAAAATTCTAAAATATCCAGAATTCTGCAGATCTACACTCACATATATCATTTCAATATTTCATCTCCCTCCAAAGTGTTACTATCAGTCATCATAGTGCATTTGTGCTGGTCAGGGGTATTGATTTGAATAGAGATGGCGTATAGATTCAGGTCCCTGCAGTGCCAGCTGGTTGTGAGTCTAATGCAGTGTGGGACTTTTAATGACATCACCCACACTCACGTTTAACTCCAGTACATACGCTCTTAATTGAGGTGAATATCAGACGTTGGGCTTATGTAAGTGCATTGACTTGTTTTCCTGGAAGAGCAGTGAAACCTGAGGAGCTTTAGCATTGATCACCATCTGCCCTGCCCTACAAGACATGATTCTCCCAGCTTTGTTCAATATGGTCAGTGTTTTTACTTCTTAAAGGATAAATGAATTGAGAATTAAATTCGTTATGCACATTTCTGGGGCCTCATGTATCAACGCTGCGTACGCACAAAAACATTGCGTACGCAAGGTTTCATGCTCAGAATCGCTCACGTTTGGATTTACTAACAATGAACTGAACGTGGGAATGTGCGCAGGTTCACGGCAGCTTTTTGGCAGGCGTACGCACATTTTTTGTGCGTGTCTGTTTTATTTCCATTGGCGACTCCTAGAGGCAGTTGTGTTAAATTCTTCTCTACAAAGTGTCTGAGCCTTGCAATGGCAGCTGTATGAGACGGGTTCATCTAGTAGGTATGTAAGATTTCCATACCATACAGTTGACCAGCTAAACATTAAAGCACAATTTGCAGCGGTCGCCTGTTTTCCCAATGTAATCTGAGCGATCTACTGCACGCACATTGCTATAAAGACACTATCTGAAGATGAATTTGCATGCGTGAATCAGAAACATTTCCATTCAATAAATGTGCAAATAAAATATGATGCACAAACTTATTAATGATTCCTACTAGTCTTTCTCGTGATAAATAGTAGGCAAAATATGATATGTAGCGGGGGGGAAAAAAGAAGATAGAGTTCATCAGACGCTGGTCGTTGGGTTTTGCCATTAGCATAGTCATTAGCATATTCGTACGGGGGAGGAGGCAGGGAGGGGTTTTGTGCTCGTGCATGTTGCGCTCAGTTTCACGTTCATTCGGATGTACAAAAGAATATGCGTGAGACTCGGCGTACGCAGTGTTTCATACATCTGAATTTTTTTCTGCGTACGCACATTTACAGCTTTGTGCGTACGCAATGTTTTAGTATGATTTCCACGCAAGTCTTCGTACATGAGGCCCCTGGTCACATGGGTAGTGATTTAATAGACTGTGAATGCAATCTCTTAATAATTCATAACTTTTTGATTTCAAGAGTTCACACTTAGCTGATGATCATTAAAGTGTAATTGGCATGCTGTCCTGGGAGAGAGCCCTAAGCTCGTAATATCCTCGAGCCCAGGGCTCCCTCCCGTTAGAGGGGCGAGAGGGGAGTTTGAGCTCAGGTAGGTCTCGAGAACTCCCCTGCTTGTCGCTGTGTGTGGAGTGTAAACTAAGGTTGTCTTAATTGATAATTTGGTTCAGTCAATTGGCTATGTTGTAAGTTAATGGACGGTGGGAGGAAACCATGACAGAACATGCAAACTCCGCACAGAAACGCCAACTGGCCTGATTGGAGGTTGATGAGGTTGATCTTAGCAAACACATCCTATTCCATAGCTCAACTAACGAGAATTATGGTGGATAATTTGTATAAATGTATCTGATTCCTCCAGATATGTGGCTGGAGATTCATATTTCTGCCCTTACAGAAAAATCGCATGAGTGTCACATTAGCTTTATGTGTTAAAAACAACCTGAAAAATGAGCGTGAAGCACATTTGGAGCATGTGAAATGTACACTACCTGAAAAAATTCTTGAAGGTAGAAGGTAGATTTTTCTGATGAATCACCTGTTGAACTGCATCCCAATCATCACAAATACTGCAGAAGACCCATTGGAACCCTCATGAACCTAAGATTCTCACAGAAATCAGTCAAGTTTGGTCAAGCAAAAATCATGGTTTGGGGTTACATTCAGTTTGGGCATGTGCGAGAGATCTGCAGAGTGGATCTCAACATCAACAGCCTGAGGAATCAAGAAATTTGTGCTTCCCATTACATTACAAATCACAGGAGAGGGCAAACTCTTCAACAGGATAGCGCTCCTTTTCATACTTCAGCCTCCACATCAAAGTTCCTGAAAGCAAAGAAGGTCAAGGTGCTCAAGGTTTGGCCAGCCCAGTCACCAGATTATTGAGCACGTCTGGGATAAGGTGAAGGAGAAGGCATTGAAGATGAATCCAAAGGATCTTGATCAACTCTGAACTATTCTATACTTTACATTATTTCTGTTAAGTGACAACTTTTGTCTAAGCAAAGTCAGACCTTACTGTCCTAATTAAATAATTAAAAATCAAGGCATGATCATATTTTATTTTGGTAAAATAAGCATAATCTAGAGGTCTTTGCCTTTCACATAAGCCACTTCTGATACCAAATAATCAACTAGAAGCCAAGTTATTATTTGTTGTTACCAAAACTTGGATAGGCGACAAGACTTTTGTCAGGTAGTGTACATGCAACTTTGGTTTTGGAACATTTTCATGTGTCAAGTGATCACCATTTTTTTTTTAAGTTCTAAAACAATGCATCTTATTTCATATTTGTTCCAAGTTTGTTTCATGTTTTTTGTTAACAGGTAAAGATTTTTTGGAAAGGTAAGAGCTAAAATTGTTTTCTTTTGGTAATCAACTTTTAATTAAATTTACAATATAATTAAAAACAGACTTGGTTTTAAAACTACCAGTAAGAAGTATACAATATGCTGCATTTGTCATTGAATTATCTACAAGCTGCTTGCTTGTGACCACCAATCAACTGTACACAACACATGTTTCTGAAATGATGGACTGGCTAGCTGTCAAGTCTTCCTCTCGTCTATGGTGAACATATGGCCAAACTAATGGTTGGAACACAGCATTATCAGCAGAAAACGGTCATGTTGAATCACATATGGTAGATATGAGAAATATATGCTTTGAATTTTGCCTGATGACTGATATTTGAGAATTTTACTTTTCAGTATCTTTTGTTTTTCCACTGGACTATTCAGTCACTTATTTTAGGCTGCAACATTGATTTATGGTAGTGTTTTAAACTGCCAAACTAGATATGCTTGCTTCATGATTCTTATATAATAGTTCAATTATGTTTTTTCTCTCTCTCTTTTTCTCTTTTGTGAAGGACTGCTTGATTTTGGAAAAGAATGATTTCCACCACCCAGTGTGCTCATTCCAAGATGACTTCCAAGAGTTTGAGATGATTGATGATGAAGATGAAGACGATGAGGAAGAAGAAGAGGAAGCAGATCCTGATGCACCTCCTTCACCATCAGCATCTCCTCCTCCATCACCTACTCTGGGAACACTTAAGAGCCGCCCGACCACTCTAAACTTGACTGTGCCAGTTTCACAGGTATTTTCCAACACAAACCTTCCACTATCAATAAATCCATAAACAAAAGCTATCAGTATTTTAACTTCTATAATGGTGTAAATCTCAGGACTCCCTGAACAACAACAGCAACGTGTCTCCACGGAAGTCAAGCTGGCAGGATTCTCTTCGAAACTCAACTTCACAGGGTAAATATTGCCCATATATTTACTTGCACCCTGTAGGAGCCATACATTGTATTTTGGCGATTGGCCACAAGGTGTCAGTAGGAGACTATATAACTGTGGCATCACTGCATGAAGCAAGATAGTGTTGGTAGGAAGCACACAGTTTTTGACTTTAGCTGCGTCCCAAATCGCATACTTATGCACTATTTTACGCCATTTTGTAGTATAAATAGTGTAAGTAGTGTGTTCACATTGAAAACTCTCAAAATAATAAGTGCACTTTAATTACCCGGATGATGCACTCATTCAGCCGCTAAAATGAAGTGTGTAATGATGGACACTTCACGCACTCAACGACCGCAGGTTTGCTTGCGTAGCGGAAGGGGCGGAGCGATCGGACGCACATGTTGAATAACTTTATTTATTTTGGATGGTGAAAGCAAAATTCTCCTACGAGAGTGATTATTGCGCCTCCCGATGGTAAATGCGGCAATACTCACGGCAGGTATTACTTGATAATTCAGTCGTTTATTTCACTGATTTGGCAACAGTCAAACGTCATCAGGGAAACGGTTTGAATTTCCGCTTAGTTAAAAAAACATTAGTGTGCCATTTGGGACAACACTACATACATATACTATCCTGTTGAGTGTGTAAGTGCATGAGTACATAGTGCATGAGTGCATAGTGTATAATGTGCCATTTGGGACGCAGCTCATGTCTCGTACCGTAGCACAACTTAACTCAACGTACAATTTAAGGTAACAGAGAAGTGCATATAGATTAAGGAAAAGTGATGAAGTAATTCTGTTGATTGGAAAATAAAGACGTTTTTATTGCATCTATTTTGCCTACGGACTCTAACTTTACACGTACAAAACTTGCTTGCTCTATTAACAATAGCGGCAACGGAACGCCGCTTGCACCCTATATTCGCAAAGTTGTTCGGACACCACTCTAAATCATTGAATGCATGTGTTCCAATCACTTTGCCACACACATGTGATATAATCACACACCTAGTCATGCAAACCACTTATTCAAACATTTGTGAAAGAATGGGTTGATCTCAGGGGCTTGGTGTATTCAACCATGCTACCGTGACATAAATTCATTTGTAAAATTTCCTCACTACCAAACATTCCATGGTCAGCTGTTAGTGGTATTATTACAAATTGGTAGCAATTGGGAAAAGCAACTCAGACCACAAATTAACAGAGCTGAATCAGCATATTCTGAGTCTCACGGTGCACATAACTTCCAATTTTCTGCAGAATCAATAGCCAATGAGCTCCAAAACTTCAGGTGGCCTTCACTTTAGCTCAAGAACAGTGTGTAGAGAGCTTCATGGAATTGGTTTCCTTGGGAGAGTACCTGCACCCAAGCTTTACACCAATGGATACAGTGGTGTAAAGCACCACTAAGAGCAGTGTACTAGTGTGTCAGGTATAAGAGCAGTGGATATATATTCTCTGGAGTGGTGAATCATACTTCTCTGTCTGGCAATCTGATAGACCAGTCTGGGTTTGGCAGTTACCAGAAGAACAATACCTGCCTGGTTGCATTGTGGCAAGTGGAAAGTTAGTGGAAGGGGGGTTATGGTATGGCTTATTGTTATTGTTTTAAGGGGGTGACCTAAACCTAATATAACACCTTTGGGATGAGTACGGAGGCAGGCCTACTCATTCAACATAAATGCCTGACCTTACAAATGTGGTTCTAGAAGAATTCTAAAAAATATTCCCCTAAGCACACTCGTAAGCCTTGTGGTCTTGCCAGAAGAATTGAAGCTGTTATAGCAGCAAAGAGTGGGCCAACTGAATATGGCCAACTGTGGATTAAGATTGGGACGTCATTAAAAGTTCATGTGCATTTACAGACAGATGTTCCAAAATATTTAGCAATTTAGTATATATGCACACACAGTGCTCTGGAAAGATATCTGTAAGTGTTAATCTATCCCAAATTTGAACAATTTTACTAAATATTTTAGGATGTTTGTCTCCGAACCATTCATGCCTCGAGGATGGTTCCCATGTGACCGCCACATGCCCAGTGGCTCCGGAGACAATCGGCTCTGCCAAAGGTACACCCTCAAACCCATCAGGACATTGTGGTCTCCATCAGTCACCTGGGAGGCCACTGCTGTATGACTTTGAGGGCAACAGGAGAGAGCGACCTGAATATGGTAAGAAGTCTGACCATGTCGCTAGTTCTCCTTCAAATGTAACTTTCAACAACATATTTTATTTTCCTTATCTTTCTCTCAAATCTCTTTTACTCTTTATCTCTTTCTTGTCTTCTAAATCAGGCTCCTTTGGTCAACACAACTCATCAAGTGGCTCTGAGGCAACTGAGGTGAAGCCTGATGTTGAGGAATCAACTCTTAGCGAGCTTGTCCCCTCTGTGGATGACTGCACCTCCCAGTGCTCTGACACTGAGGTTGACCATGACTTGAATGGCCATGCCAAACGTCGACCTTGTCGCTCTCGACCCAATGACACTTATACAGTGACCACAGAGACCGCTGATGACCCAGAGCTGGAAAATGATGGCACCAGTAGATGTCTCTCCTCAACCGCACCTCTTGGTAATGACGCTGAGACTCCACTATCGGATGAGGAGCTGGACAAAGAGTTTGACATTGACTTCATGAGTAAGGAGAGCTATGATCAAACCTGCAAGGACGCTGAGGGCTCTTCTTACATTGAGTTCCCTTGCATTGAACCAACTGAGTCCATCTCTGTCTCCAGTTATGTGTCATCCAGTCGATCGGATGTCCTTGATGCTATGGATGAACCTCGAAACATGCATCAGGGTCAAGCTGCTGCTGAAAATGACACTTCTCCTTCTTCTGACCCTGGTATCGCTGACATGAATGCTAAACGCTATGCAGAGTCAGACCGCCACAGTGATGACCTTAGCTCTCCTGGATCAGACTCTGATATTGAAGGGGAACTTGAGGAAGCGTTTGCATGTGGTGGCCCACTTGCTAGTAACATGATTTCCTCCATCTCAGAGACAGAGCTAGACCTGACCAGTGAATCCAGCAGTGGGCGCTCCTCGCACCTCACCAATTCCATTGAAGAAGCCAGCTCTCCAACTTCAGACCAAGAACTGGACCAGGAGCTGGATACTGAGCAGGACAGTGGTATTGTAGGTCTAAAAGCATCTCTTCTTTTGGGCCAGCCTGACCCAATTAAACAAGACCCTTTACCAGGGTTGGACCCCAGCTCAGACATGTTGCAACTAGATGACGGGCAAGCTCTGATGGGTCTGCAGAACGTAGATGACGAACAGGATTATGAGCACCAAGCTGATCCAGATGAGACTCTTCCCCCTGCCATCCCCTGTGAGGATAGCAGTTCTCAGCAGTTGTTGTTGAAGATTGAGCCTGACCACAGTCTTGAAAGCTTCAAACGCTCCTTCTACTTGCCGGTTGGCCCAAAACTCATGCCTTCTGTGGATGACTATGATGGTAACAGTGAGGGAGACTCTGAATCAGAGTCTGAGGATGAGCTCAGTGAAAACTCTGACTCTCCTTGGCTTCTTAGTAACCTTGTCAACAGAATGATCTCAGAAGGCTCCTATCCAATCAGCTGTCCTGAAGAGTGCTTCAAACGCTCAGCCTCCATCTCTGACACCATCTCACCCTCATCTGATCTGGAAACAGATGCTTTCAATGAAACCGATGGCTGCAATTTCCAAAAACAGAAGTCAGAAGAAAAGTCACAGGAGGTGAAATCTGAGGCAAGAGTGGTGGAAGAGAAAGAGAGAGAAGCCAGTTGTGCATCTGAAGAGGGTCAAAAAGAAAGCAAGAGAACGGACTCTTGTCTGTATATGAGTAACCCCACATATGGTACGGTTACACCTGTCTTCACTGAAAGATTTGATACAAGGACAAAGAATTATGAAGCAGAGGACTTCCCATCCCAGAACTCACTGAAAAACAAGCAGAAAGATGAAGAGGAAGAGCCTAACAATGATTTGATGATGGAGAGAATGAAGGAGCTGGACTCCCCCAGCTTGAGTGAGAGCATAATCAGTGATAAGGATGAGGGACGGGAGACAAAGGTCGATCAGCTCACTTTGCAGCGAATCACAGAAGTCAAAAACAGCCTTACTTTGGACCTCCCGACAGCACAGACCAATCACTGTTTCAGTCTCACTTACTCAACGGATAACGATGAAGATGAGCAAGATACCTCTCCTTTTCTGGATGATCTTCACAAGATACCTTCACCCTATGGAAACGAGACATACTTGGACAGTTCTCCACCTATTGATGAGAGTGTGCGAGAGTTGAGGAACAGAACCTCTGACCGGCCCATAGATGACTCCTTGGCATATGATTCAATGAAGTACACCCTTGTGGTGGATGAAAATACGACACTGGAGCTGGTGAGCCTTAAGCGCTGCACCTCTGTTCTCAGTGAGGACAGTGATGGACTCTCTACTATCTGTGATGATGACGTGGCTGATGAAGATGATGACATTTATGGGCGGGGTCAGATGGTACGAGGCATGAGACCCAATTTGCTATTAAGCTCCTCTGAAGAAGACTCTTCTCCTGAGGCAGATTTGCCTTTCTCAAAGAAGTTCCTCAATGTGTTTGTCAATGGCACGTCACGGTCCTCCAGTAAGTGAAGATAAAACCGCACAATTTACTTAGGAGGCATTTTACCCCAAAATTTGAATTCTGTCAACATTTGATGACTTTAATTTTCCAAAGACGGTTTTATTCAAATAGTATTTTGTTTATACAAGCGAAATCCAGTGTTGTTTTGGTCCTATTAATGAATTGACTATCATTAAATGGACAAAAAATATAAATTTAACGATGACTGTTTAACAAAATAGTAAAAAAATAGGAAAATATATTGTTATATTTTACTTACACAAATTACCAAATTAAATTCACCCCATCACAGAGCCAATCAGGCTCTTTTAATGTAGTTTAAAAGATTTAGATGATAATATTATATAATTTAGGAGGCTGTCTTGCCGAACAGAAAGTATATTTAATAATCCTAATGAGATGACATCATAAGATGAAAGGTTTTGTATGATCTGCTTCTAAATTGGTTTTGCTGTAGTGTGTGACACACACACACACACACAGAGGGTCTATCTTGGGCTATACCAAAGTATACAGTAGAATAATGCTTATGCA
This sequence comes from Danio rerio, assembly GCF_052040795.2. NCBI lineage: Eukaryota > Metazoa > Chordata > Actinopteri > Cypriniformes > Danionidae > Danio > Danio rerio. The sequence continues at coordinate 9,448,728 of NC_141038.1, read as the reverse complement.
CTATGCGTGTTTCAGGCACAGAGTCCTTTGGGCTTTTTTCATGCACTATAAATGGAGAAGAAAGAGATCAGACTCACAGAGCAGTCTTCAGGTGAGTAACGCTGCCCACATGAATAGCCTAGCTCTAATGAAAATGCTCCAGTCTAGTTTAAAGTATCAACCCTCATTCACAAGCCCTCAAGGAAATCTTCTTTCTCAGTATATTTTAATGCTTGAAAATTGACTGCTCATGATATCTATTGCAAGCAATCCTAATGCGAGTTTTAATGCCCATGCTGTAGGTTCATCCCACGACATGCAGATGAGCTGGAGTTAGATGTTGATGATCCGTTATTCGTTGAGGAAGAAGAGGATGATTACTGGTATCGTGGGTACAACATGCGCACAGGGGCCAGGGGGATTTTCCCAGCGTACTACGCCCACGAGGTTGTTGGGCAAACAAAAGACCTGATGAGTAAGAATTGTATGATGCAATGTTTTTAGTATGTTTCCTGTTCTCATGCATAATAGTTTTTAAATTACGACAGGCCGGAAGTTCTTGCTAATCAAGCTCCTCTTTTACGCCAAATGTTGGGCTTTTTAGAGAAGACATAAGTCACCATGTCACCACAAATCACCATGGTTTTGGTTCTGCAAATCACAAAACTCAATCAAAGAAAGCAACCATGTCCAGCACAGGACCTAACAAAATATAAATATATTGATTTAAATTATTATTAACATACACCCATTGGGTACAGCTTGCAAGCTGGGGTCTTTTTGCCTCCAGAACTGCTCTATTTCTTTATGACATGGATTCAAAAGGTGCTGGAAACATTTCTCAGAGATTGATTGGTTAATATGGCCCATATTATCATGATAAAATCACAAAGCTGCTGCAGATTTGCCGGCTACCCATCCATTCCAGTACATGCCAAAGGTCTTTAATGGGGTTGACATCTAGTGGCTGTGAAAGCCATTTGACTTTAGTGAACTTAAAAAAGCAGTTTCAGATGATTTGAGCTTCTTGAAAGGGCACGTTAGGCTCCTGGAAGTAGACATCACAAGATTGGTACACTGTTGTCATAAAGGGTGTAATAATACCCTGGTTGCCTGTGGAATTAAACAATGCTCAGCTTGTACTAAAGTCCCTTAAGTTACACCACCAGCAGTCTGAACCATTAATACAAATGTTTTCATGTTGTTTCTGACCTGATGTTGTTTCCAAATTCTGACCCTACTTCTTAAATGTTGCAGCTAAAATTGAGGCACGTTAGAGCAGAGCACATTACCTTCTATTGATGTCTACTTGTCAAGTCAAGTCATATTTATTGTTACAGTGCTATTACAATGTAGACTGTGTCAAAGCAGCTTAACATAGATTAAGAAAAGAGATTAAAAAGCCATAACAATATTTCAGATTGTGGAGCATTCTGGCATATCAGACAGAGAGAGCGGAGTTGTGGTAGAATAATGGTGTAGTTCTTTTTAAATCCTAACTGATTCAGTTCAGTTTAATATAAATGTCACTGTTGGTCCACTGAAGAGCAGCTCCACTGGCCCCGACAAAGCACGCCAGAGGCAACAATGGCAAGGAACCAATACCCTACCAATTGACAGAAGTGAAGAAAAGAAATCCTTGGGAGAAATCAGGCTCAGTCAGGGTAGCCAGTTTTCATCAAATGTAAAGATGCAGAGCTGCAGTCTAAAAGATAATGTAAGGCTTGATGATGATGGCCATCCATTCTGCAGATGTTACAAGTGCAAGTAGGTCACCAGGCGGGTGTTCAGACTAGCCAAAGAGATCTATTCAGAGATTAATTTGTCTGTGAGGTCTTTGCAGGATTCAGTCTTGTGCTCTTGACCCATTGATGATCACGGCAAACATCTGCTCTGGATACGGTCCAGATCCAAGATTATGCAAACCTCAGGATAAGGAAAGACAGACAGAGTAACATGATTGTAGATGCCATTCAAATTACAGCATCTTTTGGGAAGTGTTCCCCCTCTGGTTGCCTTTCCTTAATGCAAATGCATTTGTGTTTTATGTTTATGTTTAACAAAGAGATGTTTGTTTAATCTAGATTCAAACCAGCATTTCGTGTCTGCTGCATGAAAATCTGTTCCATAGATTGGGTGCCAGATATGAAAAGGACCCACCACCTAGTGCCTATCAACATGCCTGAATGAATCCACATTATTGGCCGAGTAGACGTTTGTGTAAACAAGCAGTTGAGCAGGTGTAACATGATTGCTAATTGTATTTATTGCTGTAAAATAACCCTTTTAATTATCAAGGTGTTCTTCTACTAAGCAGTGTGTTTTGTATTTCGGTGGCCTTCACACTGGTCTCCTTGTTAAAGCGCTTTGTGAGTCAGCGTTGTCTGTATTCATATGTTTCCATAGCAATGAAGAGGAATCCAGCTTGGATGGAAAGTTTCCGAGTGCAGTTCCTTGGGTCAGTGGAAGTTCCTTATCACCAGGGCAATGGCATCCTGTGCGCTGCCATGCAGAAGGTACAGTAAACAGGACGTCTGTGCATTCATTAAGTTTTGTTACATCATATGGTGCAAACAAGAAGTATGGTGTTTGTCTCTCAGATCGCCATGGCCAGGAAGAGGACAGTGCATCTTCATCCCCCTTCTATTTGTGAGCTGGAAATAAGCCTGCAGGGTGTGAAACTAGTCATGAGTTTGGATGATGAGTACGACCTTTCAGGGGAGGTGAGAGAAAGAAAAAATCCAAATTAGAGAACAATTCATGAACACTCACATTATTTTTTTGTTTCAACCTTCATCGGTCTACATTAAAGAGCCCCTATTATGCTTTATAAAAGGTCCTATTTTGGTTTTGTGGGTCTCCAACAACCAGCTGATATGCCTGCAAGGTCAAAAAAGACTTTCATTGTCTTATAATATGCATTCCCAGGTAGCAAAGAATTCTCGCCCAGAGTTGGCATAAAGCTGGCACAGCAGGCATTCTTCCGGGACTGGCATACAGCATGTGGGCCAAATATGGCCTGGGTTTGGCAGAAGTGGCACCGTCTTTAAGGCAGCAGACAAGATGCGGGCCAGATTCGAAATATAGTATTTGGCCCAGTTGTTAAAAAATAATGCGTGTGCCATGTAAGTTTGACCTGTCTTGACCCACATTTAAAATACATTTAAATTATATTTGAGTAAAGAAAAAAAATCTACCAATCAGAAAAAGGCTGCCTATAGTGTACCTAGCGCAATGCTTCGTGGGTTTATTAATTTCATAGCAATCGTGACACACCAACCTATCTGGCCCAGTTCCGGCCCAGTTATGAGTTATTAACTTGGCTGAAACAGATATGATGCATGTTTGGCCCTTGTCTGGAAGCCAGACTTGGTCCAGTCATGTACCGTAATTCATTGCAGCATGTGGGCCAAGCCAGAGCTGGGCCAGAGAAATTTTGCTATGTGGGTTTATTTTTACCGAATTATCCCAGCAACTCCCATATGATTTGTTCAGCGATTTATTGTTCCCAAACCCTCCTTAGCACGAAGCTAATCTGCGCTGATTGGTCCGATGACCCAGTCTGTGGTCATTGGTCAGCGTCGTTCTGCGCAAGATGGAGAGAGACGCCCAAGACGTAGTCCGAGTATACAGTATGTGTGAGCCCAATGCAGTTAAACACCAGCATAATCCTCTATTCTTAAACACAACCCTAAGTAATAACAACGAAGCACATTCAGTATTAATATACACGGTGGCAAAAATTGAACTACTTTTGAAAGTTGACCGTGCCACGTGTGTGAGGAAAAGCTGATGGTGGCCATAGCAACAAACAGCAGGAGATCGCGAACACAAAAAGCATTTAAATCAGTAAAGGAAGAAGCAGGCGTTGCGTTTCCAACATGGTTTTAGATACGATATGTGAAATAGCCCATACAGATTTAACCTGAGAGATACAGTACAAGCAGTGATCTATAACAGATACGTGATTACAAACCACGTGGATCAATTACAAGTTACAACACACAATTAAACACATATTTAGCGAACTATAGCAAATGTGGCAACCATTTTAATCAAACTTCACATTGTGTAGGAAGGAGAAACACTTACAGGATCCGGAGAAAGAAGGAACTAGTCCATATAAACTGTGCAACAGTTACTGACAAAGTCCCAAACATTAGTAGTCTTTGCTAATTCTTCTTTTAATAACAAACAGCCAGCAAATCCCGCTCTACAGGGTCAGTTATTGTATCAATCACCAGAAACATTACAGGAACAAACACAGCACACGAATGGCTGTACTGTGGTGTTGTTGTGAAAATAAACTTTAAACCTTTATTCCCCACAGCCGCATGTCTGGCCATCTCTCAGTGATTGTAATTTTCGTGTGATAATCAATCTCATGATCCCTCGCACTCTGTTAGTGTGTGGAGGGAAAGGTGCGTTCATGTTTTACTGGATCTGGTTGTTCATATTTGACATTGTTTCGCGTCAAGGTCGATACGAACAGGCAAAATATCTGAACAAATGACAAATCATTTAAACTCACTCTCGATCATACCTGTCAACATTGGGATATGAAAATAAGGGATATGCCAATCCACCCCTACCCCCCAGAAAAAAACACCCATATAACTAAACATCTTCATCTGAAGCTGTTTTATTATATATGATAAAATATATTATAATATGTTTTATCATTATTTAACAAAGAAAAAATAAATAATATACATTGACAGCAAATAAATTAGCAGTTCAGTTTATTAAAATTATACAAATATCAAGTTATCAATTGTCATTAATCTTTTCTTCATTTTATAATCTAAGAGCAACGAATGAATCTCTCATTTAGGTGTTTCTTTTGATTAAAGTAATTAACAGAGGTGTCACTTTAAAAATTTGATTGCTTTCCTAATTTGTTTTTGCTCATTAAGGACAAAATTAGTTATGTTTGGAAAAAAACCTTCCTGATCGACATCTTTAGATGTTGTTTAATAATTTTTAATTATGTGTATATGTCTGTTCAAACATGCACCCAAAACCCAGACTTTCGCTCCGCTTCAAATCACGTGTAAAGAATCTGTTGGGGAAACAGCGTCTATTTATCGCTATGGAACGCGTCTGACAGTCTACACGTTTTAAGGATTGCATAGAAGGGGGACGGCACCTAAAACGAAAAAGGCAGGGAATCGAGCCAATTTTCTATTTATTTCAAAGTGTTTTCATGCCTAAATTAAACGAAAGGACAAAACAGACTCACATTTAGGAGCGAGGGGCGTCCCCTGGTGGTTTGGCGGTATGGGTGCGTATATTATTGCCACCCTTTATAGAAAGGTTGGAATTACGGGAGAAGTACAGGAAAATATCTTTACGGTATGATATCGGGATAGAACTGTAAAATACTAGAGAATACCGGGAAAAACAGGAGGGTTGACAGGTATGCTCTTGAGTCCAATCTATATTTTAAAAATCTATATTGCATCTATAAGGTGCATTTTCAGATTTAACCTTCAGCTGGATGTTTTCATTCGTTTAGAGCTGTGTTGCACATTGCATGAAAGGTCATTTTCAAAAACCCATAATAAGGGCTCGTTAAATGCCTAAAATTGATTGCTTTTTTGTAACCGAATGCTATTTCTCTTTCTTCATATCACAGTTCGACAGATGTAGTCACTTCTTCCAAATGAAAAACATCTCATTTTGTGGATGTCATCCTAAAAACAACTGGTAAACACACATGTTCAGCCAATCCTTTTACAACATGCATTTTTGGGTCTTTATCAAATTTAAAATACATTGCCAGCCTAATATTACTTTTCCCTCTCTGTCTTTCTGTAGTTATTTTGGTTTCATCACCAAACACCCGATGTTGAACAGGTTTGCGTGTCATGTTTTCGTCTCTCAGGACTCCATGAGACATGTAGCCGAATGTGTGGGGTGAGTATAATGCTTTTCAACACGACACACAGTCACACTCACAATACACTAACAGAGGAGAGAAGTTTAATGAGAGGGATCATCTTTGCTCCATTATCTGAGTGCTGAATTATTAAAGCTTCCCTCATTTGGATCAGACAGGAGACCTGAATTATGAGTCCTAGAAGGAGGCAGAAAGCTTTGTCACATTACATCATATGACCTTATGAAAATATACATTATTAAATCTTATCATTTTTCACAGATACAGAGGAAAAAGTTTAATAACAGAAAGTATTCATTTGTTATTTTTAAGACAATGCCTTACGCATCTAAAGCAGAATGTTATCGTTTACTACTGTGTGGAGTTGTTACAGTTTAAAAACTAAAAAGTAGGATCAACTTTAAATGATAGTACTAATTTAATTTGTAATAACTGAAATAATACATAGGGTGGCATGGTGGCTCAGTGGTTAGCACTGTCGCCTCACAGCAAGAAGGTCGCTGGTTCGAGTCCAGGCTGGGTCAGTTGGCATTTTTCTGTGGAGTTTGCATGTTCTCCCCTTGTTGGCGTGGGTTTCCTCTGGGTGCTCTGGTTTCCCCCACAGTCCAAAGACGTGCACTTTAGGTGAATTGGATGAACTAAAAATTGTCCGTAGTGAATGAATTGTGTGTGTGAATGTGAGAGTGTATGGGTGTTTCCCAGTACTGGGTTGCGGCTGAAAGGGCATCAGCTGTGTAAGGCATATGCCGAAATAGTTGGCAGCTCATTCCGCTGTGGCGACCTCTGATAAATAAGAGACGAAGGAAAATTAATGAATGAATATAATAATACATTTCCTCAATTTTCTACATTTTGTTGAAAAAACTTATTTTAAATAATATTCATTCATTCATTTTCTTGTCGGCTTAGTCCCTTTATTAATCTGGGGTCACCACAGCGGAATGAACCGCCAACTTATCTAGCAAGTTTTTACACAGCGGATGCCCTTCCAGCCGCAACCCATCTCTGGGAAACATTCACACACACACTCATATACTGTGGACAATTTAGCCTACCCAATTCACCTGTACCGCACATCTTTGGACTGTGGGAAAACCGGAGCACCCGGAGGAAACCCACGCGAAGGCAGGGAGAACATGCAAACTCCACAAAGAAACGCCGACTGAGCCGAGGTTCGAACCAGCGACCTTCTTGCTGTGAGGCGACAGCACTACCTACTGCGCCACTGTCTAGCACCCATTTTAAATAATAATTAAAAATAATAATTTTTGTTGTTAACTGAAGATTTTTAAGTTGATCTAACGGTTTTAATTTTGTGAGAAACTATTACTCAGTTCTTTGTTTCCTTATGTATTTATTAAGTCATAAATGAACTTACAGTACCTACTGTTTTATTTAATATGATTCCTAGTTTATTCCATTCGAAAATACTCAGTTTGTGTTTTGTGTATACGCTGAAGCATATAGCGGACTGGTATACTATAGTATATAATAGTTTAGTTATATATACATTTAAAGTCAGAATTATTAACCCCCCCCCCTGAATTTTTTTCCTTTTTCAAATATTTCCCAAATGATATTTAGCAGAGCAAGGAAATTTTCACAGTATGTCTAATAATATATTTTTTTTTTCTGGAGAAAGTCTTATTTGTTTTATTTTGGCTGGAATAAAAACAGTTTTAAAAAACATTTTAAGGTCAAAATTATTAGCCCCTGTAAGCTATATTTTTTTCTCGATAGTCTACAGAACAAATCATAGTTATACAATAACTTGCCTAATTACCCTAACCTGCCTAGTTAACCTAATTAACCCAGTTAAGCAGTTAAATGTCACTTTAAGCTGTATAGAAGTTTCTAGAAAAATATCTAGCAAAAATATTATTTGCTGTCATCATTATAAAGATAAAATAAATCAGTTATTAGAGATGAGTTAAAACTATAATTTTTAGAGATGTGTCGAAAAAAATCTGCTCTCTGTTAAACAGAAATTTGTGAAAAATAAACGGGGGCTAAATATTTATAAAAGGAAGCTATACAATATTATACTTGTGCACATGCATTTGATTAGTCAGTACTGAAAATAACTGGCGTTAATGATCCAAAACAAACTAATACACGTAATTGAAACATTTAGTTTAAATTTTGTATTTTTTTTTTTTTTTTTGCAATTATTTGAATTTAATTGTATTATCTTTTAATTCCTAAATATGTTTGGTGACTAAAATAATATTTTAATTAATACATCTGTATATATATATATATACTGTATATATATATATATACTGTATATATATATATATATATATATATATATATATATATATATATATATATATATATATATATATATATATATATATATATATATATATATATATATATATAATGGCAACGCAGTGAGGTAGTGCTGTTGCCACACAGAAAGAAGGTCGCTGGGTCGCTGGTTCTAACCATGGCTCAGTTGGCGTTTCTGTGTGGGTATATTATAATTATAATTCTATATTTGCTATTTGCTATGTATTCTATAATTTGAAGCTATTTGTTTTCCAATATTTTTCACATCCCAACGTTGACAGATTGCTAATCAATAAATAGCTATAGTGCTATCTGTTAGGTTTAACGTCAGCTAATGTTATAGAAGGGCATAGATGTTATGGAAAATAGTAATAGTAATGTAACTACCCCATCATTCCTTCCTCAAGCAAATGTGTAAATATTAGATCAATTCAGCAATAATGTTAATTGCATTGGCATATTTATCTGACGTTTTCCCAGCTTGTAGTAGTCGATCAAAAAGCTATTTAGTTTCTTATGACCATACACTAGCAGTGGAATTTACTGCGACGGGGCTTGATCATAATCAAGGGGCTTGATCAAACGTTGATCATATTCTCTTCTGAAAAAAGAAGAGTATCTTTTTCAACAAAAAAATCATCACAGTTACAGCCAGCATCCCACAAAAAGCACTTCGAGCATCATTTTGTGCATTTCGAATTGCAAAATCCAAAAAGCCACACACCATACTGTATATTTTTGACAGCTTTGAATGGATAAATTTTTTTTACCCATTTTTCCATATTAAAATATTATGGTGGGTCTTGAGATTGAATTACTTGCCTAGTGCGGTCCCGGAATAAAAAAAATTGGGAATCCCTGGTTTAGAATCTACCTAAAATTATTTAAACGTGTTTTTAAATTGTCTATGCTTATGGATGGATCAATAGATACATTAATCAATTATAATTATTTGCATAGTTTATAACCCACATATAAATCAATAAAGCATAAAATAAAAAAATTCTCTACTCGTTCTTTTTGAACACACATCACACATGTACAATCATAAAACAGGTTGCCAACAGGATATCACAGGACAATTTTCACCTGCTTAGAACTCAGCTTCTTGTGAAATCCTGCTATTTTTAGCGACACAGGACTGTAAACCCATGTTCAGGATATGTACACACACACATTCCACACTTACTCTACATTCTGATGTCTCTCTGTGTGTGTGCTTGTTTTAGACGGGCCTTCCAGGAGTACTACCAAGAGCACTTAGAATACGCCTGTCCTACCGAAGACATCTACCTAGAGTAAAAGAGGAGAAAAAGTCACTGCTGTCCCTCACGACAGATGTCTGTTCCTGGGCTCGAGACGCCTGGAGCCTTCTCTAATGTAACATAGGCTTCATCTCTTAATTCTCTCCCTCAGTTTCTCTCGTTCCTTCGACAAGAACTGAGCTCAAATCCTCTACATAGGCTCTTAGTGGTCTGTCTGTTCATTTCAACGTTTAACCATTCAGTTTCTTCTCCTCATTGAGACGGATTGCTTGTTCATTTGACTTTTCTACTATATAATTAGGGACATGGTTTCAGGGCGGATACATTGGTTCCTTTTTTTCCTTTTTATAATATAGTCCTGGTTTAGAAATGGCAAACTTCACATGTTTGAATGCATGGCTTTGAGGGTTATGCTCACAAACACACACACAAACATACGACAAATGTTTAAAAGCGAAAGGCGATCACAGGTTTGAATCTGAAGACCAGGATTGTTTGTAAATATGTATTTGTCCGATTCTGATACATTGCTGTACTGGGTTTGTACTTTGAAACAAACAAACAAACAAAAAAGGACAAGGCAGTAGGACGTGACCTGGAGTCGTCGATAGGTCTACAGATTGTCTGTTCCAATGTAGTAGAAGATTTAATGTACGTTTCTGATTTTACCGCGGTGTAAATACTGTACAATTAGGGACGGTTGTAGTTGAATACAGATGCTTCGTTACATCATGGTATGCAAGTATCCTGCTCCATCTGTCTGCGAATGAAACGTGGGACTGATTGCAGGTTTGCCGGCTGAGGGAATGTGAATCTGGCGGTGGTTTGATATCTATATTTTTTGTCGGACGATATATAGGAACAAAATTGATTGCGATAAACAATATTAACGCATACCTCCCAACCTTTGTCCCTGAAAATCCAGGAGACAAGGCAGTGGGTTAGGTTTGGGGGGTGAGGTGTCTGAATAACACAGTTGAAATTCGGGTACTGTACTGTGGTGTCAGTAACTACTATGAATCGTGTTTCGGGCCGCCGCTACGATCGAATCCTATACTAATGTTGGCAAGGTTTTCACAGACCATACCAAAAATGCTGAGGGTCAGGTTGGGGGGTCTGGATGGTTGAAATAATGGGAGTTTTCCGGGAGAAATAACAAAACGGGAGGGTGGCGGGAGATGGGTCTGAAATATGGAACACTCCCGGGAAAATTGGAATGTTGGCAGGTATGCATTATTGTCATTTTAAAACCATTTTGACACTATAATAGAATCAGAATGCAAGTACACTCTTACAGTGAACACATAATATTTTATTCTTAAGAATATTTGATTTATTTATAGTCATTTTAACAATTTAATATTTAGTAATTGAAATCAGAATGTGAAAACCGATATGCTAAACAAATAAAAAATAATAATACTAAATGTAAAGGTAAACAAAACTAGAAAAAAAGTTGTCAGGCACCCACATGAAAATATACTGTAGTAATTTATAGTAAATTGACACAGATGTCAAAAAACATCAAAAATGTCAATCGAGTCGGCTCCAATAGCCTAGTGGTTAAGTGCGCTGACATATGGCTCCAAGGTGCTCAAGGCGATCCGAGTTCGATTCCTGGCTTGAGGTCCTATGCTAATCCTTTCCCCTCTCTCTGCTCCCAATGTTTTCCTGTCTGTCTTTCACTGTCCTATCACATTAAAGGTAAAAACTCCTAAAAATTGATTATTAAAAAAATAATAATAATGTCAAATCGAATTGACGTCAAAACCTCCACGTCCATTTAATATCCACACATTGATGCTTCTTTTATAGCCAAAATAAATAAAGGAAAAGTATTGTAGCTGGAAGGGCATCCACTGCGTAAAACATGCTGGAATAGTTGGCGGTTCATTCCGCTGTGGTGACCCCTGATAAATAAGTGACTAAACTGGAGGAAAATGAAATAATAAATTAATTTACACTTTATTTTACGTTCCCAAGGATTTTAAATTGCCTTGATGTCGAAATGACATCAAACTGACATCTAACATTGGTGTTAAAAACACGGTAAAACGCCTGTAATCAATTTTTGAAATGTAAGATGAGTTGTATTTTTGACATTTTTTTTTATGTCACTTTAACATCAAGATGTCCTCCAGAAAGTAGACACTAAAAATAATTTAAAATATCAAACATTTAAAAGTATAAAGCTACAGTCACACTGCACTTTTCGCCCCATAAACTTCCATTTAAGCGAATGCCACAGACCGGAAACGCAAGCTCAAGCGACAGGTTTCACAGTTCAGAGGGATACAGAATATAAACTTGGTGAACTCTGACCTGGGAAATTGCATCACATAACTGCATGAGATTAATTAAGGATCAAAACATCTCTGGACAGAAAATTTAAATATGGACCAATCACTTACTCTTGTTTAATCTTGCCCCTTTTCACAGCGCTGTAAGACTGAATTTCACCTGCTCAAACTCCGCAGCATTACTCAACATTAAATGTAGTTTATTTTCCAAAGATTTTAATATTTCCTGTTTAATTTAATAGATTTTATTGAGCCCAAAGTAATGACTATCATATAATTGTACCTTTGATTACAAAAGACAAGCTAGGGTTGAGGGTTGAAAATTTAATAAATTGTTAAAACTGTAGTTACAAATGTATTTAGTGAAAAATGAAAAGTATTACTTTTTAATTTGGGGTGAAATATTACTCTTGATCAATTTTTTTATGATTAATCTGGTTGGCAATGATACAGCACAGAATTTCAGGCAAATAATAGCTCTCCATCTCTCAAACCTGACAGCCTCTCTTTAGACCACCGTCTGCTGTCATCATCATCGTCTGACTGAATTGATGCTTTCAGCTTTAACGTCAGAGACATCCACCTTTAATGCTTTGATTTTCATTAATAGCATTCAGTGAGATGTGATGCTTATCGACAGTCACCAAAATGAGTGAAAATCTGCCCCAGTTCACTTGGAAAAACATTAATTCCAGGATTATTTTGCTTCATATTAGACTGATAAACAATAAAATGCCGCCTCTGTCCTGCAAGTAGATCGGTGAATCTCATTTATGCGTTGTGATTATATAATAAGCTCAGGACACTAGAAAAGGATTGCATCTTCCTGTTTGTTCAGCTCTCGCACGCTAAACCAGTCCTTGTCCTGACCTTGACCAGCACTGCTGAGACTGAACTGAGCAGATCCTCCCCCTGCTGGCTTCACACAATAATTACTTCAATAATATTTATCTCATTCAGGTCGAGGAATACAATCCAAGGCCTTGCGTCAGCTCACTATCAAACACATTCAGTACATTTTACAGCAAAATTACATGATTGATATTTTAAGAAAATGAACCAAATAAATACTATTAAATCGCTTGAGTAAAATATTAATATAGTGTTATACATGAATTACATGTAGAAAGACTATTATTACGTATAAAGATGCATTATTGCCTATATTAACTTGCTATTATTTCCCTCATTATAAATGAATTTATTGTATAAATTAAACCTGTCCAATTTAGTTTGTTCAGCAAGGCCAGCAAACGAGTAGCCTATCTGCTATATTGACTCTGTCAGAACAATAATGACTGATCATTAGGGCCAGACAGAATCTGCGGACGTTTTTTTGCTATTTCTGTGGAGATATCGGCGGATTTATGTGTAATTATTTTAGGAGTATCATAACTAAAACCTTTATATATATATATATATATATATATATATATATATATATATATATATATATATATATATATATATATATATATATATATAATATCTTTTTAACTTAAATTTTTAAAATGCAAATCCAATTAGATTCAATTTATTTGGTAAAAAAAAAAGCAAGTTTGTCACATAATATATCTAGTAAAAGACAGAAAATATTACTGTACAAACTGCATTGTATATAAATCAGATGAACATTTTCACATTAGTCAATAATTTCACTGAAATTAATAAAAAAACTGAATAAATATAGATGTACACATATTTGCTTAAGTAAATAAACAGAATTAATGATGGGCTAAAAATCTGCAGAAAATCTGCGAAAATCTTTGCGCACAGGATCCGGGTGGGCCTACTGATTATCTATGATGACTGATAGAAAACTGTTCAGTCTATTATATTGAACGCCGATCGGAAACGATGATCCCCATTCCACCATCTCGATCGCAATACTTTCGAAATAGTATACACGATTGTTTATTGTGTACAATATTTATTAACAATATATATAAAATTATATTGATGACGATGTCCGAGAAGACGTTAATAACATTAACATTCGTCATAAGCATATATGGTTTGCCTAGATCGTGTGTGCTGGATTGTGTGTGCCTGAAACGTGTGGTTCTGCCAACACAATCTCACGGCAATTTGTAACTTTTTGATTTAGTGGTTAATTCGTATGAATTCGTACGATCTGATTCATACATTTTAGTACGATTTGCTCATCCCCCAATGACAGTTGGGTTCAGGGGTGGGGTTAAGTGCCATGCCTCCTTTTTAAAATCTTACAATTTCGTACGACTGAACTCGTACAAATTCGTACGAATTGGCCACTAAACTGGCAAAACACAAAATACTTACGTTTTCTCGTGAGATCAGGCTGGGCTCTGCGGGCCTGCAGCTGGATATTATTGAGCTATAGCTGTGGTTCTATTGAATTTTAATCACCTGACATCACCACCTAAATCTAACCTCTTATGATGTTGTGTGCATGAGGTCAATTTGCCAACCAAATAAATCAAGAAGCGGATCAAAACATTCTGTATGCTAGTGCAGTGGTGCAGTAGCATGTTAAATGGAAAACAAGCCAACATTCCTCCAGCAGCCTGCAATCTGTTCCTATGTATCCGCGTTCATTTGTGACGGTGACACTCTCACAGACGGACTTTCTGTTTTAAATGTGAATTGTTTTCGGGTAGATTGCTGTAAATATTCTAGAGTCAGGATCGCCATACTGTGTCCTTTCTGTTGAGTATGTTATTGAGATAAATATGTAAATTTAAAAGAAATGATGATAATAATAATATTAATATGTTGATGATAACAATCTCACAACCAAAAGCCAACTGTGCTGGGGTGAAAAGATATAAATAGCTTTCAATTAGTATTTGTATCTTTCCTTTATCTGCTTTACACTGGTAAACATCAGCTGTCGGACGTGTGCTCATCATGCAGTCGCTGACGTTTCAACATACATTCACAAGTATGTCCAAATACGCCATTAATCGTTGCAGTTAATGGGTCAGATCAGCAATTTGTCTCTCATTTATTAGCAAACACCAATCATTTACTTCAATCGGAGCTCTAAATCCTCAGTTATGACTGTTACATGGCATTTCTCTGTGTGTTCATATGATAAATGAATATCTGATCTATTTTAGCCTTCACTTTTAGCGATTTGTAGTGACAAATTGGCTGTGAAACACCTAACACATTGAGGCAGAGCATCTAATACATAAGCTTGGGTAGCTGAAAAACAATTACAGGAAATACAAAGATCTGGACTTAAACGTACATAATTCAGTCCTTCACTGTATAACGGAAACAGCTTCAGTATGACAAAACTATGTATCTTGTATCTTTAAAAATGACAACTTGTAAAAAAACGACAAAAAAAATCTCACTGCCTTGTCATGGATTTGGTCTTATGAATAAAATACTATATGCTTGATGTCACCAAAGCGTTTCTGAGTTTGTTTGGTCAAGGTGAGACGTCGCTGGTTGTTGGACTGATAATAATGGACAAAGGCAACTCTGTAAGTTTTCTTTGTCATCTTTTCATATTTTATATAAGTCAGAATTATTAGCCCCTTTGATGTTTTTTTTTTCTTTTTCCCAAATGATGTTTAACAGAGCAAGGAAATTTTCACAGTATGTCTGATAATATTTTTTCTTCTGGAGAAAGACTTATTTGTTTTATTTTCGCTAGAATAAAAGCAGTTTAAAAAAAAAAAACTATTTTAAGCTTAATATTATTAGCCCCTTTAAGCTATTTTTTTCTTATAGTCTACAGATCAAACCATCATTATACCCTAATCTGCCTAGTTAACCTAATTAACCTAGTTAAGCCTTTAAATGTCACTTTAGGATGTATAGAAGTATCTTGAAAAACATCTAGAGAATTATTATTTACCGTCATAATGGCAAAGATAAAATAAATCAGTTATTAGAAATGAGTTATTAAAACTATTGTGTTTAGAAATGTGTTAAAAAAATCTCCGTTAAACAGAAATTGGGGAAAAAATTAGGGGGCTAAAAATTTAGAGGGGGCTAATAATTCTGACTTGAACTGTATATTTCAAGCTTTGCTTTTTGTTATACATAAAATCGACATAAATAATCCTTTTTTATGATTACTCCTACCTGTTTTGTGTGCTTCAGTGGTTATATGTATTTGTAATCAACAAATGGCGAGGCAGTGGCGCAGTAGGTAGTGCTGTCACCTCACAGCAAGAAGGTCGCTGGGTCGCTGGTTCAAACCTGGGCTCAGTTGGCGTTTCTATGTGGAGTTTGCATGTTCTCCCTGCCTTCACGTGGGTTTTCTCTGGGTGCTCCGGTTTCCCCCACAGTCCAAAGACATGCGGTACAGGTGAATTGGGTAGGCTAAATTGTCCGTAGTGTATGAGTGTGTGTGTGTGAATGTGTGTGGATGATTCCCAGAGATGGGTTGCAGCTGGAAGGGCATCCGCTGTGTAAAAACTTGCTGGATAAGTTGTCGACTCATTCTGCTGTGGCGAACCCCGAATTAATAAAGGGACTAAGCTGACAAGAAAATGAATGTAATCAACAAAAATAAGTCCCAAAAATGTGTGGCAAAAGGTCATTATATTAAGACTGAGTAAAGAATAATAAAACTATAAATAAAAATAATAAAAGTACTAAATAACTAAAATGAGCTTCATGTAACACAAAAAGTGTAGCATGTTTTAAAATCTTTAAGGAGACGCTATTTTGCATTATAAAAGCAAAACATTTTGGTTTTGAGGGTCTCCAACAACCGGCTGATATGCATGCACGGTCAAAAAACACTTTCATTGTCTTATAATCTGCATTTATTTTTACCCGACTATCCCAACGACTCCTACATGAATTGTTCAGTAATTCATTTGTTCCCAAACCCCTTCTTAGCCCGTATCTGCACTGATTTGCCTGATTACCCAGTCTTTTGTGATTTGGGTTCAGTGCGAGACGGAGAGAAATGCCCAACACAGCTATGAAGTAGCACACAGAGTATGTGAGAGCCCAATGCAGTTAAAAACCAGCATATAGCCTACTCTCTTAAATCTAACTCCAAGTAATAACAATGACACACATTTAGTATTAATCAACACAGTGGCAAAAGTTGAACTATTTTGAAAATTGACCGTCTGTGAGGAACAGTTGATAGTGGCCGTATCGAAGGCAAACAACAGAGGATCGCGAGTTCAGAAAAGCATTTAAATCAGTAAAGGAAGAAGCACTCGTTGTGTTTCCAACATGGTTTTGGACACAATATGTGAATAGCCACATACAGATTTAACCTGAGAGATACAGCACAAGCAGTGATCTATAATAGATAAGTGTTTACAAGCCATGTGCGCCGATTACAACTTATAACACACAATTAAACACATATTTAGCAAACTACACAAAGTGAGGCGAGAGGAAGAAGAAACTGGTCCATATGAACTATGAAAGTTACTTACGAAGTCCCATAATGGCCAAGGAATCCCACGATGCAGCATAGGTTATTGTATCAAAAATCTGAGAAAAGACAGGAACAAACACAGCACTAGGTTGGATTTGCTGTAGTGTTGTTGTGAAAATAAACTTTAACCCTTTTTACCCAGCAGCCGAATCTCCATCTGTCAGTGATCATCATCTTCACGTCATGATCAGTTCTGTGGTCCCCCGTGCTCCGCCAGTGTCTAGAGGGAAAGGCGCATTCACATTTTACCAGATCTGGAAGTACATATTTGGTGATGTACTGAATCGACGCGTTCAGGCAAAAGATCCGAACCCTACACGATTCATTTATTCGACTCTGAGTCGACTATTTTGCTAAAGAATTAATAGTCTTAATCTAATAGTGCACTTTCAGATGTAAACCTCAGCTGGATGTTTTCACTTAAAGCTGTTACACACTGCCTGGAAGCTCATTTTCAAAAAACTTTAAATATCTCATACAAAAATTATGCCTATTTTTAGGGTCTTCAAGCTTGTAAACATTTTTTCTCCAACTCATCTGTGGTCAGAAAAGACCTGAATGCATTAGGAGAGTTAATATATAAAAATAATATTATTTATTCAGGGTCAGCCCTGTACATTCAGGGGCCCTCAGCAGAAAACAATCGGGGCCCTATACTCTGATAGTAGAGTATAGCTATTGCAAACCGGCCCACAATGATTTGAATGCTTATTAAATACAATCAATAACACAGTAAAGGAAAGCTTAAAGAGTTGCTACAGTTCTTCTGTTTAATAACGGTCTGAATGATTTGGACATTTTAAAACACCACTGTTTAAGTCAACTAGCAGCTTCAAAAATGTAGAATTAACATGTAGTCTTTAATACAAGAGACCTGTGATCTCTACTTTGTGTCTTTTTAGAGCAGGGGTGTCAAACTCAATTCCTGGAGGGCCGAAGCCCTGCACAGTTTAGTTCCAACCCTGCTCCAACACACCTACCTGTAGGTTTCAAACAAGCCTGAAGGACTCAATTAGTTTGATCAGGTGTGTTTAATTAGGGTTGGAGCTAAACTGTGCAGAGCCGCGGCCCTTTTGGAACTGAGTTTGACACCTGTGTTTTAGAGCAATGGTCAACAACCTTTTATAGTCCAATATCCCTAACCTCTGCCTTGTAGGGCAAGATTCACCAATAAAAATAAATCTTTTTCATTTCCATTTTTAGCTTGAGACCTTTAATTGAAAATGTTAACTATGCAAAAGCACAAGTTTAACCTACTTTAAACTTTTTCATTGATGCAACCAAGAAAATCCTTAAAGATGTGTCTGAAAAAAGATTGGGGAAAAAGATTGGTAAAATGATTTTCAATTGTACTTCACCTACAACATTAGTATTTTATAAAGGAGCTTCTTCTCAAAAATCTGCTACTCATTATGAATATAAAAATGTTATTGAGCTTATTATTTTGATGTTAGAAAATGCTAAAAAAAGAGATATGTTTTCCATAATAAATTTAATTTAAATGATCTGTTATTTAAAACACATGAATTAGATATAATTATGATGATTAGGAATAATTAAACACTATATTTATTATATTTACATTGTAGGAAGGATGTCCTTTGAATATTGTATTGACCAACTAATTTAAGCAGTCAAAAAAAAAATATTTGCAATGTTTAATTTTTAATAAGCAGTCTAAAAGTTAACATTTCATAAATTTTTTCATGATTAGGAATACATGATTGTAAATCAATTAACAATTGCATTACCATTCAGCTAGTATAGGTAGGACATGTATGATGAGGAGGAACAGAATAACTAAAAACCTGTGTTATTTTAAATTATTTTATTTCTAAAAAAAAAAAAATCACTTCATAATTAAGATTCAGCATTAAACACAGACTAGCATTCTTTTGATTAACTTCAAAAGACAGTATAAAACAAACACTTGTGTCAACATTCAATAAACATTTACTTATTACTTTATACATCACAGTAGCTCCTCTTTTCCCTCTGAAATCACTGTTACAGCTATTATAATACACTATTCTTATATCAGGCTTTCTTATACAGTAGATGAATGAGATAATTACTATAACACTGGTTTATATATATATAAAAAAATCATAGCTTCATTCTGAGCATTGACAAGAATAGTCAGCAAGAATCATAATTAAAAAATTCAGTCACTTCCCTTTTAACAAAGAATGAGATTCAGTGCGGATCAGCAAAGCTCGACTTTCATAAGTTTGCTTCTTAAAGAAAATGAATGGCCTCTGTTAAACACAATCAGTCTTTTGGTGAACTGCAGTGTAGGGATGTAATGATTCACTGAACTCGATTCGGTTCAATTTAGGATTTGGATTTCACGATTCAATTTTCTTCAATCAGAACACATTTCACATGGCATGATTATAATCATCACATCTGTGATTCTCTCAGATCATGTCTTTGATAGTTCACACTGTGAGGTTGTTACTCACGTGAATGAGCACCGATTTGTCTGTGATTTCAGGCATTTGTCTGCGATTTCTCAAAACCTGTCGGCGACTCAAAATCAGGGCTAAGATCATTCAATCAGCATAAAAGCGCAGTGAATAACAGAGTACCACATTTTTTAAAATTCCTATTTGCTGAGATAATAAATTAAAAACTACAATGGTGTTATCTAGACTTTCAGAAAAAGTAAACAAATAAAAGTAAATAGTGTGAGACTGATAACTGAGGCAGAACAGAGAACAACCTTATACATATGGCCCGTTTACACTGAGTGATACGGTTCGGTAGGGGTTAGTACATCCTAATGTCCGTTTACTTCAAAAGGTACCAAAAAGCAAACTATCCCATACTGCTTTTTGGCTACATAAAGGCAGAGCTAGACGCGCAGATGAATGCTTTTGATTTACAGAGAAATGTCAATAGCGCATATGTAACCCTGCTGGTCCTACACCACCCAACCCGCTCCGAGCTGGTATCAAAGCAGCACTCTTCCACATGGGAGTCGGTTGCTCTACCAAGGAGGCTAAAGACCATGACCTCTAGCGTTTGTCACTAGAGCACCTTTAGAGGTCAGTGGAGTGAGGTTAACATTACAGCACTTACTAGCTGGCCTCCAGTACACTCACCCCCCTAAACCTCACTCCCAACCGGTTCACGGCACCAATGTAACCCCACCGGTCCTACACCGCCCAACCCGCTCGGAGCTGGGATCAAACCAGCGATCTTCCGCAATGTCAGACAGTTGCTCTACCAAGGAGGCTAAAGACCATGGCCTCTAGCGTCTGTTACTAGGGCACCTTTAGAGGTCAGAGGAGTGAGGTTTGCTGCACAGCACTTATTAGCTGGCCTCCGTTACACTTACACAAGCCAGGAGAATGAAAACAAAGAAAGTGCCATTTTTAAATACCCAGCCATAACAAGCCATGGTTCACCGAACTCAAACAAATCTTTTCGTAGCCTTAATGAACAGCCATGTCCTGCCGTGTCTTGTTTTTGTTTTAAGAGGCCGTCTTAAAGCGCGAGTAATTTCACTTTCTCCAGAGAGCTTGTGTGCGCTCGCTGCGCATCTATATCTGAAATAGCGAACTTCTTCAAGCTGATGATAATAACATGCGTGTGATTATTGAAGTGCCTCTTACTGTCCTGTACATACAATCAGCGTTACAAACACCTTGCATTAGGTCATTCGATTTTTTGTAATTTGACGCAAAGATGATATAATACATGCATATATACATATAAATGTTCATAAGCTTAAAATATGGGCGACGCAGTGGCGCAGTGGGTAGCACATTCGCCTCACAGCAAGGAGGTCGCTGGGTCGCTGGTTCGATGTGGAGTTTGCATGTTCTCCCTGCGTTCGCGTGGGGGTGCTCCGGTTTCCCCCACAGTCCAAAGACATGCGTAAAGGGGAATTGGGTAGGCTAAATTGTCCGTAGTATGACTCATACACACACACGTATGAGTGTGTGTGTATGTGTGGATGTTTCCCAGAGATAGGTTGCGGCTGGAAGGGCATCCGCTGCGTAAAAACTTGCTGGATAAGTTGGCGGTTCATTCCACTGTGGCGACCCCAGATTAATAAAGGGACTAAGCCGACAAAAAAATGAATGAATGAAGCTTAAAATATTAAAAACTTTCCAGGATTTAAGATACTGATGACTGTTAAATGCATCATAACAGTCTTGTAAAAAAAAAAAGATATCACTATTTGTTAGGCATCTCAACCGATATGAATAAATTTTCAACTGCATTCATCGTTACATCCCTACTGTAATGTTATGTTACTGTGCTGTATAATGTTGGCATCTGGCAGTGTGCGGGCCATTAAAGTGCAGAATTGCAGCGGCAGCATTCAGGTTTCGGTCTGCAATTAGGAATGCAGCAGGGCTCGAGTAAAGAGTCAATGCCTTTGGATATCTGACTCTCTCCAAACACCATAGACGCCTCAAACTGCTGCTTGACAGCCTGGATTTGCTTGCGGACAGCGTCCCATTGATCGCCGTCAAGGTTATAGTTTTCAGACGGGTCTGTTTCCAGGTTAAAGAGTAAAGGGGGGTCGTGATACTTGAGGAAGGCCAGTAATGAGCAGCTGTTGTCCGGGGTTGACTCGCTGTGAGCTGCGCCTGAATTATGGGTCAAAAGACATACAGTTGAAGCTCTCCTGTCAAATTAAATTCTATTTCAAATATTTCCCAAGTGCTGTTTAACAGAGATTTTTTTTCTAAACATAATAGTTTTAATACCTAAAATCTAGCAATTGATTTATATTTGCTAGTTATTTAGCTAGATGCTAATTAAAGCATTCAGCTTAAAGTGCCATTTAAAGACTTGACTAAGTTTAACTAGGCAGTTTATTGGATGACAGTAGTTTGTTCTGTAGCCAATCGAAACAAAAAAAATCCTAAGGGGGAAATAATATAAAAAAATAATTAGCAATCTTTTTGTTCTAGCCAAACTAAAAGAAATAAGACTTCCTCCAGAAGGAAAAATATCATATGAAGTACTGTGAAAATGTCCTTGCTGTGTTTATCATCACTTGGAACATATTTGAAAAAGAATGAAAGTTTCACAGGAGGGATAATAAACTTGTTTAACACTGTATCAGATATAGGATATATTCTAATATGGATGGTTTATTTATAGGGTGCAAAAATGGTGTACTTACCCCGAGTGTAGTAATGTGCTTTGAAATTTTCCCATCTCACTGCAAACACACCATACTTCACACTTGGATCAGTGGGGTAGTAAAACATGGTCTGTCTTTTACTCTGAAATGACAGTAACAAGGCAAAAATGGCTTATTTCCTCAACTTTGTATATATATATATATATATATATATATATATATATATATATATATATATATATATATATATATATATATATATATATATATATATATATATATATATATCAGAAACATTGAATCCCTCACACTATTCAAATCAAGACTCAAAACCCACTCATTTAAGATGACATTTAATACTTAATTTGGACTATTGCTGTGCATATTTTATTATTTTTCTAGTTGTTGTATTTTTCTTTTTGATTGTACGGGGTCCTTGAGTTGCTAGAATGCTGCCTTTAAATAAAATGTATTATTATTATTATATATATTTTTTCATTAAAATTTTTTTACCATTATTTACAGTACAGAAGACACCCTCTGAAATGTCATTCAGCATAACAACAGTTTGCATCCTCTATTATCCTGATAGAAACCAGATTAAAAAAAAAACAATTATCACTGTTTTCATAAACATATTAAGCAGCAAAACTAATAATACTAAACAATACTTCTTGAAAACCAATTAAGCTTATTAGTTTTATTTCTGAAAGATCATTTGACACTGAAGACTGGGGTAAAGATGCTGAAATCACAGCGTTAAATCACTCATCATTAAAATCAACAGATATTTTAAATTGTATGTATGTATCAGCAGCAATGACTATCTTCATGACAAAACCTATACTAAATATAGCTGCAACAAGCATTTAAGGGGCCAAACAGTTCAGAGACATGATGACCAAAGCAATCCAGAAATCAACAAAGTTAGTAAGGAGCGTCAGACCAAGTGAAACAATGATGTTTGAATACATTTTAAAATGTACAATATGCAATCATAATGTGTTTTTAATAAACATTAATTGTACAAAAACCCAATACAAATAACAACAATACTGAAAAGAGTCATATACAATCCTTTAGTTTAAATAATGATAATTATTTTTAAATTCCTCCAGAAGACACCTTTTAAAACATTTCCCTTTAAAATATTTGTCAAATATAGCATCAAAATAAAACGCACAAGTAGGTTTTTCTTCTTATTGCATATTTATAATAATATATTTAATATTTTGTAAAATTATTATAATTTTTTAAATAATAATGGAGAATTTTCAGACAGGAAAAACAAAACTAAATCTTCCAAAGCTAACTCAAAATATATTTTCAGGCCTATAACTTTATTTCCATAGTTTGGTCTCGTACCGGTCCGAGGTTGAACAGGATGTCTGTCATCTCCACCCCATCCAGCTGCACCTCAGGTAAGGGAGCTCCGGCCAGTTTGGCGAAGGTAGGCAGAATGTCCAAAGAGCTGGCCAGAGCACGAGTGACACCTTTGAGTGATGGGAAAGCATACAAACACAACGTCCTGCATTCATAACCACAGAATTTATTTTAGCTGCATGCAGAATGTATCTCTCAGCACCTGGTTTGATGAATCCAGGCCAGTGCGCGATGGCCGGCTCTCTCATTCCTCCTTCATATGTTGTGCCTTTACCACATTTCATCAGTCCTGCGTTCCCCCCACGAGACTTGCGCATCAGCTCTGGCCTGCAGTGGAAACACAGCATGTCAATAATTATTAAAGACTAAAAATGTTTCACCTACTTATACTTACTTGTTTTGTCTCGTTTTTAGCCCAAATATTGTAAAATTCTTAAAACAAGAAGGATTTTATAGACACGCAAAAATACTGTTTGGTTTTTAAGATAATGTGCCAGAAATAGGCGAGTTTTTCCTTTGAACAAGCAAACTAATCTGCCAGTGGGGTGAACAAAATAATCTAATGCCTTAAGGGAAAACAAGATTAATTTGCTTGCCCCATTGGCAGATTATTTTGATTGTTTTAAGGAAAAACTCACTTCATGTTGACATCTTGGGTCAGTTCTTCGGATGTGGATTAATCAGTTAGCTGGATTTGGTTATTGACAATTTGACATGATCCAGGATCGTTTCGTTCTTCAAAACTGATCTGAGAGTTGTTGTCATAGCAACAGTCCTGGTAGCTCAAACCTGGTCGGGAGCAGGTTTAATTCATATAAACAGGATTAGATCAGCTCAGTTCAAGCAGAGATAATACAGAAAGTATGTACCGAATTCTGATATTTTCTTACAGTAGTAGTTATATACACTTGGGAAAATAGTAAATATTTTTTAACTATATATATATGTATATATATAGTTATTAATTAAATAAAGTTGTATATATTATTAAAACTTATGCAATCTGCACCCCGAAATGAAAGTACAAGACTTGTGCAGACACCTTTACCAATATCAAAATGCTTCAGTAAACATCCAATTATTCATTACACCGATTATTAAAACGGCTACAATGATACTACTATGGCTACTATAATAAGGAAAATCCGCTCTGGTAAAACTAAATAAATTGATTTTGACACATGAAAGGGCCAAAGCATGCAGCTTTTTATCATATTTAACAAACCATTAATTTTCTGTAATTTTGCTCACATGGATAATTGAATATTAGTTATAAGATGTCATTACGCATCTGTGCCGTCAGCCAATCGTTGCATTGCTGATCATGATTTTGAGCATCGATAGGTCTGTCCTTCACAACACACACAGGGATCTCAGATCAGTTCATCCAGATGAACAGATCCAGGATCTGCCAAATCATCTTAGATCATTTAAGCGAGGTATGAAGAACAGACCCCTTATTTCTTAAAAACAAAACTGTATTTTTGCTCATCTAGAAAATGCTTTTTGATTTAAGATTATTACAATATTTGGACTAAAAGCAAGACAAAACAATATAAGAAAATCATATTTTGCAGCGCATCTGTAATCAGTATTTTATCATTAATAAGTGACGTAGCGACAGACTCTAGAGACCATGTTCCTTAATTTCCTTGTTAGAGCAAAGGACTCCCATGCACAGAATTGCGGGTTCAATCCCAGATCAGAGCAGGTAGTGCATTTTTTGTGTACGGCCATACATCCTAAGTGCTTCACAATCATGAGAGGGGTCTCTCCACACCACCACCAGTGTGCAGCATCCTCTTGGATGAGAGCTATGATCCAATTCGGTGGATGGGGATGATTGGGAGGCCATGATGGGTAAGGGCCGATGGAGGGAGTTTCGATCCCAGATCAGAGCAGGTTGGGTGCAGTAGGATTAGCGGTTTACATGTGGAGGCTTGTCAGGGATGGGAGTGAGGATTAGGGTGGTGAGTGTAATTAAGGCCAGCTAGCCAAGTGCTATACAGGTAAACCTCTAACCTCTGACCTGTAAAGGTGCACTAATGACAGATGCTAGAGGCCATGGACTTTAGCCTCCTTGTTAGAGCAACCGACTCCCATGCACAGAATCGCTGGTCCGATCCCTGCTTAGACCAGGTTGTTTGCAGTAGGACCACTGGGTCACAAAATATTTTTTATGATGATTTAGTTTTTATTTTCTTCATTAACTTAACAGTACAATGAGTTTACAATTTTGTACCTCCTTTTAACATCCCATTTCCCTCCCCAACAGCGGCAGTGGCTGTCATTAGATGTTGCTTTAATAAATCCAGTAAATACAGATAAATAATATAAGACTCAATAAATAATCAAAAAACACACACATACAGAACATAATAATAGTAAAAATAAATAATAAAACATTACATAAATACAATAATAATAATACATAAATAAATCAAATAAGATAACTACACTTTTACTGTGCGTCTCACCACAGGCGTCACATTAACAAGATAACTATTAACGAGATCTCAGAAGAACTCAACTATTAAGTATGTTTTCTTTTACAGATAAAAAGGCCCCAAAACTAGATCTAACTTTA